>NC_091200.1:17813406-17819398 GCF_040958095.1 Procambarus clarkii | reverse complement strand
GCCCGCCAGCTGTGAAAATCGCACGGTTTTTGGCCGCTAGCGGCGAAATCACGCGGTTTTTGGCCGGTAACGGCAAAAATCGCCCGATTTTTTACCGCTAGCGCCGAAAATCGCACGGTTTTTGGCTGCTAGCGGCGAAAATCGCGCTATTTTTGGCCGGTACCGACCGGCGAAATCGCGATTTTTGCCCTCCAGCTGCGAAAATCGGATGGTTTTTGGCCGCTAACGGCGAAAATCGCGCGGTTTTTGGCCGGTAGCGGCGAAAATCGCGCGATTTTTGGCCGGTAGCGGCGAAAATCGCGCTATTTTTGCCCGCCAGCTGCAAAAATCGTATAGTTTCTGGCCGCTAGCGGCGAAAATCGCGCGATTTTTGGCCGCTAGCGGCGAAATCTGCACGATTTTTGGCCGCTAGCGGCGAAAATCGCCCCATTTTTGGCCGCTAGCGGTGAAAATCGGTCGATTTTTGGCAGGTAGCGGCGAAATTCGCGCGTTTTTTGCCCGCCAGTTGCAAAAATCGCATGGTTTCTGGCCGCTAACGTCGAAAATAGCGCGGTTTTCGGCCGTTGGCGGCAAAAATCGCCCGATTCTTGGCCACTAGCGGCGAAAATCGCACGGTTTTTGGCCGCTAGCGGCGAAAATCGCGCTATTTTTGGCCGGTAGCGGCGAAAATCGCGATTTTTGCCCGCCAGCTGCGAAAATCGCATGGTTTTTGGCCGTTAGCGGCGTAAATCGCGCGATTTTTGGCTGGTAGCGGCTTAAATCGCCCGATTCTTGGCCGCTAGCAGCGAAAATCGCACGGTTTTTGGCCGCTAGCGGCGAAAATCGCGCTATTTTTGCCCGCCAGCTGCAAAAATCGCATAGTTTCTGGCCGCTAGCGGCGAAATTTGCACGATTTTTGGCCGCTAGCGGCGAAAATCGCCCCATTTTTGGCCGCTAGCGGCGAAAATCGGTCGATTTTTGGCAGGTAGCGGCGAAAATCGCGCTATTTTTGCCCGCCAGCTGCAAAAATCGCATAGTTTCTGGCCGCTAACGTCGAAAATAGCGCGGTTTTCGGCCGTTAGCGGCAAAAATCGCCCGATTTTTGGCCGCTAGCGGCGAAAATCGCACGGTTTTTGGCCGCTAGCGGCAAAAATCGCGCTATTTTTGGCCGGTAGCAAAGAAAATCGCGATTTTTGCCCCCCAGCTGCGAAAATCGCATGGTTTTTGGCCGCTAGCGGCGAAAATCGCGCGGTTTTTGGCAGGTAGCGGCGAAATTCGCGTGATTTTTGGCCGCTAGCGGCGAAAATCGCGCGGTTTTTGGCCACTAGCGGCGAAAATCGCGCGGTTTTTGGCCGCTAGCGGTGAAAATCGCGCGGTTTTTGGCCGATAGCGGTGAAAATCGCGCGATTTTTGCCCGTCAGCTGCGAAAATCGCACGGTTTTTGGCCGCTAGCGGCGAAAATCGCCCGGTTTTTGCCCAGGTAGTGGCGAAAATCGCCCGATTTTTGTACGCTAGCGGCGAAAATCGCGCGATTTTTGGCCGCTACCTGCGAAAATGGCACGATTTTTGCCTGCTACCGGCGAAAATAGCCCCTTTTTTGGCCGCTAGCGGCGAAAATCGGTCGATTTTTGGCCGGTAGCGGCGAAAATCGCGCCGTTTTTTGCCGGTAGCGGCGAAAATCGCGCGATTTTTGCCCACCAGCTGCGAAAATCGCACGGTTTTTGGCCGCTAGCGGCCAAAAAACGGGCTATTTTCGCCGATAGCGGCCAAAAATTGTGAGAATTTTGCCGCTTGCGGCCAAAAATCGCGCGATTTTTGCCGCTAGCGGCCAAAAACCATGCGATTTTCGCAGCTGACGGGCAAAAATCGCGCGATTTTCGCCGCTACCGGCAAAAAACGGCGCGATTTTCGCCGCTAGCGGCCAAAACCGCGCGATTTTCGCCAATAGCGGCCAAAATCGCCCGATTTTTGCCCTCCAGCAGCGAAATTCGCCCGATTTTTGCCCGCTACTGGCGAAAATCGCGCAGTTTTTTCCCGCCAGCTGCGAAAATCGCACTGTTTTTGGCCGCTAACGGCTAAAATCGCGCGGTTTTTGGTCGCTAGCGGCAAAAATAGCACGTTTTTTGGCCGCTAGCAGCAAAAATCGCGCGATTTTTGCCCCCCAGCTGCGAAAATCGCACGGTTTTTGGCCGCTAGCGGCGAAAATCGCCCGGTTTTTGCCCCGGTAGTGGCGAAAATCGCCCGATTTTTGTACGATAGCGGCGAAAATCGCGCGATTTTTGGCCGCTACCTGCGAAAATGGCGCCATTTTTGCCCACTACCGGCGAAAATAGCCCCCTTTTTGGCCGCTAGCGGCGAAAATCGGTCGATTTTTGGCCGGTAGCGGCGAAAATCGAGCGGTTTTTGCCCGCCAGCTGCGAAAATCGTGCGATTTTTGCCCGCCAGCTGCAAAAATCGCACGGTTTTTGGACGCTAGCAGCGAAATTCGCACGATTTTTGGCCGCTAGCGGCGAAATTCGCACGATTTTTGGCCGCTAGCGGCGAAAATCGCCCCTTTTTTGGGCCGCTAGCAGCGAAAATCCGTCGATTTTCGCAGCTGGCGGGCAAAAATCGCGCGATTTTCGCAGGTAGCGGCCAAAAACCGCGTGATTTTCGCTGCTAGCGGCCAAAAAACCTGAGATTTTTGCCGCTAGCGGCCAAAAACCGCGTGATTTTCGCCGCTAGCGGCCAAAAACAGTGCGAATTTCGCAGCTGGCGGGCAAAAATCGCGCGATTTTCGCAGATAGCGGCCAAAAACCGCGCGATTTTCGCTGCTAGCGGCCAAAAAACGTGCGATTTTTGCCACTAGCGGGCAAAAATCGCGCGATTTTCGCCCGTAGCGGGCAAAAATCGGGCGAATTTCGCTGCTGGAGGGCAAAAATCGGGAGAAAATCGCGCGATTTTTGCCCGCCAGCTGTGAAAATCGTACGGTTTTTGGCCGTTAGCGGCGAAAATCGCGCAATTTTTGCCCGTCAGCTGCGAAAATCGCATAGTTTTTGGCCGCTAGCGGCGAAAATCGTGCGATTTTTGGCCGCTAGCGGCCAAAAATCGTGCGATTTTCGCAGCTGGCGGGCAAAAATCGCGCGATTTTCGCCGCTAGCGCCCAAAAACCGAGCGATTTTCGCCGCTAGCGGGCAAAAATCGCCCTATTCTCGCCGCTAGCGCCCAAAAACCGCGCGATTTTCGCCGTTAGCGGGTAAAAATCGCGCGATTTTCGCCGTTAGCGGGTAAAAATCGCGCGATTTTCGCAGGTAGCGGCCAAATTACTGAAATCGGCGATGGGTCATATTTTGCCCAAACCCCCCTGCAGTTTTTAAAATGTCTGAAATGTCTGAAATTTTACTCCTGAGCGTGATTTTTGAGCCGAATTCTGACTCTCTGCACCTATTTTCAGTTTCAAATTACGACTTTTTATACCGAAAATATGCCAATTACTGAAAACGGCGATGGGTCATATTTTGCCCAAACCCCCCTGCAGTTTTCAAAATGTCTTTGAAATTTGACTCCTGAGAGTGATTTTTTATCCGAATTCTGACTCTCTGCATCTATTTTCAGTTTCAAATTACGACGTTTTATACCGAAAATATGCCAATTACTGAAAACGGCGATGGGTCATATTTTGCCCAAACTCCCCTGCAGTTTTCAAAATGTCTGAAATGTCGGAAATTTGACTCCTGAGAGTGATTTTTTATCCGAATTCTGACTCTCTGCACCTATTTTCAGTTTCAAATTACGACTAATTTGGATACCGAAAATATGCCAATTACTGAAAACGGCGATGGGTCATATTTTGCCCAAATCCCCCCTGCAGTTTTCAAAATGTCTTTGAAATTTGACTCCTGAGAGTGATTTTTTATCCGAATTCTGACTCTCTGCATCTATTTTCAGTTTCAAATTACGACTTTTTATACCGAAAATATGCCAATTACTGAAAACGGCGATGGGTCATATTTTGCCCAAACTCCCCTGCAGTTTTCAAAATGTCTGAAATGTCGGAAATTTGACTCATGAGAGTAATTTTTTATCCGAATTCTGACTCTCTGCACCTATTTTCAGTTTCAAATTACGACTTTTTATACCGAAAATATGCTAATTACTGAAAACGGCGATGGGTCATATTTTGCCCAAACCCCCCTGCAGTTTTTAAAATGTTTAGCACATCTGTGCTACAGGGCTAAAATTATCCTACTTTCACTATTTATGTTAAGTGACAGTGCAGCTTATTCGTTGACGCGTCACTATTCCAATGTATTGTTGACCAGTGTACAATCACCGAGCGCATATGTTTCACCAAGTATTTCTGTTTTATGTTCTGTGTTCTGCGTTATTTTCTGTTGCCCTTTGGGCATCTAACTTTCTCCTTTTGTTTTGCCTCCGTCTGTACTTCTGTTATTTTCCTAGCATATTTTGCATGTAAAAGTATAAAAAAATTGTATGACAGTAAGGAAATGTACTTATTACACTTAGTATTAAACCTTACTGTCAATTCGGAGGATGGGTTTGCAGCCATAGTAATTGAAAACTAGCAACATTTGGCCAACTATGTCTAATGTCTTACACAATAACGCCAACTCGTGCTTCAGTCCTCGTTATATCATGTTATTCTCCTCTCCTAACGTAACACACAGAGAACCTTGAACACAACAGAGAACCTAGAACACAACAGAGAACCTAGAACACAACAGAGAACCTTGAACACAACAGATAACCTAGAACACAACAGAGAACCTAGAACACAACAGAGAACCTTGAACAGAGAACCAAGAATAGAAGAGAGAACAGAACAGAGAACATTGAACAGAACAAAGAACAGAACAGAGAACACAACAGAAAATAGAACAGAACAGAAAACAGAATAGAACAGATACCAGAAAAGAGAACAGAACAGAGAACATAGAACTGAGCAGGGAACAGAGAACGGAGCAGAACAGAGAACAGGGAGAACAGAACAAGGAACCGAACAGAGAACAGGACAGGGAATAGAAAGGACAACAGAACAGAGAACTGAGCAGAAAACAGAGAACGTAACCGAACAGAACAGATAATAGAACAGAGAACATAGAACCGAACAGAGAACAGAACAGTGAACAGAACAGAGAAAGCATATATAACGTTATTCTCCCCAAAATGACTAATTAGAAATAAATGATGAGAATGTATTATTTACTACAAGATCTTAATTATTCAAGACGACTGATGACAACATCGCGTTAATGTATAAAATACTACTCCATATGTCAAGTTTATTATTTAATATCCGTTGCAGGATTGGCCAAATCAAGTCAATAAATATAGGTTGGTGATGTTTAGAGAGGTAAATGAAGGGTTGCGAGGCTAATTAAGCAACTAGCAAGCTTGCAAGTTGACGAGCAATGGTTGGTGGTTGTGTTGCCAAATACCACCATTGCCGCAAGCCTCTCCCACCTCATCTCACGGGAAATTTGGGCGTTTTTAAGCTAAGGTACATTCAGCCAAGGGTTAGTTTTTTAGATAAATCGTCAGTGTTATATATTGGCTACATTTGAACGTCAACAAACGAATCTGACGTTAAATGGTCGTGAGGCAGTGAGGGCGATGATAAGTCATATCTGGCAACTGTTCCTTGCCTCCCTCCCGCCCTCCGTCGTTGGCGGCCCCGCCCACTCTTTCCTCCTCCCACCCACATTTAACGTCAAATTTGGGCGTTATTGCGCTATGGTACATTCAATCAAGAGTACATAAACCATCCCTGTTCATGCACTTGCTACATTTGAAAGGTTAAGTTTAGTTCATTTATTATGCACCCCATACCCATGCTGTGGGCGGTAGTGGGTTACAGAGGCACATAATGGGCTCAGGGACTGAACCACACAATTCATTTAGCTAAACAAGTTATAATCTTGAAGAGCTAGTTACAAAATTCAATATAAGTCGTCACATCAACAATGGCTTCGAGATCGACCACAAGTTCAGTTTCTAAATTAAGCAACCGACA
>NC_091200.1:17763406-17803406 GCF_040958095.1 Procambarus clarkii | reverse complement strand
AAAGACTTCACAAATACACAACTGATTAGAACTTGCGTTTCCCTGATTTTATATCTACATTTGAGTGAGGTGGGAAGGGTGATGTGGCATTACATTTGAGTGAGGTGGGAAGGATGATGTGGCATTAGAGGATATTAATAGGGTATTAAAAGTATCAACACAAGACAGAACACGAAACAATGGATATTGAATAGAAGTGTTTGTAGAAAGCCTATTGGTCCATATTTCTTGATGCTTCTATATTGGAGCGGAGTCTTGAGGTGGGTAGAATATAGTTGTGCAATAATTGGCTGTTGATTGCTGGTGTTGACTTCTTGATGTGTAGTGCCTCGCAAACGTCAAGCCGCCTGCTATCGCTGTATCTATCGATGATTTCTGTGTTGTTTACTAGGATTTCTCTGGCGATGGTTTGGTTATGGGAAGAGATTATATGTTCCTTAATGGAGCCCTGTTGTTTATGCATCGTTAAACGCCTAGAAAGAGATGTTGTTGTCTTGCCTATATACTGGGTTTTTTGGAGCTTACAGTCCCCAAGTGGGCATTTGAAGGCATAGACGACGTTAGTCTCTTTTAAAGCGTTCTGTTTCGTGTCTGGAGAGTTTCTCATGAGTAGGCTGGCCGTTTTTCTGGTTTTATAGTAAATCGTCAGTTGTATCCTCTGATTTTTGTCTGTAGGGATAACGTTTCTATTAACAATATCTTTCAGGACCCTTTCCTCTGTTTTATGAGCTGTGGAAAAGAAGTTCCTGTAAAATAGTCTAATAGGGGGTATAGGTGTTGTGTTAGTTGTCTCTTCGGAGGTTGCATGGCTTTTCACTTTCCTTCTTATGATGTCTTCGATGAAACCATTGGAGAAGCCGTTATTGACTAGAACCTGCCTTACCCTACAGAGTTCTTCGTCGACTTGCTTCCATTCTGAGCTGTGGCTGAGAGCACGGTCGACGTATGCGTTAACAACACTCCTCTTGTACCTGTCAGGGCAGTCGCTGTTGGCATTTAGGCGCATTCCTATGTTTGTTTCCTTTGTGTAGACTGCAGTGTGGAAACCTCCGCCCTTTTCCATGACTGTTACATCTAGAAAAGGCAGCTTCCCATCCTTTTCCGTCTCGTAAGTGAAACGCAGCACGGAACTCTGCTCAAATGCCTCCTTCAGCTCCTGCAGATGTCTGACATCAGGTACCTGTGTAAAAATGTCGTCAACATACCTGCAGTATATGGCCGGTTTCAAGTTCATGTCGACTAAGACTTTTTGCTCGATGGTACCCATGTAGAAGTTTGCAAACAGGACACCTAGGGGAGAACCCATAGCGACCCCATATACTGGCCAACCGGCCATATACTGCAGGTATGTTGACGACATTTTTACACAGGTACCTGATGTCAGACATCTGCAGGAGCTGAAGGAGGCATTTGAGCAGAGCTCCGTGCTGCGTTTCACTTACGAGACGGAAAAGGATGGGAAGCTGCCTTTTCTAGATGTAACAGTCATGGAAAAGGGCGGAGGTTTCCACACTGCAGTCTACACAAAGGAAACAAACATAGGAATGTGCCTAAATGCCAACAGCGACTGCCCTGACAGGTACAAGAGGAGTGTTAACGCATACGTCGACCGTGCTCTCAGCCACAGCTCAGAATGGAAGCAAGTCGACGAAGAACTCTGTAGGGTAAGGCAGGTTCTAGTCAATAACGGCTTCTCCAATGGTTTCATCGAAGACATCATAAGAAGGAAAGTGAAAAGCCATGCAACCTCCGAAGAGACAACTAACACAACACCTATACCCCCTATTAGACTATTTTACAGGAACTTCTTTTCCACAGCTCATAAAACAGAGGAAAGGGTCCTGAAAGATATTGTTAATAGAAACGTTATCCCTACAGACAAAAATCAGAGGATACAACTGACGATTTACTATAAAACCAGAAAAACGGCCAGCCTACTCATGAGAAACTCTCCAGACACGAAACAGAACGCTTTAAAAGAGACTAACGTCGTCTATGCCTTCAAATGCCCACTTGGGGACTGTAAGCTCCAAAAAACCCAGTATATAGGCAAGACAACAACATCTCTTTCTAGGCGTTTAACGATGCATAAACAACAGGGCTCCATTAAGGAACATATAATCTCTTCCCATAACCAAACCATCGCCAGAGAAATCCTAGTAAACAACACAGAAATCATCGATAGATACAGCGATAGCAGGCGGCTTGACGTTTGCGAGGCACTACACATCAAGAAGTCAACACCAGCAATCAACAGCCAATTATTGCACAACTATATTCTACCCACCTCAAGACTCCGCTCCAATATAGAAGCATCAAGAAATATGGACCAATAGGCTTTCTACAAACACTTCTATTCAATATCCATTGTTTCGTGTTCTGTCTTGTGTTGATACTTTTAATACCCTATTAATATCCTCTAATGCCACATCATCCTTCCCACCTCACTCAAATGTAATGCCACATCACCCTTCCCACCTCACTCAAATGTAGATATAAAATCAGGGAAACGCAAGTTCTAATCAGTTGTGTATTTGTGAAGTCTTTGAAAATGTAATAAGTTTTACGAAACGCGCCCGTGTCGCGTCAGACTAGAAATAAAAATGAATTTTGGAGAAGTGATTTTTGATTTACCTCCAACAGTGAAGCATAATGTACGAAAGATTGAGAAAATTCGTGTTAGAATTATTAATCTTACTTTTTCGGTCATATTTAATAAAATATGTCTAAGAACATAAGAACATAAGAACAAAGGTAACTGCAGAAGGCCTATTGGCCCATACGAGGCAGCTCCTATTCTATAACCACCCAATCCCACTCATATACTTGTCCAACCCGTGCTTGAAACAATCGAGGGACCCCACCTCCACAATGTTACGCGGCAATTGGTTCCACAAATCAACAACCCTGTTACTGAACCAGTATTTACCCAAGTCTTTCCTAAATCTAAACTTATCCAATTTATATCCATTGTTTCGTGTTCTGTCCTGTGTTGATACTTTTAATACCCTATTAATATCCCCCCGGTTATGTCCATTCATCCACTTGTAAACCTCTATCATGTCACCCCTAACTCTTCGCCTTTCCAGTGAATGCAACTTAAGCTTTGTTAATCTTTCTTCATATGAAAGATTTCTAATTTGGGGAATTAACTTAGTCATCCTACGCTGGACACGTTCAAGTGAATTTATATCCATTCTATAATATGGCGACCAAAACTGAACTGCATAATCTAAATGGGGCCTAACTAGAGCAAGATATAGCTTGAGAACCACACCAGGTGTCTTGTTACTAACGCTGCGATTAATAAATCCAAGTGTCCGATTTGCCTTATTACGAACATTTATGCATTGATCCTTTTGTTTTAAATTCTTACTAATCATAACTCCCAGATCCCTTTCGCAATCCGACTTCGCAATCACAACACCATCTAGCTCGTATCTTGTAACTCTATCATCATTACCTAACCTCAGAACTTTACATTTATCAGCATTAAACTGCATCTGCCAATCCTTTGACCATTTCAAAACCCTATCTAGATCAACTTGAAGTGATAGTGAGTCCTCCTCCGAATTAATTTCCCTACCGATTTTCGTATCATCGGCAAATTTGCAAATGTTGCTACTCAAACCTGAATCTAAATCATTTATATATATTATAAACAACAGAGGTCCCAGGACAGAGCCTTGAGGCACTCCACTTACAACATTTTCCCACTCTGACTTGATTCCATTTATACTAACTCTCTGTTTCCTTTGGTATAGCCATGCCCTAATCCAGCTTAATATAGCACCCCCAATACCATGAGACTCTATTTTTTTAATCAGTCTTTCATGTGGCACTGTATCAAAAGCTTTGCTAAAGTCAAGGTATACAACATCGCAATCCTTACCACTATCAACTGCCTCAACAATGCTAGAATAAAAAGATAACAAATTTGTTAAACATGAACGGCCATTTATAAAACCATGTTGCGACTCAATTATTAATTTATGTTTTTCATATATATTATATATATATATATATATATTTATATTATATATATATATATATATATATATATATTTATATTATATATATATATTTATATTATATATATATATATATTTATATTATATATATATATATATTTATATTATATATATATATATATATTTATATATATATATATATATATATTTATATTATATATATATATATATATTTATATATATATATATATATTTATATTATATATATATATATTTATATTATATATATATATATATATATATATATATATATATATATATATATATTTATATATATATATATTTATATTATATATATATATATATATATTTATATTATATATATATATATTTATATTATATATATATATATATATATTTATATTTATATTATATATATATATATATATTTATATTATATATATATATATATATATATCTCCTTTGTATATATTAATGTACCAGTATGTATGTACCTAGTAGCCAGGATGCAGTACTCGGCCTACTATGCAAGGCCTGATTTGCCTATTAAGCTAAGTTTTCTGAATTTATATATATTTAAATTTTTTTCTTATGAAATGATAGTTATCCATTTCATTATGTATGAGTTAATTTTTTTAATTTGAGTTAAAACTAACTTAGATATGACACAACCTATCTTACCTTAACCTAACCTAAACTAACATAGGTCAAGAATTTGGTCTTAACAATAATAATAATTAAAATAAACCAATTGGAAACAACTTTCTGAAAATAAAGAAAATCACTGCATATTAAGCAAATCGGGCCTTGCATAGTAGGCCGAGAAGTGTGTTCTGGCCACTAGGTATTATATATACACATAGAAGGGTATATATAATATAGGAGGGTATGGGTGTGTGTGTGTATATATATATATATATATGTCGTACCTAGTAGCCAGAACTCACTTTTCAGCCTACTATTCAAGGCCCGATTTGCCTAATAAGCCAAGTTTTCCAGAATTAATATATTTACTATAATTTTTTTCTTATGAAATGACAAAGCTACCCTTTTCACTATGTATGAGGTCAATTTTTTTTTATTGGAGTTAAAATTAACGTAGATATATGACCGAACCTAACCAACCCTACCTAACCTAACCTAACCTATATATATAGGTAAGGTTAGGTTAGGTAGCCAAAAAAAGCTAGGTTAGGTTAGGTTAGGTAGGTTAGGTAGACGAAAAAACATTAATTCATGAAAACTTGGCTTATTAGGCAAATCGGGCCTTGCATAGTAGGCTGAGAAATGAGTTCTGGCTACTAGGTACGACATTATATATATATATATATATATATATATATATATATATATATATATATATATATGTGTGTATATCACGAAAATAAACACGTGATTAAGAATGTGACAATGTCAGACCACGGAGGAAAAATGAAACAGGAAATTTCCTTAAGTACTTTCGTATATTAAATACATCTTCAGAAGGTCACCTTCAGAAGGTCGACCTTCTGAAGATGTATTTAATATACGAAAGTACTTAAGGAAATTTCCTGTTTCATTTTTCCTCCGTGGTCTGACATTGTCATATATATATATATATATATATATATATATATATATATATATATATATATATATATATATATATATATATATATAATACCCTCTATATATGGGTATATAGAGGGACTATTATTTGTTCGTGTCTGAGTGACTTGTCCATTGACAGAGGTGTAAGATTCACCAAGATTTCTAGCATTGCTCGTCTTCTCTCTCTTTGCTCCTTATAATCTTCAGTGATCTCTAGGAATTTTTTACTTGGGTTCCATAGATACAGTATTGCTAAATAGTCTTCACGGCTTAGTGCATTCTTTTTTAAAATTGCTTATCCATTGAGCCCACTTCCAGATTATGTATAAGAATGTCCTAGTATAATATCTAAGATGTGCATTGCTGTTTTAAGAGGACTTCTGACAACTTCAGCAGCTACAATGGATAGAAATGTTATATAAATAAGGATAGATACAGGCATTATCAAACATGAGATTTTAATAATTTGAAAATTATTATATACAAATGCTTAGTATTAATTAATATAACTGGTAAACTTACCAAAAAATAATGACTACATAAAATATTAATGTTCATATTGATAAATATGCTCCAATGATGAATTAAGCCTTAAAATAATATAAATTAGCTTTCACTGAAATTTTTAAAATTTGTCCATATAAAAACAAATGGTCAACTATCCAGACTGCCCTGTAAAGTTTATATGTACGGCTGCCATCCTGGAAAAAGCCTTGAGAGATTAGAGTTGTCAGTTGCCTGTTGTAGGAGTACAGTAACTTGTTCAGCTACAGTGCGAGGATATCCATCCTCTACCCCTGCCAGCTTCTGCTGTACTCTCAGCACTACACGGTCAGCCATTGATGCAGAGGACACACAACCTAAACATAAGATATGATAATTACTCAATGAGATCCACTTTGTTGCTACCATTTACCACCAAACACTTCTGAATTTGAAATTTATTTAATCATATGCACACACAGACCCATAATGGGTCCTGTGGCTGAGTGGACAGCGCTTGGGACTAGTAAACCTAGGGTCCTGGTTCGATCCCCGACTGTGGATCTGATTGATTGTGATTGACTGATTGACACAGCTGATTGACTGTGAGAGGCGGGCCGAAAGAGCAAAGCTCAACCCCCGCAAACATAACTAGGTGAATACACACACACACACACACACACACACACACACACACACACACACACACACACACACACACACACACACACACACACACACACACACCTTTTAAATGAGGTCATATTCCCAAGGGGCTACTCAATTTGGAGACGGGACAGAAAAATCGGGAAAGGCGGTGGCGTTACTGTGCTGGTGAAAGAACACCTAAAGGTGAACGAAATAGTGACTGCCAATCCACAAGAAGTTGACATAATAGCACTAGAGATCTGCCATGAGTATGATAAACTAAGGATCATAAATGCATATAGTCCACCGCTAAGCAGCACATGGTCAAAGGAGGAGCTAGATAGCAAACGAGGTCTTATAACAAAAATGAGAGATCATAGCGAGAGTGGATAACGATAGTTCACGACTGTTGATAGTCGGTGACTTCAACTTGAAATCCATAGACTGGGAAGCATGTGAAGCTAAAACAGAAGATTTCTGGACCTGTAAATTTGTAGACCTCATCCTGGAAACATTCTTGTACCAACATGTTAAACAAGCTACGAGGATGAGGGAAGGGGACGTCCCCTCCATGCTAGATTTGATATTTACCAGGATGGAGGAAGAAATATTTGACATTCAGTACCTTCCTCCCTTGGGTAAAAGTGACCATGTCTTTTTGGGAATAAAGTATGCAATGCGTTATAATCTGGAAGAAAATATGACGGTCGATGCAAATGAAAAACCTGACTTTAGGAGAGGACATTATGGCAACCTTAGAAAATTTTTTAGTGAGTATAATTGGACAGACTTGTTGCTAGGCAAGGAAGTGAATGAGATGTATGTCAGGTTTTGTGAAATATATGATAAAGGCACAAAAAAATTTATACCAAAACAGAGAAGCAGAACTAGGAAACAGGATTGGTTCAACAGAAAGTGCGAGAGGGCCAGAGACCAAAAGACACAAAAATGGAATCAATACAGGAAGAGGCTGAACCCCCAAACATACCAGCGATACAAAGATGTGAGAAACAACTACATGGCAGTGAGGAGAGAGGCAGAAAGAAATTTTGAAAAAGGGATTGCAGACAAATGTAAAACAGAACCAGGTCTATTCTATAAATTCACAAACAACAAATTGCAGGTAAAGGATAATATTCAGAGGTTGAAAATGGGAAATAGATTCACGGAAAATGAAAAGGAAATGTGTAAAACATTAAACGAAAAGTTCCAAAGTGTGTTTGTACAAACTGAAATCTTCAGGGAACCAGATACAATAAGAATTCCAGAGAACAACATAGAGCACATAGAGGTGTCTAGAGACGAAGTGGAAAAAATGCTCAAAGAGCTAAATAAGAACAAAGCAGTTGGTCCAGATGGAGTTTCACCATGGGTTCTGAGAGAATGTGCACCTGAGCTCAGCATTCCTCTTCAACTGATTTTTCAGGCATCCCTGTATACAGGAGTTGTAGCTGATGTGTGGAAAAAGGCTAACATAGTTCCAATCTACAAAAGTGGAAGCAGGGAAGACCCCCTTAATTATAGATCGGTATCATTGACAAGTGTAATAGTCAAAATATTGGAAAAAATAATTAAAACTAAATTAGTAGAACACCTGGAGAGAAATGATATAATATCAGACAGACAGTATGGTTTTCGATCTGGAAGATCCTGTGTATCGAATTTACTCAGTTTCTATGATCGAGCAACAGAGATATTACAGGAAAGAGATGGTTGGGTTGACTGCATCTATCTGGACCTAAAAAAAAAGCTTTCGACAGAGTTCCACATAAGAGGTTGTTCTGGAAACTGGAAAATATTGGAGGAGTGACAGGCACGCTTCTAACATGGATGAAAAGTTTTCAGACTGATAGAAAAATGAGGGCTGTGATCAGAGGCAATGTATCGGACTGGAGAAATGTCACAAGTGGAGTACCACAGGGTTCAGTTCTTGCACCAGTGATGTTTATTGTCTACATAAATGATCTACCAGTTGGTATACAGAATTATATGAACATGTTTGCTGATGATGCTAAGATAATAGGAAGGATAAGAAACTTAGATGATTGTCATGCCCTTCAAGAAGACCTGGACAAAATAAGTACATGGAGCGCCACTTGGCAAATGGAATTTAATGTTAATAAATGCCATGTTATGGAATGTGGAATAGGAGAACATAGACCCCACACAGCCTATATATTATGTGAGAAATCTTTAAAGAATTCTGATAAAGAAAGAGATCTAGGGGTGGTTCTAGATAGAAAACTATCACCTGAGGACCACATAAAGAATATTGTGCGAGGAGCCTATGCCACACTTTCTAACTTTAGAATTGCTTTTAAATACATGGATGGCAATATACTAAAGAAATTGTTCACGACTTTTGTTAGGCCAAAGCTAGAATATGCAGCAGTTGTGTGGTGCCCATATCTTAAGAAGCACATCAACAAACTGGAAAAGGTGCAAAGACATGCTACTAAGTGGCTCCCAGAACTGAAGGGCAAGAGCTACGAGGAGAGGTTAGAGGCATTAAATATGCCAAAACTAGAAGACAGAAGAAAAAGAGGTGATATGATCACTACATACAAAATAGTAACAGGAATTGATAAAATCGATAGGGAAGATTTCCTGAGACCTGGAACTTTAAGAACAAGAGGTCATAGATATAAACTAGCTAAACACAGATGCCGAAGAAATATATGAAAATTCACTTTCGCAAACAGAGTGGTAGACGGTTGGAACAAGTTAGGTGAGAAGGTGGTGGAGGCCACCAAGACCGTCAGTAGTTTCAAAGCGTTATATGACAAAGAGTGCTGGGAAGACGGGACACCACGAGCGTAGCTCTCATCCTGTAACTACACTTAGGTAATTACACACACACACACACACACACACACACACACACACACACACACACACACACACACACACACACACACACACACACACACAGTGCAACCTCAGTTGCCAAATGTCCCTCTTTACTAAAATTTTTTAAACAGCTTTTTTGGGTTACAAGCTCAATTTCTTCGTAAAGTTAGAATTGGTTTACGAGCTTTGCCTAGCTTTGCGAGTTTGTTGATACCCGTATGGGTTGACCGAGCGTTTGGCTCCTGGTGGCACGTGCAAGGTGCATTTGTTTAAGTTTACCAGTGTTTCCAGTGTTTTCACTGGAAACCAGTTAACCAGTGTTTCCTGCCCAGTGATGATTGCGCTTGAATATTATACTGTATTTGGGAGGACAAAAAGATGGATGGTTGGGGGGGGGGGGGGGGGGGGGAGGTGGGGGTGGACTGGATGGATGAATGGTGAAGGAACTGGATGAATGGATGGTGAGGGGACTGAATGAATGGTGGGAGAACTGGATGGATGAATGATGGGAGAACTGGATGGATGGATGGTGTGAGGATGGATGGATTGATGGTGGAGGAACTGGATGGGGGTGGTGGTAGGGGAAGGGCAGGGATGTAGCAGGGCAGTCAGGAGACAGTGGGTGGGCAGATATGAGTAGCAGATTGGGTGGGAGGGTGGGTAGCAGTGGGCAGGCAGGCGGTGGCGTGAGTGGGCGAGCTTTCGACTAGGACTAATACAGGAGCTGGTCCCTCCTGGTCCCTTCCCATAGACCCCCCATCCTGCACCCTCCTCGCTTCTTCCATTCCCTCATTCCCCACACTGGCTGTACCCCTCCCAGCTGTACCCCCTCCCAGCCATAGTAGGCATCCATCAGTCTCAGGAGACTATGGAGTTGGGCATTGATGTCAGCCTGGTCTGGAGTGGCCTCACCAGGGCGCAAAGCCAGGGTAGGTTGATTCGGGGGAGAAGTTGTTACCCAGGCAGCAGGTCCCCCTCTCTCCACGGCACTGAAAGTCTCCAATGGAAAGGCATACGCCAATACGATTGGTATATGGACAGTATTAATTGGTGGGCTTCCTTGCACCCAGCTGATGGATCGGGAGGCAGACTCCCTGAGCGCCTGACATTAATCTATTATTGTTTACCGACTGGTTGCGACTGTGAAAGCCTGATTGACTGTGAATGTGTGACTGACTGTAAATGCCTAACCGGTTGCTACCACAACTGTGAATGCTTGACTGACATATTTTGACTGATTAACTGGCTGCCACATAAGACAGTGAAATGTGTGAAAGGAAAATCTGGAACCAGTGATGCAGATATGAAAGCATTTAAGGCGAGCAGGGGACAGTCCTTCTAAACATACTCACCTCCCCCCTCCTCCTCACCCTCCCCATACACCAACACCGCTTCTTCCTCCCCACCTTCCGTACGCCAACAGGTTGAATGGCGCACCACCGTGTGTACAGTATATGTATGTATGCGAACAAGCCTGAACGGTCTCCAGGCATATATGCAACTGAAAACTCACACCCCAGAAGTGACTCAAACCCATACTGCCAGAAGCAATGCATCTGACGTACAGGATCCCTTAATCACTCAACCGGACAAAAGAGGATGGTAGCCGAGGCTAATTCCCATCCCCTATGCATATGCATATGTATTTATAATAAATAATTTCCTCCATTTACAAGCATTTTCCAATGAACCAGGTTCTTTCTGACTGTGATATTAGAAAATTAATAGTAAATTTTCAGCAACAGCTAAAATTTACTTACCAATTGCCTGATCATCATCATCTCCACTGGCCTGAAGATGAGCCACTTGCTGAGGAGAAAGGGTCCACTGGTGTAGGGGATCATGTCTTAAGACCTCCACAACTGTCACGAGCACTTCCCCTGAACTCCTTAAGATGGCCAAAGTAGCCTCGCAACACTGGCGGAGGGGCCCTTCTACTCCCATCACACCAAGTCCATCTATTATATCCTAAAGAATGAAAAATTATAAAATCTCATTTATTTAGTAAATATGCTCAATTAGACCACCAACATAGGTCCAGATCTTGCAAATAGCAATTTGAAATTTTATTACACAAATTTTAATCAGCCTACATGTCTGTTGACAACAGTATTGAAACGATAGTTCATATATTGAGTCCTTGCACATAACATCACATGACTAATTATGGGGGATGGGTTCTTGGCACGGTGTTAATTTTATGATCACATTAAGATGTAATTAAGGACCTGTATCACAGGTTCTAGTATTACAAAGGACAACTGTGATATCACAATAATGATTGAGCTCTATATAGTATCTTAATTTTTCTCAATGCTAGCATCACATGTAAAGTTAATTATTCATATCTGACAGTTAAGGCATTATTTAAATGCATAGTCTTGACCCTAGATGTGATGACAAAGCCTGGGGGTCCAAAGCACCTTATTTCAAAACAGTATATGCAATATTCAGAGACTAATGAGATCCTCCTGTTTTGAAATTCCTTACCTGAGTCATACGGAAGGGAACAGTTTCAGGAGTTGGCAAAATTTTGCCAAGTTCAAATGCAATTCCCAGGTCAATGTGTACAAGTTCGGCAGTAGACTTATCCAGAAGAATATTCTCTACATGCCTGTCTCCTAACCCCAGTATGTAGCCCACCATTGAGCTTGTAGCTACTGACTTCGTATATGCAAGTCGCCGTTTGTACCATTCATGGGGTGATGGATAATTTTCCAGGAAGAAGTGACGAAACACTGGATGAAAATGCTCCAAAATATCCTGTAGAAATAAAAATAAAACATTAAATTTTTATGCCAAAATATGAAGATGAAGATAGCATTAATTAATAAAAAAGTTTAGAGACCATGGTAATCCACAGAATACACTGGTAAACCCCATAATTCAGATTCCCCACAAATCCTGAAGTATGAATTATTCTAAATAATCGAGGTCACCCTGTACTGTAAAGCTCTAAATTAAATATCTGATGCTATAAAATTCACAGGTTTCTCAAAGTGCTGTCTCTTTTCCTTAGTTTCCTTTCCTTCTATAGATCAGATTGTAGTTTCACTTGATGATCTTCCCAAAATATTCTTAATATTGTATACATTAGTTATATTGCAATTAAATACTCTTCTGTTTATAACCATTAGCTGCATTTTAAGTTTGGTCTTTCAAAATGAATATAATGACAAATTTGGCTTGATTTTGTAAGTAACCTAATCTTTTGTTTCTATGGACTTTTTTTTATTTATCCTTAGTACAAAAGACCCTCAAAATATGGTGTCCTGTTGGAACAATACTGTAGCAGGAGCTGGACAAGCAGAAGCTGGAGCTTCTGCTTGTCACCCCATATGCCCCATCACAACTCCAAAACCTGTGCCATGCCCCAAGAAGAAAAGCAGTCAGCAAGCCATGAGAACTCTCTTTTCTCTTTTCTCTCTTCTTGGTTTTGTAGTGACCCCTTCAGTTCAGGTTTGTTTTTCTAATGCTCTTTCCTGTTGGCTTTGGCCTCTGGGGGTTGGGTCAGGGAGCTTCATGCTCTCATCTGGCCCAGAGGTTTCTGTTCTTTTGGTCCTGGTCGTAAGTTTGTTCGTTTGCGGCCGTCTTTTTTTCTGGCATTGAATGAGTCGCCAGAAAAGTTAGGTAAGATAGTTAGGTAGGCACAGTACAGCATACTCCCTGCCAGGTACAGTTAGGTGAGCACAGTATAACATACACCCTGCCATGTACAGTTAGGTGAGCACAGTACACTGTTGAGTGTAGATCATTGTACACTGAGATGGTCCACCACCAAGAAATCACTAGTACCACTTTCCAGAGGGGTCCTTGAGTTGTTGATGCTTGGTTGGTTAGGCAGGGGGTGCATCATGTGCTGTGTCCAGTTGTGGCTCTATGCAGTTGCCTGCGCACCACACAGTCTATGGCCGTGGTTGCGTTTTGGGTTGCCCGGGTTCTTTCCTGTTCCAGGGTTTGGGTCTTCTTGGTTGTCCACAGGGTCATTTGGTGTTACCATTTGTTTTGCTTCTAGTTAGGGCATGTGGCATCTGCCTCCTGGGTATGTCCCTCTTTTTCCTTCTCTTTGGGGAGTTAGCTCCGAGGAGCTAATAGGGCTCCCAGCCCCCAGAAAACCAGCATTGAATGTAATAAAATGCCATTTTTCTGGGTGGGACCCGGAGGATCCCCAGCACCCCTCCTCCCCTCCGGTCGGTGGTGTTTTTGCGTGTTTTGACATCCAGCCTAAGAACTGAAGGGTTGTTCGCTGGCACAAGGGTCAAGGGATGCCCCTTCCCCCTCCCGGAGAGGGGGGTTGAGCAGACAGCGGCGCGGCAACGTGATGACGTCATGCTAGTTTGCTATTTTTCATTTGGGGAGTTCTGTCCACTCGTTTGGCATTCGGTAGCAATATTTTCACCGGAAAAGGGTTTGTGTTGGGGTGCCTACCTTTCTGGGTGCCAGGCTAGGTTGATGGCAGACATAGAATGCTCCTAACCACACGGGGGTTTCTATAGGTCATTGCTCCTCGTGGCTCTCTGAGGGGGGCCAGGTTTTGGCTCATGGTCCCCGGTAGGCAAGAACTCCATGCATCTTGACTGATGCTAGAAATATATCCATATCAGCCTGAATAGCTCTGGGGAGCCGACAGGGCTCCGCCTAGGAAAGTTCTTATTATACATCACTCCATGGGTTTCAAGAAAGTCAGTGGTAAAGTTCAACCTAAGAAAATAGTTGTGAGGATGACGATAGAGGAAAAACAAGAGATCATTCATAGTGAGACAATGTGATGTCTCATTACAGACAAGTGTTAAACATAAGGAAAAACAAGTGTCTATAGACAGATTCTTAGTAAGACAAGCAAGCAGTGAGCTACAACCAGGTCCTTGTGGTATGCCTGCAAAACGCAGGAAAGAGAGTACCCCAGAAATGTTATCACTGCTGTTATAATGGAAGGGAACACCCCCGTTCCAAACACTAGCACCTCTCTTCCTCACCATCTTCCATACGCCAACAGTCCTCATTAAAGGTAAGATATACATACTGTATTCCACTCCAAAATGACTGGTATTTGGTATAAAATGTATTTTTAAGTTAATATTTTTGGGGTGTGGAATGGATTCATTTAATTTACATTATTTCTTATGGGAAAATTCGTTTTGGTGTACGACGCGTCTCTGGGAATGGATTAGGATTGTAAATGAAGGTACCATTGTAACTGAACCCCTATGAGGTGTACAAGCACAGGGACCTAGAGAAGGGCTACGAAAATACCTTAGGGGACTACTAGTCAAACCAGGCAGACCTCCTCCGAGCAATAAACTAAAAGAAAAGAAAAACCCCGCAAAAGCACAACCACAACAAGAGGAACAGGAAACATGGCTACCGTATTGGTAGAGGTGCCGTGCAGCACCTCCTGCACCAAACCATCAACAACACTATTTCCTACCCAAGGCCAAACAAAGGCTACTAAGCCCCAGCTGGCCCCAAGGGCGGGGTAACTGCTGAGCAGCAGGAACCTCTACGGAAGTAAAACCCCGGAAGCCCCAGGGAAGGTAACCCCTAGAACCCAAGGGTAGTACTCACAGGGTACTTAGGGAAGGCAGCCCTAAGTGCATACAGCCCTCAGTACACTATGTTACTCCTAGCCAATGTGCCAAAAAGAGCAGGAACCACCACAAGGGCCCAAAATCCAGCAAGAATCTGTGGCCAGAATTGACATCCGCCCCAGAGCGCTTCAGTCACGAACTTAGGTGTGAGTAGCCAGTGGGTAGGTCCAGGGCTTCCCCCTTTCCCTCCCGGGAAGAGGAGGGCTGTGCAGATAAGCGGCGTGGCGGCAATGAGTAACTATTGTTTGTTTGCTCAATACCTTTATTTTTCTTTGTGGAGTTTGGTTTCTCTGTTTGGTCTTGAGTTTTTGCAATTTCCTACCATGTGGGGGTTTGTTTTGAGATGCTTACCTTTCTTGGTGCCTAACCCCAGTCAATGGCGAAGAAGACCCCCAAATACAAGGGGGGGTCTCCTTAAGATTGCTCCCTGTGCCTCTTAGAAAGGGGGGCCAGGTTCCGGCTCTGGTCCCCGGTAGGCAGGACTCCATTGACTAATTGCCCCAGACTAATACTGTATAGGGTATATCAGTCTTATAGCTCCAGGGAGCTGAAGGGACTCCCAACAGAAAAAAAAAAAAGTTTAGAAGTTGGAGCATGGGAAATATTGGATATGTGACTGAAAACTGTAGAGTCAGGTTCTCCTGTTAGATGTTCATCAAATGAGAGGGCGAAAAAATATGTGACAATAGATTATGGGAGAGTATGAATGGTATTTCTAGAAAATTTATCAGAATAAGTTCTTAAATGCTTTTGTAGATGGATGCAACATTAGAAGAAATACTTGGATCAATGGGAAGATCATTGAGTAAAGCTAATTCCATGGTTGGTAAAAATATAAATATGAATACAGTACTCAGATTTTCAAGACTTTTTTTTTTTGGGGGGGGGGGGAAGGACACAAAGTTTTGTCTAGTCTCGATCCAGAAGCATTTGGAAAGCATGTGGTCATGTGTATTCCCACTGTGATTATAAATAAGTTAATAGAAACATAACCATGTACGTAATGACTCCTACCTGAAAGACATTAAAACGGTCTTGGAAGGATCGTTCTTTGACACTGTTCATCCTCTCACGACATGCACTTGCTGTGTAGTCTTCTGGATAGTACAGCTTGTGTGCTCCGCCTTTCTTATTAGTACCAATAAGATATTCACCAAAGGCCTTGGGTAAAACAATGCAATGTTTGTTACATCTTTATACAGGGATAAGCATGTTATATATAAAATGAACACAGATGGTAGGGCATTATACATTTTGGGTGAGGGGTGCATGAAGGAGTGATAGTGCTTATGTATCACTATAAGAGACTGGTGTGGAATAAACAGAAAAAATCAAGCATTAAAGGAATATAAATGATCACTCAAGAATTCATTTGTTGTAGGACAGAAAGAGTGAGGATTTAAACTGTCATGTAAAGATGTACAGTGCAAATTGTTAGTATACAGTATTTGTAAGATAGTGAAAAGCATTTATATATGTATATATAATTTGGTCATATTGAATGAAATACTGATGACAGTACAGTGGAACCTCTATTAACGAGTTTAATCCGTTCTGGCACCGAGCTCGTTACCTGGAAAACTTGTCTTAAACAAATTTCCCCATTTAAAATAAAGGAAATAAATTTAATCCGTTCCACTCCTAAAAACATCCATACTTGTATGACTTTTGTTATGTAAATATAATACTGCACATGTAAATATAAATGTTTTGTTGTAGTGTTTTAATATTTACTTTACCTTATGAAGAGTAGTTGCTGGCTTGAGGGAGACGATGGGGAGGTGGGAAGGAGGAGAGGGGTTATGGTGTGGAAGAAGAATCCACCTCCGAGTCAGGCGGACTCTCTCTTCTTGGGAATTTCACTCAAATTTCATTTCAAATGTCACACAAGGATGCGTTAGACCAGCACCAAATAAAAAACTACGTCGATTACACTCGTTGTGTCAACAATATAATAGTCTTACCCCGAAGATACAATACAATGCCGTTTTCTCAAATAGGCAATGTGGTTATTAAAGAAAACGGAAATTTCATGGCAAACATGTATACAATCCCCAAGTAGATCGGATAAGAATTGGATTTTATAGAAATATTTGCTCAAATGATGCTTGAGCGCGGTGTTTGGGTGCATTCAAGAGAAAAAAGTGTGTCACGTTCAAGCGACATATACCTGCGAAAGTGATAACACTTTCATAAAGTGTTATCACAAAGTGATAAATTAATTAAACATTTTCACACACCGGGTTGTTACTGCTTTATCAGGGCAGCTTTTCCAAGAATGCGTTCACCTTTTCAAACATTCCAAACACTTCCCTGATCTCAGTGGAAGAGGCAGCATCCTCCCTTACCTCCTCATTCCCTTACTAATGGTGTAAATTGTTGATGAGGACCTGCCATACTCCCTTGTGAGATCAATCACACAGACACCACACTCATGCTTTGCTATAATTTCCTTCTTTAAATCCACAGTAATTGTGTCTTTCTTCCTCTTGACAACACTATCTTTAGCAAGCAGCTTCTTTGGAAATATCGTGTGTTACAAATTGTAGTCGCAAACCCACTAAAAACCCAAAGAAAAGCTCAAATAAATCCAGAGGGATGCTTGTCGTGTGCGATACAACAACAACACTGGCGTCGGAGGCGTCCGAGAATTTGCGAGAACCTGCGAGATGCTAGGAAGCACCATGTGGTTTTGCTCGTTAATAGAGGCGAGCCCGTCAATAGAGACAAATTTGCTGCGAGTGGCTTGCTCGTTACTGGAAAAACTCGTTAATAGAGCCACTCGTTAATCGAGGTTCCACTGTATTAAATAAATGCTAGGCTAGGTGTAGAGTAAGGTCAAGAAGATTGACACACATGGTGAACTAGTAAGGGTGAACTGGTAAGGAAACAGCAATTCAGTATCAATAATTCATAAGTTTTAGAAACAATCTAGATGGAATTACTGTTAATTTAAGAAGGAATGAATGTTTAACATTTGTTAAGCCTATATTCTAAAAAACTATTTCACTAGGATACTTGCTGAAGAAAGTTCATTGAAGATCAAGGCATTGGACAAGATCATGATAATCAGGGCAGGGTGACAATAGGAAACATTTTGAAAACAGTTTTGTCAGGTCATACTGGTTCCAGGGAGGCAGTGGAGAAAAGCTCAGTCCTATCTAGAATACTGAAAATGTATTCAAACAATCAAAACCTATCCAAGTCCTACTTGGCACCACATGGACTTCCAGAAATAAATTACTCATGCAAACTGCCAATTTCCTATCTAGCTGCTACCTCTGATTGCAACCAGACAGCAGCACCCTCGCCAATCTCAGGTTCGTTGCCTTGAACCCCATCACATTCTTCCCGACTTGTCCCCAGGATGCTTGGGCAAGCTTGAGTCCAAATTTAAATACTGTACCTCACTTTCATTCTTAGAAACCTCAATTTCTCTGTACAGTGGGTTCATGCTGTGTACTTGCTAAGGCAGTATATTTAATTGAACTGCATCTTGTGTGAGTATAACAAGTTTTTGTGCTTTGTGACTTTACCAGCTAGTGACCTTAAGTCTTCTGTTTCAGGTCGGTTTGTGCTAAATCATTGGGCTTTTCTTGAGGTTCAAGTAAATTTACAATTCCTTAGTGTTTGGTTCCAGGACTAGACATCTGTGATGGGCACTATATAAAATTATAAGAATAAAGTAAACTACCAAAGGTCTTTTGGCCCATATGGGGCAGCTCCTGCTCATATCTACTGAGTTGGTTGTGTGTGTGAGCAAGGTGCCTCCCTCCATCAGTCTCTACTACTGAATTCTCTATGGTTACTTTTATTTTTGTTTTGTTTCAGTCAAAAGCTACTCTTGCCCTTCCTTGTCTTAAAAGAGTTATAAAGGGTTCTGTTAGGGTCAGCCAAAACTGTAGCCCTTTTCCCAGGCCTCCCCACGACCCATCTCACATGTGCCAAATGTCTGGTGACTTTTTACTGGTTGTGACTGATCGTTTGCCACTCGGTGCTGTTCCTTATAATGATTCAGTTCAATCATGGACGAACTGTTGCTTGGTGCATCAAGGTAGGGAACAGCCTGTAGTTCTATGATTACAACAGCACCCTTTCTGTCACCACACTGCTTGTTATCAGGTCAGTACTGTACTATACTTAGGTGTGCTTCAACCCTGTTGAAACTTTTGCAAGTTTGTTTGCAAGTTCACTTATGTAGTGGCTGCCAAGCTTCAGTGTTGTGCACTTAATATCAGCATTGTTGGTCCTGGTTCTTACCTTCTGTGGAGATTTTGCAAGATTCCCTTTTTTCAGAGGGAAATTTAGCCATTCTTTTTCAGATCATTTGTGAGTTAGTGCCATAAGATATGAAGGGCTCTGTTTGAGCCTTGCCTTTGAGTGCTTTGGTTACTAGCGAGTCGACTGGAAAGCTCGTCTTACCACCAGCCTTCACTTCATCCAGATCCCAAGCACCTATGGTATATGCTCATCGATGTGCAGGATGAGCAGGTTCTTAAAGCAAGACTCAATGTTCCTCCTGTGTTCCTTAGGGCAATATGTGGAAGAGCTGACCAGCTCTTGGAGCTCAACACTGTAGCTGCCTTTTCTATTATCCTCAGGCATGTTTTGCTGTATTTATCATATTCCTCCTTTGACCTTCTTGCAGTTAATGTAGGGTTGTAAATATCACCTGCCACTATCTTCATGGTTCTCACTCTTATCTTACCTAGTGTGAAGTCTTGCTGGTTCATTACTTCTGGAATCTCAATCTCTCTCTCTCTCTCTCAAAGCTCCATTGTTGTTATATCAGTAGGGCTACTCAATCTCTTTACCTATTTACCCTTTCTTTTCCTACTACTGGGTATCCTCTTGGGAATATTGTATCTTCTAATGTGCTTGTCAGTTTTGTCTCCATAATTGCGATAATATGAGCATGTAGTTCTACTACCTGTTCTTCCAGCTCTACCTCTTTATTTGTAATGCCATTTGCATATCAAATTTTTATTCTACTCGTTTCTATTGGGCTGCTTGGTGTCTTGCTGGGGAAGGGAGGGGTAGAGTTGCCCAATGAGCTTGTTCCATTCCAGAGGGTGGTATTTCTGAGGGATGATCTTGTCACACATTCATTCCCTAGTCTCTTTCCTTTCCTTGTGTTAGTATAGGTGCTGCCATCTGCCAGTGATTGGAGATAGTGGCTGGGTAGGCCAAATGCATTTAACTAAGAGTACTACTTTGCAAATCCATGAGATGCCAAGTAGAACTAAGGCCTTTTGAGTATTTATAAGTAAATCACCATCCAGTCACACAAAGCTACAATGAACTTTACGGGCTCATTATAGCCGGTGCTACATGGAATTTTTTTCTGAGTAGTTGAATCTAAAACAACAGCAAATGTAATGAACTATGCCTCCCATGTACCAATATGTTCAACTGCAAACATTTAAAAATTCCCTGTTGCACCGGTGTAAAATGTCCCCCCTGCTATGACTGGCACAATCTAGCCAAAGTATACCAGAAAACCTTGCCTTAGTGGTCTAAGTCTTTCTCAGAAAGCTTTTAATATTCATTCAAGTGAGAAGTGGAGTGGCAGCAGTGATCATAATAATAAAACAGGGTTATATATGCCTCCCTATACAAAGTACCTACATATATTGCATGTGATAAATTAAAATACTTTTACCTGAGTATTGTTGCACCATTGAATTAGTCCACTTTTTTGTGATAATGGGACAGCTTGGTATGTACGCATGGATAACGCTCGTTCTCTTGTTTCTCTGTTTTTGTTTAGGAGCTGATTGACAATCCTGAACACCTATCGAGATAAAAAATATTACTAGGCAATTTTCTCACTAACAGCTGGTGTGAACAAAAACAAAATAATCAGAAAATTAAAATATGATATAAAAGTATGATGAAAAGTTTGTCACAATTTACAGTTTTGATAAAGGCCTAACTTAGCAGTAAAAAACCAGCGCTGAATGTAATGAAACGCTATTTTCTGGGCAAGCCCCGAGGCGCCCTGAAGCTATCCGAACTGATATTTGCTATATTAGTTTGGAGTCATCAGTCACAGGAGTTCTTATGCCTAGCAGGAACATCGACCAAGTTAGGACCCAGAAAGGTAGGTGAATCAAAACGATAATAAGGGGATAAGAAAACCCCTTCCCTTTTACCAACAAACCCCGTGCCAAAAGTACCATCACCCAAGTGGGCTTCTCTTTCAGCTAGACAAGCTCAACAATCAACTGCTACTCCAAATGCCACCAAGAGACAGAATTACTTTCACAACAGGAACAGGGTCTGAGGAGCCAGCAACCTCACTTGTCAGCTGAACTGGGTGAGCAAGTACCTTTCAGGAAAGAAGCAAAGGCATACACAGAGGTAACAAATGGAGTACCACAAGAGGCCAGTACAGTACAAGGAGCTATCATGTTCCCGACACTGTACTGTACATGTCAATGACCTGATAGGTAAATGGCTCATTCATATGTTGCTAATGATATAAAACTAACAAAAAAATATTTAATAATAAGACTCGAGAAGACTGATACCCTGAAAAAGGGAACTTGATGAATTCTTTAGATACCAAATGGATACCTAAAGGTATCAACCAACAATAAACAAAACCATAAAGCATCCACACCAAGGATTCTGAATGAAAATTATTTATTAAAATGTTTAAAGCAAATACATATAGTATAACAATAATCTATAACGAATAACTACCAAATATCTCTATTAATTCACGATTCTAACATTTTTATTATACACCACCTTAATTATCAAAACTTACTAAGATGACTACATGGCTTAAATTTATATAGTAAGCCTATAGTGCATGTGACATTACTTTAAACCATACTATACACAGAAACACAGTAAGAGATTATGGGAACTAAACCTCATATTGCTGGAAGACTGAAGAGTTAGGGAAGACATGATCACAACATGCAAGTTTCTCAGAGGAATTGATAGGGTAGATAAAGACAGTTTATTTAACACAAGGGGTGCACAGGTGGAAACTAAGCACCCAAGCGAGTCACAAGGTCATTAGAAAGAACGTTTCTTGTGATTAGTGTCAGAGTAGTTAACAAATGGAATTTAAAATGGAATGCACTAAGAAGTGATGTGTTAGAGGCAAACTCCAAATACAGTTTCAAATGTAGATATAATAGAGCCAAATAGGCTCAGGAACGTACACTAGTTGATTGAAAGTTGAGAGACAGGATCAAAGAGCCAAAGCTCGACCGCTGCATGCACAATTGGGTGGGTACACATACACAAATTATGAAGATTTATTAAACATTACCTGTTCCATCACAGCATCCTGCCTGATATCATCTCTTCCTTTGAGGAGCTCAAACTGCTTCAGTCCATCAGATGTTTTTATTGTAAGTCGTTTTGGGGCATTGATTCCTCCAACGAATGTGCACGTATCTTCCCAGCCAACAATTAGTGGTGGGGAGTAGTGAGCTGATGGCTGCAGCTTCAATGGCCGAGTTAAAGCAGAAGTGTACTTCAGATTACGGAGAGAAGCTAAGGGCTGGTTGTCAGGAACAGATACCTGAGAGTTAAAAAGGAGAAAAAGTAAAATAAGTTCATCACAGCATAATAAACCGTACAACAACTACAGTTAATAAACTATAATAAAAATAAAATTCTGAATATAAATGATACGATTCTTTTTAAGAAAATCACTTGATTGCTCCCTTAGGTAAGCAAGTAATTATCAAAGAAGGCACCAAGCCAGGAAGACTACATAGCACCTTCTAATTTGTAAAGTATTCAGAAGGTGCTAAATATCTTTAAGGATGCCAATAAGAGAACAGAAGGACACAAGGTGAATGATATCAAAGGTATCGGAATCACAGATGATACTAACTAGAGAACAATGACCACGAGAAACATCAGGAATGCAAGACACTCAAACATCTTTAAAATCAGGGCAATCAACAAGGTGTAGGACTGTAAGTGGGACAACACTATCAGGACAGGAGAGAGCAGGATACTGTTCCATTAAGTGACCATAAGTCAGGTAGGTGTGACCGATACATAACCTAGCCAAAACTGTCTCTCAATGCTGATTATGTTGGCAGGAGGAAGGCCAAAGGAATAGGTCATACTTAAGAGCACACAGTTTAATAACCGTGTGCTTTTTTACCTGCAACGCCAACCCAATGACTCTGCCAATGGTTATGGATAGCAGCATGAATGATTGGGTAGACATCTGAATAAGGAACCGCTTTCTGGGAAATGTTTCAACTATGAATGGTCTCCTTAGCAGCAATATCACCGAGTTCATTCAAGGGAATCCCAATATAGCGGGAACCCAGCAAAATTTGACTGTCTTATACCTGGTAAAAAATAAGAAACAGCCAATACTGGATTTTGGTTACCACAGGATGCAAAGGGTCAAAAGATTCCAAAGCCATGAGGCCACTCAGAGTCAACTACACTCTTTGACCACTCAGAGTCAAAGGGAAGGTAATATTGCATAGAAAAAACAACTGACAGAGCATATAAAATGGCATAAAGTTCTGCCATGATGATGCTAGCCTCTGGGGGTAGGCGACATATATAGATCAAGTTAGGGAAAACAACAGAGTAGCCAGCACCGTTGGCAGACTTAGACCCATCAGAGCAACGGAATCTGAGGGGGAAAAGAAGCCTTCACCATGTGGGTTAGGGTCCTGCAAATTTTCACCAGAGGGATCTTCCATGGGGGCAAAGCAATACAGATAACTGCAAGATTCAGAGAAACTAAGCAATGAAAGCTAAACAACTCTAGAAATGATTCACTCAAAACAACTGTTTCACTTGAAACTAGCTCGAATTCCCTAGTGCAAATGGTCACCCACAGGTGACATCATGGAGCTCCTGACTGCCAGCCATCATCCAGTCAGTCGCATCACTGATGTGCTATCATGTAGTTCTTCCTCCAAGCTTCGTCCTCTGGCTTCCTTCCGACTGCTCCCTAGTGATTCATTCCCTGAATCCCAGGAGGTCAGAATCGTGGATTCCGACCTCAATTCTGATCATAATTTCTTTTCAGGCTTTCTACTCATTTAATTTAACTTATTTTTTCTAGCGATTAGACTACCATACTTGTCAATAATATGATGTAAAGGGTCTTCTCTGCTACAATTTTTGTAGATTGGAACTGTGTTTGCTTTCTCCATATATCTGCTAGGTTTCCTGTACTTAAGGATGCCTGAAAATTAACTGTATTGGAATGCTCAACTCGGGTGAACATTTCCTCAGAATATAAAGTGAGACTCCATCTGAGCCTACTGCTTTGTTTCTTCCTAGCTCCTTGATAAATTTTTCTTGTGTCTTAAGACTCTTTTATGAACTTTATGTTGTGCTCTGAAATCTGTAATGTGTCCAGTTCTCTGAAAACCTTATTTTGCACAAACACACTTTGGAACTGTTCACTTAGTGTCTCTCACATTTCCATTTTGTTGACCAGACCACACACTAGAAGGTGAAGGGACGACGACGTTTCGGTCCGTCCTGGACCATTCTCAAGTCGATTGAGAATGGCCGGGCTTCCTTTTTTGTTTTCTGTGAATCAGTTCCGTATTTTCAACCTCTAGATTTTATCCTTTACATGCAACTTGCCCATTATGAATTTATAGAACAGGCCTGGTTTTGTTTTACATTAGTCTGGTATTCTCAAAGTAAGTTTCTTTCTACCACTCTTCTCACTGCTGTGTACTGTATATGTTTCTTGCCTATTTGTATTGCTTTTATGTTTTTGGGTTTGACCTCTTCCTATATTGATTCCATTTTTTTTTTTGTTCTCCAGCCCTCTCGCAACTCTTATTAAACCAGTCTTATTTTCTATGTAGTATTTGCTTCCCCATTTTACTATAAATGTTTGGGTGCCTTTTTTATACATCTCGTAAAAATTGGCATATATCTATTTTGTACATATAATTTTATTTCCTTACCTAACAACAAACTATTCCAGTCTATTCCAATAAAGAATTTATCTTAGATTCTCATACTGTCCTTCTTAAAGTACAGTTTCTCTGTTGTCTTACTTTCTCTATCATCTTCTATGTTATACCATACTGAGTACAGTATTTTACTTTTAAGGGTACATGGTCACTGTAACCTATTGGAGGCATGTACTGTACATCAAAAATTTCTTCCTTCATTCCAGGTAAATAATGTAATATTCCTTTGCATCATTTTTGTTGGTGTTTAACAACATGCTGAAAACACCAATGCCTCCAGGAAAAGGTTCATGAACCTGTCAGCCCAGACATCTTCTGTCCATATATTGTAAGGGTTACCCATCTTTTGTATTCACATTATATGTCTCCAAGTCCTATCAACTGAGCTATATTTCTATCTGCTTTACCTACCAAATTCTCAAATTCACTGTAAGAATCTAATTTGTTGTCTATTTCTTCCTTTGTCTATGTGATGTTTGCTATTGGATTGGAGGCACTGATCAGTACTCTTTTTATCTTTCCAGCTGTATGTCTCGAGTGCCAACATGTCCACAGCCCATGGGTTGTCAGAGATCATTTCTTTTACATTTAAATTTTCTCTCCCTAATACAGTAGCACCTCAACCTTGTCTGCTTTTTTTTTTATCTCATCTCCTGACTGAGTATCCCCCTTGGGAATAACACCTCATTTAAACAAAATTCTTTTAGCTTAATCTTTCCAGTACATGTGGAAGAAGCTGTCTACTCAAGTTCAAGTTCAAGTATGTTTATTGAGATAAGCAATAAATACATCTCAAAGGGATAGAGTAGCTTAGGCTATTTCTACCCCCCCCTAAACTGTCTACTCACTGTATTGGAACTGGAGTAAAATTAAAATTAATAATAAATGGACTACTTTAGAATGTATCCCGTTCATGAAAGAAAGAATAGATGATGCACGCTTAATTGCAAATTTAATACAATAAAATATGGTGGTAATCAAGCAATACAGCATTTATACAGCTCACCATTAGAAAAAACGTAAAATGAGTTTCTAAAAATATACTTAAGTATAGTACTACCTTGGTGCCAGGAGACAGTTTCATGTTACAAGACCAGTTGGCTAGTTCAAGGTATGCATGGGAAACTGTCTCAAATTCAGCCACATGCTCTGCAATAGCCGTTTTCTTCAACCGGCTTACTAGCAGTTTAGCCGCTCGTACACGATCCTAGGAGAGTAAATTTTAAAGTTTACATCAAATCATGGCAAAAGCAAAATACTACACAGTATATTAGGATAAAAACCCACACTTGTGTAATTTGTGAAATTTATGTTAAGATTTACACCAAAATCTTTCACCACAAAGCAACATATGCATGAGTACTGTACTTATTACATGTGCAAAAAAAATTGTTATGGCAAAAGTTTCTAATGGTACCATCTCCCTAACATTTTACACATTAGTTTCAAGATGGTTTAGGCCATATTATCTAAGGAACATAATCATACAAAAATACTTGCATGTTAATTTAAAGCACTCTGTTGTAGCACCCTTTAGATATGCCTGAATAAGAACTGATGGAAAAATGAACACTGTACATAATAAGCAAGATATAACCATAATGAATCTACATAATATAGTGAAGTTGTCGTTAAGCAGCTTACCTCTTCCTTAACTTCATTCCTTTGCTTCTTACTTTTACTACCATTTTTCATTATGTCATCATCAGCATGGGCATGGGCCAATGCGATGATGACAGGTAAACTGTGGTGGGGGTGTTCCACACAGACTCGCTCTGCAAAGCCAGAATTATACAGTACAATAATGTGAAATAAATTACAAACAAAAAATATTAATTATACAATTAAAATAACATGTTTAGACACATTGTGGTTGATAATTTGTAGTGATTATTATTTATGCTAAGAAAAGTCACACATTTTCAGGAAAGTGTTCTCTCTTTCTCTCTCCAAGGCGTAATTAGGAGTAAGCTCCGGGAAGCTACTGAAGGGACCAGCTGAGAAATAGAGTTGAGTGTGTAATGAAATGCCTCATTCTGAGTGGTACTACATTAGTTCACTACTCCCAACCTATATTTATTGATTTCCTGCATGACTGGTGCTGAACGCTGCAACTCAAAGAGTGAAGGAAGCTGTCAGATGGAATTTTCAGTGACGGAGGCTGTCACCTGGTGGCAGACATAAGTGTTTGAGTAAATGTTGCTCTTTGAAGTGCCATCTCCCACCCCTGTCTCCATTTTAACTTTTGTTTTAGATCTTTTAAAGCCTTGTTGAGTTCCTCACATACCACTTTGTCACTACTGTACAATAGGATGATCAGATGATCTTGTACCATTTTGCTTCAAATGTCACTCTGCAACAAATTTGACTTTTCATTTGCTTTTATGGATGTCATTTTTTAATTGTTACTCTGCTGCTTTACTGATTCTGGCTCTCTTTATTACTCCCATGTTGATCTCCATGCCCAAGTTCCTGTACCCTTTCCATGCCCATCTGGTTGTATCTTTTTCTTTCCTGAAGAACATGAGGCAGTGTGGATTGGGTATGAATAACACAGAGGATATGGTAAAGCACAAGGCTGGGTGGAAACAGTTGAAAGGAGCAAGTGAACTAATTCTTTGTACAAGACTACATATGACAATTCATGAATATATGCACACACACACAAAAAGGGCTCCACCCCTGCAAGAGACTCGAACTTAGAAGGCCAGGCGCACACCAAGACAACCAGTACTCTGACCATTCCACCACGCAGATCCTTAAAAGAGATTGAAACTCAGGGGTTTATACCCAACATCTCGACCTCCCAAGGACACCAGCAATGGTAAGAGATCAGAATTCGTTTTTCATCAGTCAATCAAATTTACTAGGGAGAACGCGAGCCTCATATTTACACGGAAAAATTCCATGTAAATAATAAAATTTTGAGACACTTTCATGCCACAGATAAATGAACTTACGTAACAAGTACAATAGGACTTGTAAGAAGGATTTGTGCTGATCTCTCTGGCAGCTTAGTCTTGCTACAAGCTGGTACAGTAGAGGAACAAAATGGTAGCTACTCATTTTCATACCATGGTCTAAAACCTGTGTTAAAGAAAAGTTTTGAGTTAAGATACTTTTCTTTTTTCTGTGAAAAGGTCAAGTCAAATGAAACATTATTTATAAAGACAACAAATAAATTAATTTCCATCTATAAAAAAGAAAAAAAAGAAAAAAACAGAATAAACCTTCCTCCAGAGCCAAGACTTCTCTCGATAAAGCCAAGATCTGATCACACTGCTCTAAGCTTTACTCCTTTAACCCCTTTCGCTAAACTAGGACTTTGGTCAAATCAAGGTAATAGGACCCCATGCTGTAATATGCCATCTCAGTTCATGTACCAAGAAAATGTTTCCATCTGGTGAAATGTTTATCAAAGGCCTTTGACCTACAAAACAGGTGCCTGAAGCTGATAACAAAAATGGCTGTTAAGCTTTCTTCTAAGCTCTAAGCACTCATTATTTTTCATTATACAGTATACATAATTAAGGTGTCATGTTATTTTGTATGTTATAAAATGTTTTGTTATAAAATCGTAGGTTTGCTAACTTTCCATGTGCTGCTGATGTTTTCTCTATTAAAATGAGCTGGTGTTCAAATACGCAAGGGCCGTGACGAGTGTTCGAACCTACGTCTGAGAGGATTTCAGACGCTGCCTTAATCGACTGAGCTACGACATGATAAAAGAATACTCCTTTAGGAGTATTCTGCAGGAATGTAAGAGTCTCTCCGAGACTGCAGGATCCGTTGGTAGGTCAGGATGATTTCCCGGTTGCAATTCTTTTACCATGTCGTAGCTCAGTTGATCAAGGCAGCGTCTGGGATCCTCTCGAACGTAGGTTCAAACCCTCATCTCGGCCCTTGTGGATTTGTTCATTTGATGCATCACACTATTGTGATTTCTGTGTGTAATGAGCTGGTGTTGTTTGTATTGAAATTATGTCTACCCCAGGTCTTTTTCTCTTATTGTTTCTTGTAAGCACCTTCCCCTTATGGTATAGTAAATACAAGTCTCTAGTCTCCCTTACCTATTTTTACTATGTTGCACTTATTTGGATTGAATTCCAACAGCCATTTATCTACCCACTCCTTAAGGGGGCGTCTGGTTGGCATCTGGGTCCAAAAATGCAAAAATGAAAACTCATTCGATTTCAACCAAACTTTTTTGACAAGTTCTATATGAAAAGTGTTTCATCTGGTCCAAGTTTCAGCATTGTAGCATAAATAGGAAGGGAGAAAAAAAATATTGAAGTAGTTGTGAAAATTATGCAAAAATGGTCAAAATCGATTATCAATCAAAAGTGTCAACTGAAATCATAACTACAACTCTTTGCTATCACAATAGCATATATTAAACAAATATTATTATTAGTTTAATTGGAAAAAAAATTTAAGGAAAAAAAAAAAAAAGGATTTTTTTTCTTTTTTTTTTTTAAATATTTTTTTTTTTTCATTTTTTTTTGGGGCGATTTGCATCAAACTTAAACACCTGACTGTACGTAAGCCTATCTGTAAGGATGTCAATTTTGGAGAAAATTGGTTGATGTTAACCCCAGCAACAGATTTTAGAACCTTAGACTTTATTCATTTCTGTTTTTTTTTCAATTGACACAAACGTTTACAAAACTCATTCTTTTTTTATTCAATTTACATGAAACTTACACAGTATATGTGGAGGGCATGTCTCTACATTGGGGGGCTTTCATTTTTCTCTAAGTTCATTTATTGATTTTATAATAGCAATAAACATGCCATATTTGCAAAAAAATTTTGGGGAACTTTGAACATTTGTATTAGGAAAACTAAAGATGTTTTGGAAATTCTAAATCCCCAAATCCTTTATTATATGCTAATGTGTCAGAAAAGTGTCACAGAATAATTTTATCTGAAACGTGTGTTCTGAAGTGTGGACTTGAAAATGTGTAAAAAACGTTCAAAAAAAAAAAAAAAAAAAAAAAAAACTCCCTTTCTATTTACGCTGCAGTACTGAAACTTGGGACAATTTAAGCACTTTTCATATACAACTAGAAAAATAATATTGGTTGACATTGAACAACTTTCATTATAATAACCAGACGCCCCCTTAAGTTTGTTAAGGTCTCCTTGCAACACCCTAAAGTCCTCTTCAGTTCTTACTCATTAACTTTGCATCATCTGCAAATATTGACAGGTACAAACTCACTTCCATTGCAAAGGCAGTTACATAAATTAAAAATAGCAGTGGTCCCAAGACAGAGCCCTGTTCACTTCTCTTCAGCCAGACATATGATCTGACTATGATCCTTTGTTTCCTGTCTGTCAAGTACTCCATTACCCAGTCCAGTGCCTTTCCTGTTACCCCTACTTACATCTCCATCTGTCAGAAATTCCAACACTAAATACTAATTACTAACATACTAAGCAAACACAATCATGTTAGGCAAATACTAAAACTAACCCTAAAATAGCTTAATTAACCATACAAAGAAATTAGGATGAAATCTTGCCATGTCACCAAATTCCTATTTACCTATAAAATTTATACTCAATAATCTTTAAACTGCCAGTCGGGCACTAGAAACAATAAAAAAAGTGTTACCCTTGACTGGATATAATTAAAATGTAAATAAAACCAAGGTCTACTTCCCTAAGTCGATAAAGACAGATTTAAAACCGTGCTAGTGGACGCGTCCCTAAAGCGGTGAGGAAGAGACGCCATTATTAACAACAAGCTTAGCCCAGTGAACATGCTTGTGCGAGTTCTCCGAAAACTTCCTGCGAATCCTACTCTTTCCAAATGTTCTATGATTCTTTTTCTGATGACTTTTTCTACAATCTTGCATAAAATGCTGTTAATGCCAATTGTACAGTATAGAGTTTAGTATATATATAGTTGCATAGGCTTCATATCTGTTCCCTTTCTTCAATACTGCAACTACATTTGCCTTTTCTAAATAGAGAGAGAATAAGATAAAATAAGAGTGATTATGGAATGAGTGTCTTGAGTTATCTGGAGCTTCCAGTTACTGTATTGGGGTCTTAATCAGTGAGGGGTCAATAATTACCTAGATGTAATTACCTAAGTGTAGGTACAGGATGAGAGCTACACTTGTGGTGTCTTGTCTTCCCAGTACCTTGTTGTATAATGCCTTGAAACTACTGACGGTTTTGGCCTCCACCACCTTCTCACTTAACTTGTTCCAACCATCTACCACTCTGTTTGGAAAAAGTCTTTCTTTTGTACCTTGTTAGGTACAAAAAAGGTACCTTTCTCAGTGCACCTTATTAAATTTTGTTAGCTTTGTTTGGCAATTTGAAATATGCTAAACATTCCTTAAACAGAGATGGAGTGTTTTTTTACTTCATTATGTCTTTTGAAAGAGCTTTTCAACTTAGTAGTGGGCCAATCTATGAGCCCCACATCCTCTCCCTGCTGTGGTAAGATGACTGTCCCTGGTAGGGGGATTACCCAGAAATAGTATATATTCTACTTATTTGATATATTTATGCAATTACACTTACCAATCTGTTGATCCTTTCATTTGTAAGATTCTCCAACCAGAGACCAACAATTCGATAGATGTGCATTTCATGTTCTGTTGAGACCATGACACATTTAAGGTAGTTTTCCATGGCCAAGAAGAGATATTCTTCCTTCTGGTCCTCCAGTTCACATAACTTATTACAGTCTATTTTGATGTTCTTTTCAAGTATATTAATCTTCCTGTAAATAAGGAAGTATTATTAATATAAAAAATTACATATGTAACTGGGATGTTACAGAATCATCATCTTGATACAGTTCAACCTAAAACCATACCTTGAACTTTCATCCCTTAATAACCTCAAAACATTCACAACGGTGGCATAAACATATAAAGCTTTACTGCAGTTGCCATACTGACAGTGTTTCCAGAGATACATTAACTACATTAAGAAATAACATGGAAATACAGTAGTGCCAAAAATATTAATTCATGTGATGTGTTTACTCACTTGCTTAATTCTGTTAATTCCAAAGGCACTTTAGTTCTGCTACGAAGATTCTTTACTTGAGTAAGTTCTTCCTGTGATCTTTTGATAGTCTCTCTCTTTGTTTGTATAGCATCAGACTCCAGATGCTGGTGAACCTCCCGATAATGCTTGTCTGCGTATGTCGCCAACTGATGGTAGCTATCTTCTAAAACTTTGCTTGTGTCTGGAGCTATATACAAAAAGAAAAATTATACAAAATATACAAATTAAATATTGTAGATAACTCTTTAATAATAATTATCCTCATTATTATCAACTTCTTATTTTCGTGGAGTGGGACGGCATCACCCCCCATACAAAATAGACAAGCAATACAGGAAAAGAAAGATACAAATATTAAAGATTAAATTTTTTTTAAATGACACCAGTCCAATCACCATATCTTGTACACCACACATCACAAGTAATCCAGAAACCTGGCAAGCAATGTAATTTGGAACACTGCCATTTTATGGTTAATACCTCTCTGGATATTGTGTGTGTATTATCCATTCTGGTATCATTTTAAAGAATAGTGTCTCCTCTTTTGACTAGACAACAAGTTTTCTAATAAACTTAACAAAGAATAAATAATTTTTAGATCCCCCCTTGAACTTCAATAACTTTCTTCAGTGTCCAATATCACCTCAAATTTTGCCCTACACCTGGTCCTATGAAGTTGCAAGTGTAGGTGCTTATTTACGAATGATGCTCAATGTCGTACAGTATTGTGAATGATGCTACGAATGGACAAGTTATATTTTTAATGATTTACTATTTAGTGTCTATAAGCTTCCTTTACTTCATTGTTCACTTTTTGTTCTGGCTTGGGTTTCCAACATCATGAAAGTGGGAACTGGGCAATTCTAATGTGTGAATGTTTCTTATACCAGTGTATAAGAAGTGTACATACACTGTAAGGTTTATGTACCTTACAGTGTATTCCACTGTAAGGTCAAGCAGCCATGACAGGAGTCTATAATCCCATACTTTATATATTACTTGCTCCCCTCCTGCTTAACGAACATAAAATGCGTCCTTACCCTCTGAAGAATTTAAAATGCCAATAGCTTTGTTGAAAAAATCCTGGATGATGTCATGGGGAGCCCGGGCCCTTGAATCCATTAGAACACAGCCATAAAGGTTCAGGGCCTGGCACACTATTATTTTCTCTTCACTCTCCAGATTCACCTGTATTAACATAAATGATAATTAGCCCTTTGTCAATATTTAATTAGATAATGCAGTTTTAATAATTATATATACTATACTATACTTAACATACCATAAATATATGAATGAAAATTATTTTAAAGACCGATATATGTACAGTATACAGCACAACCTTGATTCAATGAATTATATGAGATCAACCCCAATTCTTTGCAGTGAAGGATTCATTACATCCAAAGATGCCTCTAGGATGCATTTTCCATGCCCTGATGTCTTTCCATACAGCAGTTCATAAATTCTTACCTTATGCAGATCCTCTATAAGCGAATTGAGAATATCTGAAGCATGTTTTGTGTGTTGCTGATGCTTTGCTACTTGTGCTTCTTCTAGGCGTGTCATCCAAACCAAAGTTTGGGGAAGTTTTAATCGTGATGCCCATAATAGGGCCGACTCACTTCCTGAGCTGTTATTTAACTTCATATTTTCACGTGACAGCACACTCTTGGTCAACTGGAAACCAGACAAAAAGTATAGTCCAACATAAGCACCCAATACTTACTTATTTTCATAAATTTATGCTTTCTGTTATGAGCCTTTAGTAAAAAATAAGGAATGTAGGTAGATAAATGCATTTCATTCTGAGCTGGTCCCATTGTCACTGTTGTATTCAAGCCTCACTTAGCCAACACCCTGGCTACCTCTAGCCCGGGCTGACCTATTTCCAATAGGAATCATTGAAAATGTTCCTGGCCAACCATATAAGGAGGAATGAAGACACTGGAGAATTTTCAATCCAGTCCTAAATATCAATTAGAAGGCACATTCCTCTACTTTCAACAACACACACATCAAAGCAATACTTGAAATTAAATGTCAAGTAAAACTCTGCACATTAACAATACAAAACACTACCAGTTGCCTCCAAAAATGCTGCTACAACCTACCACAAAGTCATAGCATAGACCTATATAGAAACTCCAGCCAGTAATCATACCTCACAATCAACTCTTTCTTATACTTATAAGCAAGCCTTTCATCTACAAGGAAAGGCACAGGGAAAGCCAAGAATAAATGGGTAAGTTTCTTGGTCATTTCCTTAGGCAAGATTTGTGATGGCCAAATGAAAATATGCAACTCTATTAACAATGCAGAAAATGGTACACTTACTCTGACCACATAGGAGGCCCTGAAGCAGCAGGAAAAATAATGAGAATTGCAGACCTAGAAACAAGACAGTTAGGTGCTGACCCCCTCTTCCACCTGGAATGTAGCCTAGCTAGAAGAGAGCCAGCCCAACACCATACAATCATCCTGAAGACAGTGAAGTCAAAGATCTAGGAGTAGGTGCAGAATTTTAATAATAATAATAATAATAATAGGAACCATTGTGGTCCCTTTAAGAAAGAAAGATGAACTCTTACAAAGACACCTCCCTGATCACAAAACACAAGAAGGGTTAAGGGAAAACTATGCTGCATCCTTTGCCATCAACACCTTCAACCAAATTGCATTTTCACACCAGAGAAGAGGATTGGTCAGCCAATGAGCCATGCCCAGGAGCAACATTTCGGGCCAAGCCAGTATCCAGAAGCTTCTAACTCTTCTGCTATGGAGAAAGAAGCTGAAAAATTCCTGCTTATGCAAGAGTAGTTGATGGCTCCAACTGTGGGTTTGGCGAAGGTAACCCTGTCTGAAGTGGCAAAGGCACCCATGTCCTAAAAGAATAAACCGACAGTAAGTGGCAGTAGCTGGAAGCCAATTGGTACACAACCACTGACAGATCATCCAGTGCAACTAGAGAGGGAAAGAAAGCAGCAGCCTTTCTGTCCTAGGCATTAGACTGGCAGGTTGACCTGACCAGAAAGCCTAAATCCACACAAATGAAAAGAGGGAGGTTCACAATCACGTCCTCAGCTGAGGATCTATACAGTGATATTTTAGCATGTGACAAGCACGTAAAGCACAGTTGCTGTCCACTCCTGACACAAAGAATGCACCAGAGTGAAAATGGCCCTGCACCCAACAGAAGTTTTGAAAAGAACACAAGTGGCCATCAAACTCTCAGACATCTGGCAACTTGTGCAAGCAACATCAGGCTCAACCCCAAACAAGGATCACATGCTTGCAATGCACTGAGGCCGCACATTAGATGTTTCCTCTGGTAGTATGTACCTGGACCTGGATAGTATGTGTGTGCATAACTTTACATTTTGGTTTACAAGTATTGTTTTGATAAAATTGTCTAAAGTGTAAGGAAATATACTGTACCTTCTCACAGTAATTGAAGGATAGATTGAGACTTCCTCCAATGTCTTCTCACTAAGAAAAAGATAAGGTCATTCTTACTTTGGCTACATGTAACAAGGCCTTGAAAGCAGTAGGACTTGCTTATGGGAGTGGTTGAGAAGCTTAGGCTTAGAAATATAATGCAAAATGTATGTTAGAAAATACACCAATACATACCAGAGATGTGTGAAGAATTCTGTTAACATTTTCTTCATTGTGGACTGCTGCTATAGTTTTAAGAGTGGATATTCTAGCAGCCAAAATAGGTTCTTTATATTTGTACTCAACATTTGCCATAGTCTTCTTAGAGTTCCACATATGCTCTAAATTTTGGATGCTTATCTTAAACTGAACAAAAAAGAGAGAAGAAATATTACAAAATTATGAGCTCATTACTGTGTATTATAAACAATTAATACAAAATTGTAAATCTATACTTTATTGTAGAAAGAATGCAGCTCCTGAATAATCTTGAAGTTAAAAGTACATATTTGTATGTATTATTTGCACCTCCTTTCTTGTATAAAATGGAAATGGATTGTATTCTCAATTTACTGTACTGCATATACAAAGAAAATAGTCATCTGCCCTACAGAAGCACTATTATTGTTTACCATCCTCAACTGTTTGAACTATCTACCAAACCCTGTAGAAACAGGAAGGGAGATGATAAAAGTTGAAAGCATTTAACAATATATATTATTTATAGAATGATTCTTAAAAAAACTAATAAGCAATTAAGGTGAACTTCAGATCATTGAAGTATGTACCTCTACTAGAAAGCACCACTAAACCATGTACCACTAGAAAGATAAGACATTTTAATTTGGCTAATTTAGTGATGAATTATCTAACATGATACTGGAAATATGGTACAGTACCATGAAAGAGTTAAAACTTGAAATCTATATAAAATTAGCTCCTGCAGATAATGTCTAAGCCTGTAAAATCAACTAAAGATACATCACATTATCTTCTGCTGCAGAATGTTCCAGTTTGACTTATATGTGCTGTCACAAAATTGAAATGAACATTATCAGGATAAAAATTGGTTCCAAAAACACAAAGGAGCTACAGTGCCCAATTTCAATAGTAAGCTTTAACTTATGTTCAAAGGCATTTTAAGTTTCAAGTCAGTACAATGAGGCATTTTCAATACATGGGGTAAACTAAGGCAAAATCAGAAGATATTTTCTCTACCAGGAATACATAACTAATTTTTCAAACCTTATCAGGGTAGTGGATATCACTAAGAGAGGCAGATGCTGCTTCAACTTCAGACAATATCTGCAGCTGGCTCAGTAATGGATATATAGAGCTACTGCTTTCTGCTCGACTCTGTGAAGAAAAAATGGGCTCTATGATAAATTTAATTTGTGTAACCTGTAATACCATATATATATAGTTCACAAGTGGCCTTCAAAGAGGTCACTGCTGGAGAGTGGACAAATTTATCAGGCTTTGAGATACATGAAGACAATTCTTGCAAGAGTATCACACTGCTGCTCCCTAAAGTGAGATCTGTTGTGTCCTTAAGATGGAGTCATGCACAGTATTGCAGGATGACAAACTGTATCGGCACTTCAGGGGAGTTTTTAAGCTTCTTCCTGCAAGATTATAAAAGTGCTGGAGAGTCATTGGAGAGCATTCAATCCAGCCCAGAATGACTTGATAATATTCATTCGTAATTATACAGTCCTTCAGATCCTACCCATAACATTACAAAGCACTGCCAATGGAGTGCTCTGGACCTGCTTGGATATCTATGCTGACTTCAGCACACCTCTGTCATCATCTTCCAATCATCCCACATTCTGTTGACTCATGATCTGTGCATATTTGCAGCATGCAAACATATTTTTTTTTTTTTTTAGTTCTGAGTGCATGGTTTCAGATTCAGTTACGCATAAATTGTCCAGGTGAAAGCAAAGGCAAATTCAACACTGTGCATTTCTCTAGTTTATCCAGTGCCAATGCTTTACCTAATGCCATGAGTCCCAATCATTCTGAGCAGTCAAACACTTCATTTTCATTCATGATCGCTGAAAAATCTCACATTTCGTGGATTTGGTGATTTCATTTCTGAATTATGCCACCCTAAATGCATCCAGAGCCTTTTCTGTATACCTGGTATATGGAAATAGATAATCTATGGAAAAAAGTGAAAGAAATAGAGTGAAGAGCTGACTGAACTAATCCATTTCCGAGTAGCACTTTCGTTGCTCCCAAGCAATAGCCATGGGCACACCCATATCACTGCTAATGTGCCATGCCATGAGAAACTGTAAGGCCAAATGAGATAAGAAACTTTTCAAATAGCATTGTCCTACTGTCCAGGGAAGAGCAGCACAGTGCAGAGCATACCTTAAACCACTATTAAGGAAAATTCCCTTGCTATGTTCCAAATTGCAGTCCCTGTGGCGTAGTGTTAACACACACTCGCCTGGCGCTTTGCGAGCGCTTTGGCCTAGGTTTGTATCCTGGCAGGGGAGGATTTACTTGGTGCCAATCCTTAACTGTAGTCTCTGTTTACCCAGCAGTGAATGTTAACGAGATAGTTTTCAACATACGAGTGAAGTGAATGAGCTATATACAGTGAGCAATTAATGGAGGCTAAAGGTAATTAGTGAAAATTTTAATGCGATGGTTTTCAACACATGAGTGAAGAGCTATAAGAAAAGCTTGGAACAGGATTCAAATTAAACTAGCATCCTGGGGTAACCCCCAGATTTGCCTTAACCCATTGACCATGATATGACAAAATGTGAGTGAAGAGCTAATTTTAATTCTGCCTCGCTGCATAGTGGCAAGGATGTTATGGAGTGAAATATATAAATAGTTTAACTACTGGAAAACATGACAAAATTCATATGTATGAGATCAGCACTGTCCTCGGAAACAAGTGTTTAGAACTTTGGGATAGTATGCAACAGGAAAAGATCACTAAGTATGTCAAGAAAACAACCACATGGCAGTATACTATACCCCTCCTGGCCATTATCCACAACATTACAACATGAACATAAATATGGACAAATATTTAAAATTTAAGCAGTTGAAATCAACTGTTTAACAAGTGTTTGTGGTACCGAGACAACTGAAAAGGGGGGTAAATACCCAGGAATTCCTAAAATATAAGGCAGAGATGATAACAAGAGTTTAAATACAAGGACTCTTCGTTATAAATGTACACACAAATAAATTCTATTTCATACTTACAAGTCTCAGCTGCCTAATGACACCTTTTCTAGCCTGCATAGTTTGTTTGTGAAGAGACCAAAGGTCTTGATGGTGAAGGGACTGAAGTGCACAGAATAGTTGCTGATGGAAACTGGGTTTTAATTCCAGTAGCCCCTCTTCAGAAAATTTGTTATTGAAGTTAACAGAGTCCCACTGTGAGAGTCTCCAGGCTGATTCCCACCTATAAAATATTTTATTTTTTATTATAACATTTATGAGTATTGCATGTTTGTTTAGGGGTAACTAGACAACACTGATACCAACCTATTTGACTTTAGTTACTGAAACTACACTAAAAGTAGATCATTTAATTCACAGTTTACTATAAAATAAAAGCAAAAATACAATACTATAGAGCTCACACTAAAAATTTATCATGGAATTTAATGTACTGCATTGTCCTTTGTTTGTGAGCTCATTAGCTGTGCTATATGTGAGCAAAAAAATAATAATAATAATAATACAGTAATGTGTAATTACAATAGGATTGGAGGCCACAGTGACAAAATCTTTCCTATGAAATAATTTTTCTCATTCGTGTTTTAATAAATAGGTACAAAACCAGAGCTAGTTGCAAAACCTGTTAATAATAAAAACCATAAAAAGACACTTACTGTGCTTCAAAAACTTCCTGTGAGATCTTGAGTGATGTTTCACTTAAAAGTGCATTTAAAGTATTAAAAAGGCCCATTTCACGAAGTCCTTCAACAATTCCTGAAATTTTTAAATAAAACAAAACAAAAGTATATTTTAAGTACAGTATAAAGAATAAACAAAAATACATAAATCATGCACAAATTAATATATTCTCAGGGTTTTAGATATTATACAGTATTCCAATTTATCATGACTACAGCAATTGCTTTCAGTTACCAAAGGATATGAATACACAGAGAACAATTTTTCAAATGTACCAGGAATGCAATTTGCTGAATCATGAATTGCAAAGGCCTCCATCCACTGGCCTCGGTGTTGATATCGCATTGCCCGGGCAGATGAATCAACAAGTCTGCTGGCACCTACACATCCCTCTACACCATCACTATCACCAAGACAACTATAGACCTGAAAAAAAATGGCATTGAGTGGAAAGGTGCGGTAATTATCAGGAGATAGCACTAAACAATTGCAACTTTATAGCACTTGGGCATTAAGCAGAATGAAACACTAC
>NC_091200.1:17678406-17758406 GCF_040958095.1 Procambarus clarkii | reverse complement strand
ATCCATTGTACCAATTTGGAGTAACTGAGAAAAGTTCTTGTCCTGAATGTAGAATACTGGTGATCCAAAAGAAATGGGTCCCAATTCTCCAAGACATCTGCTTGCTTGTAATGCAACCTACAAATTGGACAAGTATTACAGCATATATTTTTAAAGTAAATTCAATGCTGTCTTCATTATATACAGAAGTGAAATACACAAAGAAGTAAAATATAAAATAAACAGTTACACAGACAACATAAGGGGTCTAAACTGGAGCATGAGGAAGACTACAAATTGGGAGTCCACAACACAAAAATGGACAGCATTACATGTGCCATAAAAATCGCCACTGATGAATGGTATGAAAAAGGGGTTCACGGCAACCAGGAGGCCTGGTCGACGACCGGGCCGCGGGGACGCTAAGCCCCGGAAGCACCTCAAGGTAACCTCAAGGTATGATAGACAATAATTCTCTGTAATGCCACAGTTCATGGAGAAAGAAGCAGAAGTTGAGCCATCTACAACAGCAGCAAATACTTTACTTATAAACTTTAATCATAAATTGCTTTATATTTAGAATTGATTTAGTTTACAAAGTTTAAAATATATTATTCCTTTACATATAAGAAAAAGAGAATAATAATAACCTAAAACTGATTGTAATTATAAATTATATAGTGTATATAAATGGGTTATATCCATATCCATTTTGACATGATACTGAATTAAATATATAACTTATTGTTTACAATTTTAATGACATTAAAATTGCACACTGTGATATCATGGGGGATATCACAGTGCATATACCGGCATAGCACGTTTGTTAGGACTGTACTGTATATCATAAGATTCAAAATGCCTGCTGGTACACAGAGCTCACATCCTGTTCCTCAGGACTCCAGTAAACAGATGCCATCTTCAAAAAAAATTATCTGCATCCTTCCTGGTTTTGAGAACACCTCAGTACTGCCAGAGCAACCAAGGCTGATGAGTACACCTCCAATTCACAGCACAGCTGCGCAAATCGGAGCCACAGCGCCATTTAATAAGTAATCAATTATTTGCGATGATAGTGTCAGATGATCCTGACTGAAATAAAAATTATGTACAAGGTTCAGTTATCAGTGAACATGCTATGCTGGTTATGTTGTTCATAATGCTAGTTATGTTGTTCACAGCAATGCTCAAGATTTGACAATTAAATAAGTTGTCTTATGTAAATTTTCATTAAGTGTGGAGTGAAACACATCTAAATGAATGGCAGAATAAAGGAAATTGGAAATATACCTAACAGAAATCACCAATTTTTGGAACATGTTGAACAAAAGCATGTTTTCAAGAGGAAATTATATATTAGACAGAAAACCAAGAGAGCTAGAATAGTGCCAAGTTCAGAGGAATACTCTTTCAATACCATTTGAACCATATGCATCATCTTACCTGTTCATCACTTCCAGAAGCAAGGGTAACAAGGCTGTAAGTAAGTCGGTGTCCAGCACTCTCTTGATCTACGCCAACACTTTCATATAATTCTGGTATTTCTGTTCTATGATGTTGTAACTGTAAAAGTATTAAAAAACATTAAGGAAGTCCTGAAAATTAAAAAAAAAACATTTTTATTTTTTTCACTCTAATGAAACTCACAATGTACATTGAAGAAGATATGTCAAGGAAGAATTGCTAAGAACAACTCAATAATTAATTTTACCTATGTCAAAATGGGTACAGTATTCATAGCATCCTGCTTTAAGTAATTCCTCTATCAAAGGTCACAGTCATGAAAATTTGTCTACATTCCTTTTGCTTGATGTTCACCGATATCTTTTGGGCTACCCAAGTATAATTAATCCAGCTAATTTTATTCAATGTTCTTTAAACACAATTCACAGATCAAATGTATATAACAGAACTGCATAACTCTGCTCTCAAAATCTATATACTGTATCTATATTTTAATACAAATATTTTTATATTTTTAATAACCTATAATAAAGCACTATTAACACTATTAATTCTGAAATTGAAATGTTGAACATTAATTACTCATGGCTTTTCTTGTTATAAAAGTAACAGGCAAAATGCAAAGACTATCAAATATCTTGCACAAGATATCTGAAGCTGCATCACAACACAAAAAGTACATTAAAGCTCTTATATATATATATTTAGCACTTGTGAATGATCTGAATTAAAGCCTTAAAGTGATCTGAGTATTAGCAAAGAAAAACCCAGCACTGAATGTAATGAAACGCCTCTTTCTGGAGAGGCCTGGAGGTAGTTTCCTGTTGCTAGTTGCAAAAATAATAAATACTGCCACACCTCTTAAGTCACATCAGCCCTTGTGAGTCTTAATAGCCCACTGGGGACCAGAGGCCAAACCCTGGTCCCCTTAAAGAAGCACAGGAAGCAGGAAATTCATGATCATCCTCACCGAAGAAATAAACCCCCAGAAAGAAAAGCAAAATAGACCACCACAAGCTTCACAGAAAATAAACAAATAGTGCAGCAAATGACACGGCAAACAATCCACCCAGTAGTTTTGTCATACTCTATCCCCTTAGTAATTGAAAGGTAACTAAGGGGGAGCTGAAGGTTCCCCATGTCAACGACCATCAGTCCGGAGCCTAAGAAAACCAACTAAAGCACCTGGTATATTAATTAATCTGCACAACAAGTGAGGCTTGTAAACAGATGCCCATGAAGAAAACACTAAATATTGAAGAGATACACGAACAATGGACATTCGCAAGACAAGGACCAAAGGACGGCCAACACTTTTCTAGAATATCCGGGACCCAAAGAGCTGGTGACTTATGAAGCAGTTAGACAAGCAAAGGACTGACAACTGTTGACACTGAGGAGCTACCAACTCCTAGGGTACAGCCACCTGGCATTGGCCAGTTGTTACCTGGGCGGGGGATACGACCTAAGTACTGGATGGATCATTTGCCGAGTTGTTCGTGGCATAGCTTGTTTACTTTTGTAAACTTGGCACAGTTGGCTGTGTTGCTTCACTTCCTTTCTGGATGTTTGTTTCTTTGGTGAAGGTGATCATGAATTCCCTGTGCCCTGTGCCCCTGTGAAGGGGTGCCAGGTTTTGGCCTCTGGTAGGCTATTAAAGGACTCGCAAAGGCTGATATGACTTACAGGGACGGAGCTATCTCAGTGTTGCTAGTGGCAGGGAGCCACTGTTTGGCCCCTCTTGAAAATAAACAAGAAATTTGTTGGCATCATCAGCACATAAATATATTAACTAAACATTACAGTATTATCTAATACATGTCAAACTCACCATTTTCAACAAATGTATAACAGACTGAACCTCTGTTTCATCCAAAGATAAAGACAGAAAGTTTTTTATTTCATCACCAAGAGTTAGACTGCCACAGAATGAAGTCACAAGCTGACAATGAATATCACGCAATGGATTCAAACTCTGGAATTCTCTGTTTAAAATATATAAATAACAATATTAATAATATAGCTAATTAAACAACACTGCAAGAGTTTGCTAGAAAAGCTCTAAACAGTGATAATGCAATGATTATTCAACTTTACTTTGTCTTATCTAAAACACAAATATCCATTACAGAAAAACTTCTTATTCTGTTTCCCTACCAAAATACATTTCCAACTCTATATTCCAGCTCTTGATTTTTCATGCCTATAACATATCAATATTTCACATACAGTATAACTGCATTTATCTCAGGGCTACCATATCTTCAGCATCCTCAATGGAGACAGGAAGCTGGCAGCTTGCTACAGGTCCCTCCCATTGTTCCTGAGGATTTTTCCTAATTGGATTCTGAAGAAAGTAATATCATGACATTTATGGCTACTGTGGTAGGAGGTAGAGACATTTTTTTCTTTTACCCATCTTTGTTTCCTGTCCTACTCTCTGGCTTGTTGAGTAATTCAACAATTTCACCTTTGGTAATCATACATGACAGTAACTGTATTAATATTCATCAGATTATAGTAGTAGTTCTAACATCTTAATTGATTATCATTAATTTACATTCACTCAGCCACTGTCTCTCACAATCTGCAAAACGGTTAACTTCATACTTCCTAAATTTAATCTTTATTCTTTGCGAGGTTCATCTTCCATACTGGTGTTCATACTCTTACGACTGATCTACCATGAATAAAGCAGTCCGAATATTTCTTATTAATTTCATAGAGAATGTTTATTTGTATGCAACTTGGCAAATGCTGCTGGCATTATAGCCTCTCTGAACCTTGTCCCTGTATCATTTTGTTCTTGGTGTCAGCATACTGGCACTTCCTGGTGAATGGTTGGTCAATTTTGTGCATCTCATTCATTTTCCTCAGATTAGGTATGAAACTTTCTGTAGCTTTATGTACAGGGCTGTATGTGAATGATAAAACATGTATGTGTGCAGGCACATGAGAGTACATAGTCACATGTCATGTATGTGTACATGAGTACATTAAACAAAGACAATGTTTTAGTTTCCTTGGTCATTATGTCATCATATGTATGTATATGGATATCTAGAATTGCAAAAATGGATCAACATTTGCACTTACTCATCATCAGGTAACGGTGGTAAACCTGATACAGCTCGCTGAACATCTGGATGGTTGCTTGTGAAAATTGCCTCGATGACACTAAGGGTCGACTTCTTAACTGGTGAGGTGACCTTTGCCAGAGGTAATAAACTGCAAAAAGAAAAAAGAAAGGGGTTGATTAAATAAAGAATTCCTTTCATTTTTGCTTCATCAATTGCTTCCCATGCCAGAGTCTAGAGAAGTTTAAATTTCTTACTATATATTTTAACCAAAACATAATATATTGTAATTACTCTGTATGACATAAACCTTAACATAAAGCAGTGATAAGGAACAATGTTCAATATAACCAATATAAATATTTGTTAAGCCAACACATTACTTACCGTGCAAACAGAATTGGAATAACTGATATAAATGGATGAGGACAATGTTCCAGGGCACAGCTGCAAACGTTGTATAAAAGTTTATTGCAATGATCTGAAAAGTTTTGAAATTAATTACACTTTTGTTTCCATTATAAGTGACTGTTTTTGTGCAGAGCTAAGTTATATAAAGTCTAAAGCTTCTGTGAAAATTATGTCAATGTAGAAAACGGAACAGTCGATTTAGTTCTCAATTCACAATCGGGGATCCCAGGTTTGATTAACAGGCAGGACAGAAATGGTTGGGCACATTTCCTTTCAGCTAGTGCCTCTGTAAATAGGAACCCCCCCAGGAGTTAAGACAGCTATTGAAGGAATGTATCCTGAGGAAAGTTAGTAGTATGACCTTGGGGAACCTCAATAAGTCAAGTGTACATATATATATGCAGACTTCCTGTCCCTGACAAAATGAATACCCACAATACTCTCCCCTCTTCTCTGCAAGCAAGAATTAGAAATGAAAAGAAAACAACAATCATATATCCATTTGAACATCTACAAGAGAGTTATTCCAGGACAATTCACCATCAGCCACCTTTATAAAGGTATAAAATATTGAATACATATTAGACATCCATGAAAATTTAGTTATTTCCATATATATAGTGCAACAACGGAAAAACTGAAAATTTCACAAGCACCATTTCTAAATACAGTAATGTAACATTTGAATTATTGTTACAGAAATACTTAACATAAATCTATAAACATACCTGCCAAGTACGGAGCTATTTCTTGAAGTGAGGAGGTGTAACAGGTAAGTATATGAACCAAGAATCTTATGATGTATGCAGAAATATCTTTCACATTCTCTTCTAAATGGGGCAATAATGAATGAACGACAGCAGCTACAGATGACAGGGCACGACGAGCAGAATGAGGAGTGCTGCTCTGAGCAAAATATTCTAGAACACCTTGAACAACTTTATGGAGTTCTAATTTTCTTGATGCAAGAACAGCTAATGGGCAAGCCTAGGTTAAAAAAGAAATCTTTGTTTAACACCACACACACTAATTAGCAATCCAAACTCAAATAAAACCATAACCAAACATTCTTTTCTGTTAATGTATTATCCAGTAGTTGGTTCAATCATGCCACTGCCAGCTGACTTTTGCTCACCTACCCTTCTCATTCATATTTATACATTATCAATCCATCTCCAATATTTTATCAGTTTTGCAATGCCAGGAACTATAAATATCAGCAAATTTGCGACTATCTGTAGTATATCTGTAGATAATTCTGAGGATCAATGTTCCCCGTGGCCCAGTCTTTGATCAGGCCTCCTGGATTGTGGTCTGGTCAACCAGCCTGTTAGATATAGCTGCATGCATGCAAGTCATATAACTAGTTATATAATTTTTACATAATTTCTCTGACCTAAAAAAAAAATATTTAAACTAACCCATCATCAAAGCAAAATACAGGATCTACAGAATGCTTATTAATGTGAGAATCTAAAACAAAAATAATCAGACAAAAGTTGCAAGTCTAGCAACAGTTGTGTGGAGGATTTGCTGGAACCTTGTTAACCACCAGCCTTACCTAACCCCATTTTAATTAGCCAAATTTTCATGTTACTGAACACCTGGAGGTATCGTATGATCTGAAAATTAGGGGCACAAAGTATTCAAAACGTTTTGGAGTCTAAAACCAATTGCAGTCCTCTGGAGACAATGAACATCTGCAATACCTATACCGGACTGGTATTGTATGCACTTTTTGAATATAAAAGCAGTTGGTATGAAATAATTATCACCTAAAGACTATTTGGAAAGGGTTGACAAGAATGCTTACATGATGCACTGCCTGTTCCTGGTTCTTCAAGTGACTATGGCACTTCAGCATCTTTTTCTAACATAACAAGTAACTCCTCTACTAAACTCAAATGTACCAAAATCTACCACAAATATACAAGTTAACTGCAACATCAAACAATTTTAAAACCTAAAGTGCAAGAAAAATAATGCTTATCAGCTCTTGTGTGTATTACAATTATATTATATTATTATTATTATTAGTCTCATTTTTTAATATTTATGGATGGAAGCCCCCAACTTATATCATAGTACAGAAAATAACTTTTTAAAGAAATTTTTTTTCTTTACATAGTAAAGAAAATAAATTCACATTTAACTTGTACAGTACTCAAGAACATCAACCAAAAACAGTATAATTCAACATATGATGGCAAATTGTATGTATTTTAAGCTTGAAATAAGACTGCATAATGTGTTGCAGAGAAATTCTTCAGAAACTTAAAAAAAAAATTATACAATACTAAACAATTATTCATTTCTAAGGTTACCAGGTAGGCAACACTGAGATACTTGCCTCTTTAAACATCATGTTTAAATATTCCAGAGTATTGTGTATTACAGTTGATGAAAAGTATGGAGGATTTGGTTCTACAATCACTTCTTCCTCTATGATAGCATCAGCATCATGTACAATCTTCACCAAGGAGAGAATTATATCACCAATGTGCTTGTCTATCATTTCTCTGAACCTTTCATTTCCTAGACTTTTTTCAAGCAATTTATAATGCCTTTTAGCAGAAATTATCTGAAAAACACAATAAACCAAATTATCATCATGTCTCTACAGCATGCTAATGGAAATATTGCCAAGTTTTAAATTGTCCAGGACTTCCTGGTGCACCGCTGAGTGATGCCTAAAATATTAATACTTTATTCATGTTTTCTCAGTTTTTGAGTTATAACCATAAATTTTGTCAAAATGTTTTCAAACGAATTTGCTGGAGTATAAATGCCACGCAAAATGTGTTTTTATAATTGAGCCTATGTGACAGTTTTAAAACATCTGATTTAGTAACATTAGCACTTTAGTGTCATTGCAACATTTATTGTTGGAGTACGGATGAGGCATTTTAGCATCACTGAAATGATAAAGTGTTAATATATATTTAATTGTAAAGTGTCTATGCATTTGTTGGATCCTGTTCATCTCTGTAGTTCAATACGTCTTTGTTGGTGTTGTTGCATATCAGAATGCATTGGCTTTTCGTGTCTGTCTCTTGTGTGTAAGATATTAAATCCATACTCAGCATGTTCATCAGTCCATCTTTAACTTTTCTATGCATTTAGTATTAATGGTTTTGGAATTACCCATAACAATGATGATTACATAATCTTGTATACACATTAATATATTTATAGTGAAATTCACCTAGTTAAGTGAGATAAGTGATCTACAATATGCCTACTTATGAAAGTAAGGAATAAATTCCAAGACTGAAGGATGGAGAAGATGCTGTAGTTCAAATAAGCTATATTTTTATTGCTGTAAGAAGAATTAATACACACTCGTGCACACTAAAACACACATACATACAAAAGCAAGTAAACAAACACATTTATGAAATCTGAAACTTCTAGAACAAAAGGCCACAGATTCATGCTAAAAAAAAACAAAGGCTCAATTTTTTTTTTACAAAAACTCTCTTTTGCAAACAAGAGTTGTGGATGGTTGGAATAACTTAGTCCAGAAGGTGGAGGGCTGCCAAAACCAATGGAAGTTTCAAAATGTCATATGATAAACATGATTGGAAAGAGAAGACATCACAAGCATAGCTCTCAACCTGCAACTGCACTTAGACACTGAAACTTACATAATTACTGTACATGTATACACTCATTTACACACACTCGCACACAAACACATATTTGTCCAGACTTTTAATGTGTACAAGAAAAAGCCTACCTTTGGTCTTGTAAGCTGCTCAACCAAATCATTATTCAATTCAGCCGAAACAAGTGGATAAATATGAGCCATGAGCGTGGGAAAATTCATCTTAAAAAGCTCAACCACATCTTTTCCACAATTTCTTGCCAAGTTTTCAATGGAATCACTTTTGTCACAATCAAACAAAACAGGTAATAAGATATTTGTATGTTCTTTCAGGAAATTTTCACTGTTTGTAGACTCCAGGAGACAAGCTGGAAAATTGGCAATATCTTGATTGTGCAGAACCCACTGCTTTGCCAAGTATGGCAAATGGTGTTGCATTAACTTTTTCATTGTACAGCCTCTTGATATTGCTACTCTGTAAAGTGTAAACAATAAAATATGAGTCAAAACATAAAGCACAAGCAGACGATGAGTCACAGTAACATGGCTGAAGATTCAATGATCAAACCACACATTAGAAAATGAAGAAACGACAAGGTGTCAGTCCATCCTGGACCATTATCAAGTTGTGTAATGGAAGAGAGGAAGGTACAGGCAAATATTTATAGTAAGAGTGAGAAGAGAGGTGAGGAGCAGGTAAGAGAAAGTTAAGAATAGGATGAATGTAAAAATAAGGTAAAAATATGATGTGCACATTTATTGACTGGTTATTCCCTGAAATTGTTTCTGTGCATGGGGTCCACGCTTTATAGTTCACTTCATGGCTAGGTATCCACTTGTTTGCATGTCTCCTATTATATCTATCTACATACTTAATAGTACTTGCCTAACAGTGTCTATGGAGGAAGCGAGATCTAGCTCTATATATACCCTACCTACTAGCCTTGATGCACCTGCTACATTACAATTTGCCTACTCTATTCTACCCCGCAGTCCAGCTGTTGCCAGCCCAGCCTTGGTTTCAGGCGCTGCTTGCTCAGTGTCCGAACCCAAGGCGTTTTCCACGGTTCCGCCTCTTCCAGCAGGTCGGACCGGTCCGGTACATGGCTGGTTCGGTCTTCTCCTTCACTCTTCACGTCTGGTCTTTTTGAAGCGGGTTTATCACCATTTGTATGGTGATCAGGTGGCTTTGTTTATGGTGTCCCACCTGAGAGCTACGTCTCGGCAACAGTAAGAAGTTCCTGGCATTCTTTCTGCCATTTTCTCTCTTCATAGGTTGTCTTCTATTTCTGATCGGGTTGCCTTGATCTTTATGTCTTGGCTTTTACAGGACTGTCATTTGATGCCTAATACTGTTGCCTCATATCGTGCGCTGTTGGCGGAGTCACTTCAGCTTGCATTTGGGGTGAATGTTACTTCTGCCCCGTTCCGTAGGCCTTCTCGAGCTTTGTTTCACCTTCTGGGTGAGCCCGGTTGATACTTAGCCTCCAAACAGGAGTGCCTAGGTTGCCGGAACGGAATGGGGGGGATACCTGCACGGACGAGCGACGCGGCGTTCCATCGGCGAGTCGTTCTACCCCCCCGGTCCATTTGACGTTTGCTAGTTTCCTTGGGATTAGAGGGAGTTCTGCCTCTCTGTTTGGTTTTCAATTACAATTTTCTTACCATGTGGGGTCTGTTTTGCTATGCCTACCTTTCTGAGTACCTAACCCGGTCGATGGCAGATAAAAAAACAACCACAGGGGGAGGGGTTTCCAGGGCCATTGCTCCCTACGCCTCTCTGAGGAGGGACCAGGTTCTGGTTCGAGGTCCCAGGTAGGCTGAACTCCATAGACAAATGCCCCAGTCTAATGATTCGCATATTAGCCTGATAGCTCCAAGGACCCGAAAGGGGATCCCCACAGAAAAATTAATTTAGGTCATATAAGTACAAATTTTACATTCAAATGTTAGTGAAATTTTTCCCAACACTGAGGCATTAAAGCCCATTTAAGAAAACAAATGGCATTTCCTATTCTCTATATATTTAAGAAGAACGTACCTGTTAACAAGCCTTGACACAAGTACTGCATCAACACCACATTCAGGAACCGCAAGGCACAAAGCAAAGAGCGCCTTGGCTTCAAGGAATGGAGAGTTCAGTGCTATTACTCCTAAAGTAAGAAGGAAGCTAGCCACTCGGTTAACTCCTTCATCAGATTTGAAGTCATCTTGAAGTGTGCCCTATTAAAAAATTAACGTTAAGTATCATATTTATCACAATATAATTTCATGAAAGTCTTTGCAATCTTTTTACACCTTAAACATTCATATACAACTCACTGAAGATTATAGAAGAAAATAAATAATTTTGACACCTTGTACACACAAGAAGTTAACACACTATTTGTTCATGAAGACATTTACTTTTCCTTCTCAACAACGCAACATTTACAAAAGCTTTAAACACCTTATTTATGATGACTTTCTTCTGGCAAAAAAATTAATATAATACTGTACACCATTACATCCTCCTCTAACTTCATCTAAGCTTCCATCTTCCTCTAAATTTCTAACTGCATCAAATAAATAAAATAATTTTAGACATTTGCCTAAAAACATAAATTTTATCTCAGCATGTTATTATTTACCTTGACTGACTAACTTTGATCATGGTTTAATAACTTTAATTGAGTTTGAGATTGAGGGGGAGAACAAGATTAGGTGGCAGCAGTTTTTGAGAAAGAAGTGAGAGTTCTCATTACCCTCGAGTATGTGATAACTCGCAAGGGAAGCACTGTACATCTGGTTTTACGAAGCACATGGCTGCTGTTGTGGATGATTTGCCAGTGTGGTGGTGCTCATTATCCATGATGCTATATAGAAAATAGTGAATGTACATATGAAATTTTATATCATCTTTGATTCCTGTATTGCTTACCTTCTTTTCCCAGGCAAATGTCTCCCTACCCCCCTCCTCACAAAACGGGGAAATCATGACGGTCCAGGGTTCGATTCCCACAGCAGAACAGAAACATTTGAGCACATATCCTTTCACCTGATACCTGTGTTGATCTAGCAGTAAATAGGCAACTGTTATAGGTTGTATCCCTGGAAAGATCAGTAGTTGGTCTAGGAAAACCTCAATAAGACTAACATGATTCCTGGCTCCAACAGTGGGAAACCATGTCGTGTCTTCTTGAGATCTTGAGATGATTTGTCTGCCAGTACCTCTGTCTTAACTGTTCTAAACTCTGCGTGTGAAAGCAGTCAGTAGCGCCAAATATAATGTGAATCTAGGCTTCATACATTCCATTATGTACAGTTGAGTATCATACAGCTCATGTTCTGCCAATGGGCAGCTGAATTTTTTTAGGATAATCTTGCAGACACTGGCATAACACAGTGAAGATGACAAGGTGTAAAACAGCAAGTTGTCAAAAAAGCCATAAGTGCATATCCTACTTGGTACTAGTGTGCATTATCACACATCACTCAGAGCAGAAAAGTTGGAAAATGCATTACTATCATAGCTCCTGTCAAAGATGGCAGTCAAATTAGCCATGAAATATAAATATATACAGCAGAATTGTATAATTGAATAAATTATGACCAATTATACAGCACACATTTTTTCAACAAAATATTTTAACTTCGAGTAAATATGAAAAGCACTTTTACATAGACAACTGATAAACATTCACATATTCCCATATTAAACCACAGGTGTATACTAGGCTGGCCAAAGCTTCAGAAACCTAGCATAAACTGTTGCTTCAATTATTATCTCTTATCACAAGGTAAATTATTTGCAATACTGTACTCAAAATCTGTCACAAGATTCAAATATCCCATCACTTTCCTTATCATAACAAGGACCAATTGTTATTTACCCGATATTGAAAGCTTTAAATGCAATATTTAAAGTGTGGGTGATGTGTGACATCGTGTGACAACACTCCAGTTGTCCCACGATGATGTCTCTAATGGGTATAGTGCAGTGGGTAATGTGTAAGTTACAGGATGAGAGCTACGCTCGTGGTTTCCCGAACTGGTGTGTCAGTCAGGTTAAACTTCCTGTTTCCAACAATGACATACAGTATTATTATACGAGAATGTGCAAGTCAATATTGGTTATTATTTGGTATATTTTGTTACAAAAAAAAAAAAATTAACTTCTGTAAAAATTTTACCGGTAAGGTCAGGGCTTCCAATGCTGTCTGATAAACATCTTGAAAAGTTTGCAGTTGATGCTGAGTATCCATCATAGTTCCATCAGCTTTAACTAATATCACGTGGATGAAAGAGGCAGCCATGATGCGCAGTTCATGGCTTGGGCTACAGAGAAGGTTAAATATTTCTCCACAACGGTCATTTTCTGGTATTACATACCTAGACCACACACGCTTTGGATCCACCTGAAATAAGAATTAAAAGTACAAAGTAAAAACTAGATATGGTAAAGGAGCAATCAAAGGAGCTTTTCTAGGTTTCTCACAAAAACATTTTATACAATCTAAATAAATCAGGCCTTGAGAGAATATAAAATGTTCCTGTCTGTATGGAATTCTAAATGGCATCCTCTGAACATATGATCCTGCCTGGTTCCACTGAATACTCATGCCAGTCAAAGCCTTAATAGGTCTTGTATCAAATCTTTGAAGTCATAATGTTCCCTGATGATGAATCACTTGCTCATAGTGGGTAGTAAAGGTGCAATTAAATTGCCAAAAACATCTTCTGCAAATGTCAGAATAAGAAATTATCTAAAAAATACAAAAACAAAAATAAAAATATTAGTATAGTCACGAATAACTTGGTCAAAGCAGACCTTAAGATATATAAGGCCTCTCACTCACGTGACATAGTGACCAAACGTTACAGCTCCCTTACTAGCACAAACACCTTCAAAACTTGCTAAACAATAGGGAAACTTGGCCAAAATGGATTTCCAGTGACATACATCGCACAATTGCCAGCAAAAAAGAAAACCTGACCTCTGCATAAGGAGTACTGGAGACAAGTCAGAAAAACATTGGGGTTTATAATTGGGGATCATAAAAAACATTTGGCATTATATTTTCCTAAAATCTGTCAAAGTTTATAACTTATATACATATGATTTATTGAAACTCACTTAGTACATGGTACATACCTTACTGAGTTCACCATTAAGATAGAAGATTGCCTCACTAACACTCTGGCCATAGATCCCCTCTTGTTGTTTCTGAGCAAAAGCTATGCCCAACTTAACAATGCTAGCTCGAATAACAGCAGATAAGTTATTACCATGAACGCGAGTCAGATCTGAGAGAAAATAAGAGAAAAACGAAAAATTAAAGTTAATAATAAACTGTATACTAAAAATAATATGAATTGCAAGTAAACTTCTAGGTTTCAATGTGCAACGAGGGGCAGGGAGGTGGAGACGCGGCGAGGGGCAGGGAGGTGGAGACGTGGCGAGGGGCAGGGAGGTGGAGACGCGGCGAGGGGCAGGGAGGTGGAGACGCGGCGAGGGGCAGGGAGGTGGAGACGCGGCGAGGGGCAGGGAGGTGGAGACGTGGCGAGGGGCAGGGAGGTGGAGACGCGGCGAGGGGCAGGGAGGTGGAGACACGGCGAGGGGCAGGGAGGTGGAGACGCGGCGAGGGGCAGGGAGGTGGAGACACGGCGACGGGCAGGGAGGTGGAGACGCGGCGAGGGGCAGGGAGGTGGAGATGTGGCGAGGGGCAGGGAGGTGGAGACGCGGCGAGGGGCAGGGAGGTGGAGATGCGGCGAGGGGCAGGGAGGTGGAGATGCGGCGACGGGCAGGGAGGTGGAGACGCGGCGAGGGGCAGGGAGGTGGAGACGCGGCGAGGGGCAGGGAGGTGGAGATGCGGCGACGGGCAGGGAGGTGGAGATGCGGCGACGGGCAGGGAGGTGGAGACGCGGCGAGGGGCAGGGAGGTGGAGACACGGCGAGGGGCAGCCAACTTGGTGGCTGCCATCTCTTTATCTAGAACTGACAGTTGTCACAGCTCTAGATAAGGAGTTGGCAGCCTCCAAGTAACCTCCAAAACAACTCCTTTAAGCTGTCTAAGGCAAATGTCAAAGCAAAGTTTGAGGGAAATAATATATAGTCATTTTCTATACTGTGTAGGGAAAATTAGTTGGAAAATAACACTTACTACCCAGGGACAAAAATTGTGTGTGTTATTTGAATGAGATATGATTTGATAATAAATTATAGAGTAACCATAGGAAGTTTCTGATATTGTGCACTAGGAATTAATTACACAATAATGTTACAAACTAAATCCAAGTCACAAACCTGTAATAATTTTCAAAACATATGCAGCCACTTGAGGTTCACTGCAATGTTTCTTGCATAAGTAACTGAGAATTTCAAAGCCATCTTTTATGTTGTCTTCATCATAATTTGAGGTAAACAGTGTATGGACAAACTTGAGGATCTGAAACGGGAAAGAATAACTTGTATAATAGTCTAATATTTTCTTAACTTCAAGTCATGAGTCAATGACCTGCTATATACCAGTTGTCCCAACCCAACTTTGAGCTGCATATGTGACCTAAAGGCAGTTGCACCCTTTCAATGTGTGCCTGCATGGTGATTGCTATAGTGAAACCGGCCATTGGTTAGCAACCAACCCCCATCAGTCTGCGATCATTCAATCCCAGCTCAGCTTGGCACTAGCGATCTCTCACTGATCCTATTTTCAGGTCTTATAGGGCAGAGAACATCTCTCTGATCTTCCTCAGTGGTGAAGTTAGTCTGCATGAGCAGGAAAAATATAGTTTTGTATCTGTCACTTTCCATCTCTGATTCAACAACTGTCAACTTTACTTGCATTATTTCAGCCATAATGTGCAGGTGTGAAACGCTGACAAGGCAAGAGCATGAAAAAGTGTAAGTTAGAGCAGCAAGGCAGGTTTACTGCACAATACTACAGCAGACACAGGCACACTATAAGAACTACTCTCTAATCAAAGCACCTCATTACCCACAAGAGCATGAGTGATTGTCCACCTCAAACTAAAATTTCCTTATTTTCATTTGTTCATATTTTACTGTATAGTGTTTGTAAATATTTGCATTTTATTGTAACACATTTATTTTATGGCAATGACTTAATTTTTAGGGTACTGTAGATACCACCATTAATCAGTCACCTCATACTGTTAAATATGTGGATGAACATAAGAGTAAATAATATGAAGACAGGCTACAGGAGCTAACTAACATCGCTGGAGAGCAAAAGAACCAGTGGAGCAATGGTTATAATATACAATATATTTAGGGACATAAATAGAGTAGAAAGAGACAGTCAGTTTCAAATGGGGAAAACAGAACAAAGGTATATGTAAAAACTGGAAACACAAATAAGCTGGGCAGGAGAGGAAACACGGGAGCAAGTGTTTAGTGATGGGAAAAGAAAGGAGCAATGGTTGTTGTAATGAGAAGTGACTGCTGAGGTGGAGGGGACAAGCTGGTGGACAGGAAGACTCTGATTTTCCAATAAAACAACAAGTTTTTCCTATCATCTAAAACAAAATAAATTTAAAACATCTTTTAAACAGCTGCTTGTACTAAGTCATATACTAATAACCATTCTATATAATTTTGGAATTAAAACACAATCTTTTTTTTTTGAATGACACCAACTGTGCCATCTTTTTCAGGTATGAAAACTACCACTATAGTTGAGGCAAAATAAAGTCGTAAAATCGTAACACTCACCACTGCAATATCAGCCGTCTCTAGGTTGGGGTACTTTGAAAATTCTATGATGAGGTTGATAACATCCAGTAAGGAGTTGTGACTATCTTCACCTACGTTAACAGTGCACCAAGACTCATTTACATCACTTAGCCATTGTTGTGCCAATATAATGCACTGATCTTGCAAACTGTAGGAGCTAATATCTTCCAGTATGATGTTTTCTGGAGAAGAAAAATGGTAAATCACATGATGTACAAAATGAAGCATAACATACATTAAAGCTTAGTGTAAGCATATAGGACTTAATTCATTCCTAGTTAAAAGATGCAGAGGAAATACTTCATATCAAGTTCAAAATATTCTATAGAGTTCAAAGACTAAATTATCAACACAGATACAGTTGTTAGTTTGATATAAAGTCAGAGTTGAGGCAGCAGCCAGTGTTACAGGAGAGAATGGAACAATTGGAAGAGGAAGGAAAATTAAAGAGGAAACTAAGGTGACAGAACAAGGAATAAAGGAAAAAACTGGCAAATCAGCAGAGAGCAGCTGAAGGTGCAAAGGAAGAAAATTTTTTCAAATCAGCATCAAGGATCGTGTAGAATGTGCGATGCATCAGAGATAGAAAGGAAGCTATTAATTCTCATTTAAAAATTGTCAGACCCAGAGGCCAACATGGTATGAGTCAAGATCTAATATAGGCACTGCTTTAGTCTTTATATACAATGAAAATTCTCTTATCAAAATCTAATGCACAATTAAATTCAGACGTAAATACAGAATTCAAAGTAAATACAGAATTATATGCCGAGCTGAGATTCCATTACAAATTTGCTAAAAGTAAAACTAGTCATGTCTCACCATCTGTAGTTGCTTCTAATAATGCATTGTTATCATGTTCATCAAACTGCTGAAAATCATCTTTCATTGACACTGATGGTCCAGCTTCATCAAAGTCATCAAAATCCAAGTCTAAGTCGGTGGAAGAACCTGGAATATTTGTAATTCCTTCTTCAGTCATTTTAAAGTAAAGAATAAATAAAAATATAAAAATGTTTGTAAATATACTGTACATCACAGTACAATTTTTGTATTTTTAACTATGACTACACACGGTTTTTTGTTACATTTGGAGCATGGTTCCTGAGCAATGTAAATGTTTCCAAAATATTTTAACTTGTTAGGTAGCATCTCAAAATATTCTGACAATTTAATAAGTACACAAATGTAATTGTACATTTCTATTCTGAATAAAATTCTTACCAGACAGCTGCAGAAAAGACAGGCAAACTCTGCTGGCCATCAGTCCTCCAAGAGCCAAAGCTCAACCCCCAGCATTCACAACTAGGTACGTACAAGAGAAAATACCCCAGAACCCAAGTTGAAGCAGAGAAAGCTAATTAGAGGAACACTGGGCAATGGATGCCTTGCACAGAGGCAGTCTCAAGGAAGGATCAGTCAACTGAACTGAATTCAGTCTCTGCACCAGGTGACAAGTGAAGGTAACTGGATCTTCCAACCTGTTAGTGATGCTGGTGCTGCCCTCTAGTGGCAGAGAACTATGTAGTTACCCAACTGGCAGTTTGCAAAGATTTAACTGGTTTTCCTAGTGTTTTCCAAACTCTTTGGGTTTGTTGTACTGTATCTGCTCTTTGGAATCATGGCAAGCACTTGTTTTTTGGTGGTGAGTTGAGCTTTATCTACCCTGCCTCTTCTCCTTATCTAGATGACAAGACCAGTTGAAAAGTTCTTTGTTACCGTGGGACACAGGTTAACAAAAGCCTGGCAGACATATTGAGTACTGACTGAGACAAGGCCAAGACTCAGATGGTGATTGGAGAAGTCTGGCTCAGATGGCGATTGGAGGAGTCTGGCTCAGAAACCATAATGGCAATTCATTGATGAAGATTATATATCTGTGCTGTGCTTCAAATTTCTTACCTTGGCTCACTGACCTCCTCATATTATTGTTCAATTGTGAGATCCCTGGTTGGGAATCATTGAGAGACTTTGTAGTTCTTGCCTTCACGAGCTCAATGATGCATGCAAAGAGAGCAGGTGGCGTGGAAGATAATAAAAGCTCTTGCAACTTTTCCCCATTGCTTTTAGCATTTGGATCCTGAAAAAAAAATTGTATTCTAAATGTTATCCACTAAATTACTGAAAATATGCATTTTCAATATATAATCAATGACAAATTAAAATTGTAACCGTCTGCACCTTAGATTTGTAAATGTTATCAGTATGTTTATCTATCAGCCTTATTTACTTTATAAAGTACCAGTACATGGGATGGAAAGAAATAAGGATATGATTATATCACACTGGAGCTACTATGTAAGAAATCTTAATCTTCCTGATATAGTTTATCCCACAATCATGCAATTGTATTAACTATTGAAAAACGAAAACACCACAAGTGTCAGCCTCTCTGGACCTCCAGGATACATAAAGAAGCATATTTTATTAAACTGAATCCAGCTTACAGGATTTTCGGATTACAGGACGGAATCAACCGACAACTTAATAGAACTTAATTCTTTAGTATGAATATATTTAAATGTAAATATTTTGTTAGTCTAGTATGAATTCAAAATACAGTCCTCTTAAACATAAGGCGGGCAATGTCAGACACCTTGTAGGCTACTTTTGATAGCCATAAATGTATAATCAAGCAATTAGTGCTACTTCATCCTGTATTTACATAAATACTTACTTCAAGGGATTTTGCCCAGTTGTTCACAATGTGAAATAAATGTTGAAATAACTCCAGTACTGGAAGCACATTACCAAATGCACATGTTGATGGCACAGAACACATCCTTTGTATTCCTGATGTTACCAATTTCATCACCTGCTGTAGTTTCATCTGCAATCTGATAACTAAAAATTACAAAACAAAAAATCCAAACTATACAGGTATATATTAAAAACACATAAGAGATGTAGGTTTACTTCATGCGAAATAAATGCTGTACAAAATATTGGCAATGCATTCCAGATTCAACAGAATGCCATCAAGCTGCCACCATCTCTCTGACATTGATCCGAGTGCATATTAGTGTCTGATCTCTGCAGAACATGGCAACGATGGGAGACGGCCCCAACCAACACCAGCCACGCAGGTGAAGTGATCAAGTAACAACCAAGAAGCAGGAACCCCTCTTTCTCCATCAGATGGCATGTCATACAGTCCTACTTTTCAGAGTAACTCCTCATCTAACATTCAAAACATTCACCCCACACCAAGTCTCATCACATACTGCTGCTATTTCTGGAAATCACAAATGCATTATACTATATGCCATCTAATTACAAAAAAATTTGGCCATGGAATGCATCCTCCACATCATATAATTAATCTTGATAGGAAAAGTATTTTAATTATGTCCTAATTTCCCAAGAATGTATACATGTTATATATAGAAGGTATATATAACAGCATGTTCAATTTAAATGTTGGATAATAAAGTTCAAACGCTGATATGCTCATTGTACTGGCCACTATTGTAATGGATTTTTGTTATATTTTGTTTAAAGAAAAATATTTACGTGACCAACAGCACTAAAATAAACCAGCATTATAAAAGGCAGTGCTATGAGAACATAGCCATAAAATCGTTGCCAAGGCAAAATCTGGGGAAAAACAAGCCACGTTGTGCAATCACATAATTAAGGTGAAGTGATTGGCATGCCTTGTCTATTACTCATACACACACCACAGACATAAGGCCAGGAAGTGGTGAATGTAGCTGCTACTCCAAGAGAGAAAAAACTATTACCAGTGCACATACGAACCAAAACATCTGTCCTACCACAAAATACCTCGAAACTGTCAATGTAGTGGCAAAACAAGAGACGAGAACCCCAGTGCTGAAATACATGAACTTACTGAGCAGAAAAGATAACCCTGATCATCGTGAAAAAGAAATCCATACATAAGAACAGCTTGCCTACACACACACGTAAAGCATTCACAAGTTTAGTATGAATTTTGGGGTCAGTTGAAGCTTAGGCAAAGGGTTACAAAATTGTTAATAAACCAAATTCAATCATCAAAACTGATTTAGAGAAACCTAAATATGTTTTGTGGGTTCACTAGATCCTCTCTCCTAAATAGTTGACTATTACTTGTGCACTAAAACTAAACAATGTACTGCACCAAAAACCGATTTAAGGAACTTACGAGGAGGGAACTTAGGAGGAGGTGTAAGAAGGAACTTACACATCTCTTATTAACAGACACTAAGAAAACAAATTCAAGCAGAGCTGAAAAGAATCGTTTACCTTTGATCAGAAATATGAAGTAGTACAATTACAATCAGCTGCAGTACTTGTAGTAGAACTTGTAAACCATTGGAGATGGTAAGGATGTCCTCTGTTTCCACCTGGAAAACACACAATATGCATAATTTTTCTCAGTAATAAAAAAATGTCAAGCTTTCAACTACAAGAAAATTCAATATTTAAACAATATTGTCAAAATGAAGGCACATTACAGTATTAATGAACACACACACTGTAAAGACATAAGAAATTGTTAAATTATATTAAGATGTAACATGAAGTAGTGTACAAGCCTACTGTATAAATAAAAAGAATGAATGCATGATGGAAATTTAAATCTTATTCAAACATTTTTTAAATACAGCAATTGCACAAACCTTCATGTGGGATCAGAATAATATCCAAGGCTGGGCCTCCACCCTCCCTCCACCTTCCTCTCTCTTCCCCAGAAATTATTTCCTAGTATTAAGTTTACAGAGTTTTTACCTAAAATACCAGTGTTGAATGTAATGAAGCGCTATTTTCTGGGTGAGACTCGGAGGTTTCCCAAAATTATACTGGGCTGATGAGTATATTTTAGACTGTGGCAACAGTAAATCAATGGAGTTCTTAACCTACTGGGGACCACGAGCCAGAACCTGGCCCCCCTCAGAGAGGCACGAGAAGCAATTGCTATAGACACTGCCATGTAGTTGGAAGCAGTCCATGTCTGCCATCTACCAGGTCAGGCACCCACAAAGGTAGGAATCCCAAAACAAACTACAGCTGGTTAAAAATTGAAAACCAAAAGCTGAATGAGCAAGCAGAACTCCCCAATCAGAAAACGGATAAACAAGCATATTATCACCACAACCGTCGTGATGCTGTAAGCGCAGTTCCCCCTCCCTGGAAGCGGGAATCTAGGTAAACTGGCTCGCACACCACCACACCGCAGCACAACACCACAAGGCACAGCAATGCTCAAAGATTGGAGACAGAGTCGAATGACCACCACCCAACACAACAGCCTCAGAACTGGGGTTGGGTAGCCAGTGCAGGAGGTCTGGGGGCTCCTCCTTCCCTCTTCCAGGAAGGGGGGAGCTGTGCAGAGGCTGTGGTGATGTTATGCTTGTTTGCTCGATTTCTGATTGGAGAGTTCTGCTTGCTTGTTCGGCTTTCGATTTGCAATCTTTAACTGTAGTTTGTTTTGAGATTCCTACCTTTCTGGGTGCCTGATCTGGTAGATAGCAGACACAGACTGCTTCCAACTACAAGGGGGTGTCTATAGGCCATTGCTCCTCGTGCCTCTCTGAGGGGGGCCAGGTTCTGGCTTGTGATCCCCTGTAGGCTACAAACTCCATTGATTGACTGTTGCCACGGTCTAATATATACACATCAGCCCGGTATAGCTCAGGGGAGCTGGAGGGGCTCTCTACAGAAAATATGCTCAAAAAGTATAAAAAAAGTAACACTTAGGTTTGCAAAGTAACCATACCCTAATGAGATGATTGCTCATCTCAGCAACCAGTCATTCAATTTATTTTCTTCATAACTACAGAATTCTCTTATTATAATGGCATGGAAGATGCCATGTTTATTGAAATACATCAATGAACTGAAGCAACTGATCAGATGAAGAGAAATACCTAGATGAGAGCAGACTTTAAGAGATGACATTTTGCCTATACAGTAATGTTATCATGGTGCTTCTCTACAGAACTGTCAGCACTTTGTTGACTCTACAATGAACCAAGTCAATGACTTATAAATTGACAAGCAACTGCTGTGAACTAATTTGTTCTTAATTTTGATTAAGCTCCTCCCTTACCCCTTAACAAATTTAATGGCTGCATCCCTGTGTAGTATTACACAAAACCCTGGTCACATAATCAAGCAAATATTTATGATTTAGTAGATAATGGTGCTGAGAATTATGCCAGAGCAAAACATTACATTTGAATGAGGGAAAAAACTTAAATTCTCTTAGACAATTCACCTGCTCTACGAAGGCTATTATTCTCTCTATCATGCATTCCTCCTCTTTATGAAGAATTTTCAACTCTTTAAAACTTGTTTTCAATTTAGAGGAGTTGTTCTTGGAGAGCTGGTTCTTGGGCAAGTCACAAGAAAATGTAGATAATCGATATATATCTTCTAAATGGGAGAGAAAATCTGACTTATTATGGCTATTTCTTGACTCCTTCTTAAATTCTACAATTTTTGTCCATTCACTCTGCAAAAAAAAAAGAAGGACCCTTTAACTGAATTTACATGCTTGAAAAGGAATAAATATAAATATTTGCCCAACTCTCAATACCAAGTGAAGACTATGACGCATCAGCATGTCTGGAGAACACATTTTACACCATAACGAGCCTCACTAACCAAAATAACTTTCCCATGCTTACTGCAAACAGGTAATCTTTTTGTATTTAATTTATTATCACATCAACCAAAGAAAGCTACAGTGTACATATATATATTTTACTTCAAACCTTCATTGGATCATTAATTATGTTTTGATTATTATTGTGCTGTATTCCTAATATGGACATTAGACTGTAGCATCTTAAATCTCAAAAGTGAGGCCAAATTAAACCAGTTATAAAACAATCATGACCTAGAGCCTCAGTAGATTAATCAAATTTAAGCCACTGTTTGCTATTACAACTCCTTACCTCAGCACAGCTTGGATCTCTAAGACGTAGTTGAAGAAGCAGCTGGGCTAGAAGTACTGGATTTTCTAGCGAGGCAACTGAAGCCATCCCGCCATTAACTATGCCACCTACAAGTTATTAAAATAATATATAACCTATAATATATAACATATAATAAAATATATACTGTATACAAAGCCATTTCACACAAGTAATTTCTCTTACGTATTTATTTTATTCATTTATAAAATATTTTTGTTACACTAAATCATTCAACTCGTTCTCACACTGTGCTGAGTACCATTTTTGTAAGAAGTGCATTTATTTTCTAATTAACAATTTTTCTTTGCATTAAGTTTTGTACTTGTGTATTTCTTCCTTATAAAGATCGATGCACTGTGAGGACAGGTTAAAATTATTACATACAATAAATAAGGTGAAGTATACCCTCCCTATGGACAGGCAGGACTATATGAAGGAGCTTAATTCTGCCATCTTTCACCAGCTCATCGCTCAAAACAGATGATTCATCCTGCAACACAGGATGCATCACATGAACAGTCATAGTAAGGTACAATAAAATTACAGTATACACAAAACCAAGAGACTTTATCTTGTATGCCTGATTTACAAAAGATTATATGAATCATTAATGAAAGTAAATTAGCTACTAGTAGTTCAAGCAAATGTTAATTACCTTGACATGCTTTGGGACCGGAACCAAGGACAGCAGAACCAAGAGAGTAGACAGTGCGGTTGCATTCATATCTACATAGCCCTGAAAATAAAATAAATCTCATCCATATAATCAAAAGGCATATACAAATTTCATCATTACCCCTCCTTCCTATGAAGCTTATGCAAGAAAGGGTTCAAAGCCTCCTGCCTGAGACTGGCCTCTCCTGTACAAACAATTGGTTGGCTTTCCTATTGACTTAACTTTGGTACTGGGTCATGCTCTCTGTTTCATGATCAAGTAAGCCAACAACCTTCTAGTCTTTTGGACTTTAGGGTTGCTTGGTTCACTTTTGCTGACCATCGCTAATAAGAGGCTGAAAACTGCAACTTCAAGAAAAAGAAGACATAGGTTCAAACTAAGGAAACAAAGCTGTTTAAAAAAATTAGAAAGTTCACTTTTGCAAACAGGGTGGTAGACAGTTTAAACAAATTAAATATGAAGGCGGAGGCAGTCAGAAGTGTCAGTAATTTCAAAGCATCATATGAGTATCGGGAAGTCAAGAGCACTATGAGCATAGCCCTTATCTTGTAATTACATTTAGGTAATTACTACCACTGTCGTTTTTTTTTTTTAATTACAAGTCCACCAGTCCTGTAACGGCAAGCACCATTTACAGTGCTGTGGGGCTCAGTTGTGCTTCGGTCTTTTTTAGTTTAGTTCCCTTAAACCAATTACAGTTTGGTGCTGGTATTTTTCTTCTTCCAGCTGGTTAATGCTCTTCTCTAGTTTGCTTGGTTTCTATTACCCTTACCGGGTTGCTCTATGACTGGACAGCACTTCTTTCTGGTGCTTTTTTTATGCCAAGTCTCTATGTTCATCAGCTTGTTTGTTGCTCATATGAAGTATACATTGTACTTCTGAAGTGTTTGTGAGTATGCAGTCATATCAACTTCCTTTTTGTTACTTCCACAGCCATTTTCTGGACCTGAGAGTTTTGGAGGTTTCTCAGTATCCTAAATGTCAAATATCTCAATGCTCTTCCTTGCCTTCAGCAATGCAGAATGGACTCGCATAAAGGGATATTGTTCAGTCTACCATGCCTGCTTTGCTCTGGATTGTCTGGTTCTGGCTGCTACTATTTTAGATAAAATCACTTAATCTGTTACTGGTTTTAATATTACTTTTATTAATTGCTGCACAAGAATTATTTCTTGCCAGTATGTTATACAAACAACCTTGCTGGTCATTCCTTCTTCCAGTATAAATTACTAATTCATCCTGTTCATTGCCAATTTTCATTTGCATATCACAATTTTTCACTCCCTCATCAAACTGCCTATATTTATTTTGAGTGTTTCTCATGCCCCCAAATTAACTAAAAACCATTTTTTATCCATGGTTTATTAAAAAAAATTATTATTATAAGATTATAGTGCACAGATTTTCACACACCACATCTTTCAATAATATTATCTATTCTTATCATACCTCTTATCCCCACTCATACTTCTCAGCCTGTGTGCATCTTTACCTGATAAAACAGCTTGAAGACAGACGAACTTGGATGAGCAAGACCTGTCTCCATTAGTGTCTGTAGAAGCTCTAGCCCAGATCTGCTACACTGCTTCCCACTCACTAGTCTGGTACAATGAATAAAAGTTAAACAATTAGGCTCTGAGTGCATATGAAAAGCTACTTTTTGAACAAGACACCCAGATGCTCCCGTAAACAAGATTATGACAGTCAGGAAAGTATAACATTCTGCATCATCACAACAAATTTTTCAAACGTCCCTGTCGGATGATATTGTTACTACAAAGACACTGGGGAAAATTTAATTAATGACATTTGCTTGTTTCCTTGGGATAGGAGGTAGTGCTGCCTCTCTGTTCTGTTTTTCTTTATACTTTTCTTACCAAGTGGGGTTTATTTTGTTATGCCTACCTTTCTGGGTGCCTAACTCTGGTCGATGGCAGATAAGGAAACTCCCCAACCACAGGGGGTTTTCCAGGGCCATTGCTCCCTACAACCTCTCCGAGGGGGCCAGGTTCTGGCTCGTGGTCCCCGGTAGTTATCTTCGTCAAACTCCAAAGACTAATGGCTTGGTCCAATACATCACACATTAGGCTGATAGCTCCAGGGAGCCGAAGGGGCTCCTCCACAGAAATATACACAAGCTGAACACTATATCCTTAAACCTGGTTATACAATTCAAGTAAGTAATATGCCTGTAAGGCTTACCTCAATGTCATGTCCCATACTGGAGTCCATTTTCCAATTTTTTTCTCATTTTCAGTTCCACTCATGTGATAAACCTTATTGTATTGATGAGCTAGAGCACAAAGACACCTGAAATATAGATACATACCACAATTGTACTAAAGTAATATTTGTAATCATTAACCTGCAATATTACAATATTACATGAATGGATGGAAAAAAATGGTAATGTGTGAGAAAGTTGTGTATAAAGAACAGGAAAAATAATACAAGATTCTTGTCAAAGAGTTAATCTGGCATGTTCACAAGAGATTTTTCTGTAAGGGTTCTCTTTGGTGGCTCCCTAAGTGCCTGCATATTTAGCTCCAAGCCCAAGCACCTCACCAGGCCCACTGAGTCACAAGCACCTACCAGAGATCAGAACCAGAATCTTGCCACCTAAACAGGAGCAAGAAAGCCTGGGGATACTAGATCAACCCAGGCCAAAAGGAAAACTACCAAAAGAGTAGAGCACCCCCAAAAACAAGCAACTCTCAGTCTCATTCACTTCGACTCAACTTCAGTTCTGCTCTCGATTGATTGTTGGTGTTGGCCCCATTTTTTCATGGTACTGTTTTACCTGTAAATTAAAAAAATTATAGGTACTGTTTCTTCTGTTTGCTTCTTACTTTGCCTTTTCTGTAGAACAATATAAAGTGCAACCAAGTCACAATTGAAAGGTCATGGGTTCGATACTCATGCAGGACCAAGATGCTTAGACACATTTCCTTTCTCCTAACGTCTATGTTTATCGAACAATAAATATGCACCCAGGAGCTAGGCAACTGTTGTGGGTTGCATCTTGGGGCAGGAAGGGGAAGGCTTGTCATTGGCCTAGGAGACTGATAAGCCTAACAGACTTCCTGTCCCCAACAATAGGAAACCACTTCTCTTCTCTCAAACATAATTTCCAATTTCTATACAGCCTTCTTCATTCCAAAGAGGAATAATTTTATCCAATAAGAACTTTTTATGTTCATTCAATTAAGGTCATTATCATCATCTTTAGTGACTGACCTGTACAGACTTATGTTCTCGAGCTTTAAAAAGAGTGTACCTTTAAACTTGCCAATGTATTTAACTACAGTATAATCCAGTATCAGGTCACCTGAAAATAAGGAAAAACCCCAACCACAGGGGGGAGGGGGGTGTTCCAGGGCCATTGGTCCCTGCACCTCTCCGAGTGGGCCAGGTTCTGACTCGTGGTCCCCGGTAGGCAGAACTCCATAGACTAATGCCCCGGTCTAATTGATCACATATTAGCCTGATAGCTCCAGGGAGCCATAGGGGCTCCCCACAAAAGTATGCAATATATACAATGAGATGGATGTCTGCAGGACCTACATATAAAAGTACAGAAAGTCAGTACAGACTTCTATGATTGTTGTACCAACATAAATATCACTTACCATATAACATGCTCTTGTATTGCTGGCTTTCTGCACTCAGACAAAGTGTGGGTGAATAACTCCAACATCATGGAACACTTTGCTTGGTCAAAGAATGCACTGTAGGATTTCAACAGCTCATGAAGTATTTGATACCTGTTTAAAACACAAAATTATTTACACTTTTATTTTAAAGTAACAAATCTGAAGTTTTTCTTTTACCACAAAATTTAGCCTATAAGAACTTTTATATCTCGTGAAACATCAGGGGTAGTCATTACCCCATCTTGACATTTCTTTACATCACTGTCAGCACCTTGTGACTTGTTTATTCAACCATAGTATACTTAACATTTGCAACAACTTTGGTTTAGAAATCTTTCCTCTATGTTGTGTACTTACCCTTTAACTATCCACAAAACCCAACTTGGGCACTTTCATTCTCTAAACAATACATTTCACACACATTTTTGTGGCTTGCTATAACCTGGCATATTAAACTCTCATCCAAGTACAACTAGAAATGCAATTAATTCCCAGAATAAAAGCTATGATTCCATACTAAACTATTTGCTTCTTTAACTCTTCAATCCCTCTGAGGTCTTCTCTTCCTTGAGAAGCCTTACAAGTAATCTTCTCCATACCATTCATTCAATGTGATAATACCCCCTCAATAGATAACCAACTTCACGAAAGATAAAAGCAGACGTTTACTTAGGCAACAGGTGTCGGGAAACATACACCAGAAGATAATGTTTAGATAGAGGCATCTAGAAGATTTTTGCCATTTCATTCCATAAACAAAAATGTAAAATGTTCTTTACCATGGAATTGTATGCAGCTGTGTTCCCTCTTCACGTAGCAGGCACACCAAGGGTTGTAATCCAACTTCAATTCTTCGTCTCTTGTTAGGCTTGTTGCCTGTCGCATTACTATTATCATTACTGCTGTCCTGGGTAACATCCAGAACTCCATAGCCATTGTTGTCTTGGAAAATCTACATAAATATGATATAAAAAACAATTTTTGTTAAGAGCTTAGTGCTAATTCAGAAAGTTTATAAAATATACTAATGACATGTGACGATTGAGACTCTTAGAAGTATATAATCACCTGTGCTAGTATTGTTTGATCAACTTATGCGTGGTATATTCTGTAACAAGTCCTTTATCACTCTCATTTCAAATAACATGTTTCTCAAATGTAGCTATTTCACATACATATACAGTATATGTAATTATCTAAGCGTAGTTACAGGACGAGAGCTACACTCGTAGTGTCCCATCTTCCCAGTACTTTTTGTCGTATAACATTTTGAAAATACTGATGGTTCTGATCTCCACCACTTTCTCACCATTGTTCCAACCGTCTACCACTCTGTTTGCAAAAGACAACTTTCTAATATTTTTCGGCATCTTTGTTTCCTTAGCTTGAATCTATGACCTCTTGTTCTTGAGGTTGGTGGTGTCAGAAATTCCTCTTTGTCAATTTGGTCGATTCCCGTTATTATTTTTAAGTGGTGATAATATCACCTCTTTTTCTTCAGTGTTCTAGTTTTGGCATATTTAACGCCTCTAGCCTTTCTTCATAACTCTTGTTTTTCAGTTCTGAAAGCCATTTAGTAGCATGCCTTTACACCTTTCCAGTTTATTGAAGTGCTTCTTAAGATAAGGGCACCATACAATTGCTGCATATTCAAATTTTGGTCTCGCAAAAGTCATGAGCAGATTCTTTAGTATTTTACCAGCCATGTAATTAAAAGGAATTCTGAAGCTGAAGAGTGCAGCATATGCTCCTCCTACAATGTCCTTCGTGTTCCTCTGGTGACAGTCCATTATCCAGAACCACCCCAGACCTCTTTCTTTGTTAGAGTTCTTTAACTCCTTTCCACATAATTTGTAGACTGTGTGGTCTATTTTCTCCTATTCCACATTTCATAACATGGCATTTATTCACATTCAATTCCATTTGTTACACGGTGCTCCAAGCATTATGGTATTCTGTGTCTGGCCTCCTGTTCCCTCTGCCTAGTTTCATTACATATGAAAAGTAATGTAAGAGGATGAAGGTGATAGATAATTAGTTATTTATCAGTTGTTGTTAGTTAAAACAAATAAGGCTCGAAGTGTTTAGATAAGAAGCTTCTATTTGAGCAAGCCACTCGGCTGCTAACTTAGGCAATATCCTGTTCCCACGTGGACACAGCCAAGTCCAGCCAGGTCAGTGTGACCTTCTCATCCCTAATGCAGTGGCAATCCTCTCAATCTACAGTCATTGGGCCATGAATGGTGAATAAGTAATACTAGACAATTCCAGTCCAACCCAGAATGACCTCCAGAAGATGTATTCAACAACACTCAAAAGACTTTCTTTAAGCAAGACCACCAAGATTTTTTTTGTATAAAACAGAATCAAATGCTTTTTGACAGTCTAAGAAAATACATTATCTAAATGTCAGATTAAATATAAAAAAAAACTAATTTTGATAAATTAATCCTCTTAATACTATTAAAATTCACTCAAAAAGTATAATAATCATACGGATATCAATAAGTTGTCAAAATAGGCACAATCATACTTCAAAGTGTGGGTGTCAACATCAGAACAAAGTCAAACTACAAGAAAGAAACTTTCTCGCTCTCCTTACTTCAGACTAAAATGTCTACAGTAGAGTATATACATCACTGTGCTCGTTACCTTGCAACAAAGCCTTGCTGTTAAAGTTACTAGAAGAGTAGGTATGGTGTAGTGATCAACATTTAAAGCAGATGATGATGCTAATTTGTTCTTCATTGTCAGTTGGTCAAGATGATCATGAACAAGTTGGTAGAGGTGGTGGAGACAACGCTGCCATTTAACGGAATCATGTACAAATTGGCTTACTTCAATGGTTTCCCCACCTGAAAAAAAATTGTTTAACAAAATTGTTATTACAGGTACTACTGCATCTTTGAGTAATTATATTTTGGCTTTATATATACACATGACCACATGCTTTCTGGACATTACTTATATGGATATGCCCGTTATTCATCTTGGATCTGTCCGAATAAAAAACGCATGATAAACTGGTGAGGCGAGAGGTCTGGATAAAAATATGCGATAAAATTGTGAGGTGAGCAAACGCCAGGCCTTGCTGCCCAATGGTACCTGGATTGTACCTGGATGGGATTCTGGGAGTTGTAACAGTTAAGTACTTTCATAAAGCCTTCACAGTATTGTCAGCTATCTGGACTATTGCTGGTTCATGGGACCAAGTAACGCTAACAACACTAAGAAAATGGTTGGAGAAAACTTTGTCCTGCATCAGGTCTGTTTCCTGCAGAAGTCAATGATGCAGATTTTGAAGGATTTGGGCCTGAAAACATTAGCAAAAAGAACAAATTAGGAGAGGAATTCCTAGCCTTTATCAGAGGGAATAAAGCCCCAGAACTGAGAGTAGAACTGGTGACAAACACAAGAAGCTGAAACAGACGAATGGATATATTATGGCATAGATGCCCCGACCTTTCAAATCATTACTGATGACGAAATTATAGATTTAGTTTCAGACAAAAAGCCAGAGGAGGAAAATCTGGATGATAATGAGGGCTAAAGATGAAGTGAATGAGGAATGAGTGTTAAAGGAAAAAGCTAACATGGAAAAAGTTCAGAAATATTTTAAAGGCATTCTTGATTTTATGGAACCAAGTAACAGTGAGTGTGGCACTTAGGAGATAATGAGCATTTACAATAGGAATGAGCAGTTTTTGCAAACAAGTACGAAGGGATTGAAACAACTCTCAGTTAAAAACTCTTTTTGCAAATGCTTCCTAGAAACCTCACACTAAATCACCAGCACCCGAATCATCACATGATGACCCAAGGCTACCTCATCACCATTAATCTTTACTTCAATCAACCTAACACCATAAACATCCACCACCACATCTACTATGGAAATAACAATGCACCATCAACAATAATCTTCAAGTTAACAAGCAGATCAGAACTTCTCATATTGGTCATTACAAACAAAATACTGTAGAATTTTTTCAAAATATTTCCCCCTAGATTTTCAGGATGACCAACCACTCACCCGGACACAAGTTATTGACTCAGCGTTGGTCACGAGGTGTCCGGAAAGCATGTGGTCATCTAGCATCTACACACATACATATAAATACACACATTACAGTTATTTATCTATCTATCTCTGCCTGATTTTTAGCATGACCATAACAAAAACTGTATTGTATAAAATTTTCATGCATACAGAGCCACTTTTATCTCAATAATGTTTCCATATATTTCAATTAATGTAAAGACAAATACTGTAGTCATATTTAATAATTTGCAATTAAGTGAACTCTTATCAAGGCAACTTGCAACCTTACCTTTTTGTGGATGATGTATCAAGATCTGTAGATTCACATATTCGAGCCAATTAGTTTGACGAGGAGATGAGTGGCTCTCCCACATAGCTAATACCGAATTAAATGTTTCTTCTCCAATGCTACACAACAAATATCTCCATTCACTTGACATCTGGAAAAAATAGGCATACCAATAAGTATTTACAGAGCAAAACACAGCTTCTGAAAATATTCAGACTGTTTTAGTATTTACATTATTTTCCTGCTACATTCACTAGTACTGTACATAATTTTTTCAAGCAAAATATAGCAAATTCACCTCAAATACCACCCACCAGGTAATCTTATTTATGTTACTTCTGCTGCAATTATCTCCAATCACTATGCATTCTTCTATATACTCTAATAAGGTATTTCAAGAATACATCGTTAAGTCTAGAACAACACAATTGTAATTAAAAAGTAATGATTACGGAGTAAAACATGAAGATATATAACTTACAGCCTTAGTAAATGTGAGCAGAAGACTGAGTAAACTGGATTGAAGACCAAACTGTGATGGCAACTTGCTGCTTGTTAGGGCCCGCTTCAGAAATGCTGGCAAACGCCTCAAGACTAAAGCAGGATTATAAATTCTATGCTGAATGCCTTGCATCTTGCAACATTTCACAATACCTTCCATAACACCAATGATGGTTACAGCATCAGTATTGGGGAGATCATTTTCATACACCCATATGAAGATTTTCATTAGATCTGCAGAAGATGAAAACTATGATTAGAAATATGAATCATTGGACACCATAAATTCATGGTGCTTCATATATAATCTTAACACTTTCGCCCGGGCATGACGCAGCATTGCGTCATCCGTTTACTGTCGGTGATGCCGAGGATGACGCAGCATTGCGTCATCCACTTTAAATAATCCCCAAAAATCAGGTTTTTATCGGATTTTTTTTGGGACTGGTTTTAAAATGCGCGCCGATGTCTTCCCATTTTCCTTGTTGCGCCTCGTGGCCTGCAGGCGGCTCGGCACACGCCGTCGACCCATTGTTTTTGCTCCACTGTTGTGACCAATGTCGCCTCCCCTCGCATCTCAAACATGTGAACATTTCGGCTATTTTCCGTGGCTATATTTCTTACTGCGGCTTTAGAAACTATCTATGCTTACTCCACGATGGATAGTGATCATGAACAAGGCCCTTCCAGGAAGAAATTTGCGAAAGAAAGGCTTGAAAAGGGCGGGAATTGGGAGTGTAGCTGGAAGGCATCCGAGCGCTCACTCACGGCTAACGCGTGGCCCGTCTTCAACTCGTCGGCGGTTAGAGCGTGACCAGGTTTTTTATTTTATATGCAAATGTTCCTCTAGAGAATTCTATTGCAAACCCATTGAGACCAAAATGAAAGACCTAGGACGAAAATTGAGGTGACCAGAGTGAAAATAGTGAAAACATTTTATCGCGTTTGCTTGCTCCTGGGTAACTCGTTCGCACTTTCTCTGTTTGCTGCGGGTAATTAGCCGGGCTTTTGGAGTTTATATGCATTTAGTGCTGTAGAGAATTCTATTGCGAACACAATGATACCAAATTTAATCTCGTAGGACGAGAATTCCGGTGACAAAGTTGAAGAGAGTATACACTTTTCAGAATTTACGAGCGCTCCCGTGACACCCTGGGGCCCAAATCGCACAGTTGAGGGGTGGTGCGCGGGGTATGCTAAAGTGTTAAGAAATCTGATTCATTCTCTGTATATTATTAAATGTTTACATTTATTTGTACCTAGTTTTGAGTTACACGAAAGGTGCCCTTCTGGGTGAATCATTCTGCTGCTCCCTAAAGCAAGATTCACTGTGTCCATAAGACAGGATGATACACTGCAGTCACTGCTCTGGCGCCACAGGAAACTATTCCAAGCTTTCCCAGGATGATCATAATGGTCTCAAGTTCCTGGAGAGCATTTAAATCCAGTGCAGAAAGACCAACAAAGATGCATTGAAACTCGAGGCCCATTTGAACCCTCCCTTGACGTCATAAGTGACTGCCATGGCAGGACAATACAGTAAATAGCAAATAGCTGGCCTGCTTAGATTAATGAAGCTTGCCTGCAGCTGGTTTGAAGAGTTCTACTCTTCAGGTCCACACAGGGCCAGGCTTGTCTGATCATACCTTCATTGGTGAAGCTTTTGCTTGAAAAGGCCCACTGGCCCAGTTATCTATAATGACCCACTATTTCCTGGAGGAACTCTTACAATTTCCTCTTGAAAATTTCAAATTTTTATTTGCTACTTTTATCTGGTGAAAGGAGTCTAAAAAACTGTGGGGCTCTAATATTCATACAGTGTTCTTTGTGTTAATGGTACCCCCTACTCGTCACTTAGTTTATTCTGCATTTCCTACCATATCTTTTACTCATACAAGTTATTTTATTATGAATATTTGGGGCCTGATCTTTGAGTATTTTATCTACTCTGAAAGTACGCACCCCCATTTCTCCACTCCCAATCACCCCACATACAGTAGCACTTTATGATTCAATGAAACTGCCCAGGAGTATATGGTTGCCCATTGCCAAGAGAAGAACTAGGGGTAAACAAAGGGACCATATCTGTGAGAGATCCCCAGACACTATATGCAAAACCCAGGCATCCCTGGCCCAAGCTTGCTCAAAAAGCCTGCAGACATTTCCCTGCATGATAACTAAATCCAACCACAAAATAATGTAGTAAAGAGCTGCAAACAACTTTGCCATATTCTCCCAAAAGTGGTCAAAGCCTACTGACCCCACCAGAAGGGACCATAAACAAAGCAAAGCACTTCCTCAGGATATACGAACACAGTTCTCATCACCCAACAGTATACACAGCAAATCCTGTTTTACTGAACAAAGGGAAAGGGAGACTGAAGGAACCTGTGAAGCACTGATGAATATCGTTTTGGTCTGGAAGACCAGACCAAAACATCCATATATTGTATTGAAAACAAGAGGGAAGCCTGCATCAAACACACATCAGCAGTAATATAGGACCTACAACACTGACATTTTGTGTGAGAGGGGTAAGGAAGAAAGAGAGTATTAAGAGTGCTCCAAGTGTTAACAAGTTATTTAAGGGTACTGAAGATTCAAGCACTTTTCAGGTAAGACATCAAAATGGCATTAGAGGGGTTAAAATGATCACTTTTGTAAAGAAATAAGCTGAATAAGAGTACATTTCCAAGAGAGTTAGTAAAGTAGCAGAAGAAAAAATGGCAAAACAGGCAAATTAATATAGGTGCAAGATTAAATATTATATTTATTAAATATATTAAATATTTAATATTTAAAATATTATTATTAATATTAATAATATTATAATAATAATACTGTATTATAATATTTAATATTAAATATTATTAAAATATATATTAAAAAGTTAAAATTAGATTTATAATCCACATTTGTAATCTTACCTCTCCATTTTGCTGGTGATACTTCCAAGTAATACTGAGGAAATCGTAAAAGATACTTAAATGTAATCTGAATGAAGTCTCCAGCAAAGTTTTCAAGTAAATAGGCATTGCTTCTGTCAAGAACTGTCAGCACCAGATCTACAACAATGTGTGCAGAAACACGTGGGGTTCCTGTCAGGAAAAAATACTTGATAAATTAATTATACGTATTGATTTAATACATTTTTCACAATACTAGTACGGTACATACCGTACCAGGCTGTGGGGATGTTGATCCTAGGATTCATAACAAGGTACCCCCCAAAGAAATAAGTTATATGAATTATCAAACATAGCCATATTTATTCAGTGCATCTTAAGCCTGCCTTATAAAGTTCCGTGAGCCTCAGCCAAACACGGAAATATTACTTTTGAGGAAGAATAGGGGTTGTTGTTCCTTTATTTATGGTCCTTTCTTTTGGCTATACTGTACAGTATTAATACTGCCTCACCACTTGATGGTTTGCAACGTCTTCTGTACATTCATTCATAATACTGTCCTACTAGTTTTTGTCTTTCTCTAATTCCCCAACTTGTTATTTTTAGCCCCTGTCTGTTTTTCCTCCTATTTTCTACCATTAGCTGAGGCATTCTTCATGCTACCTACACTTTGTTTTTTGGTGCAAAAGGGAAGTAAGTGCTTTATGGGTAAGACAGTCAAACAGGAGCCAAACTATTGTGCCAGTGAAGACTTCTACTGAAGCCTTCTTCCAAGATTTCACACATTGCCCCCATGCACTCTGGCTGTGGTCCAGGAGCTCTTCCTCAAACACTTCTCTTCAAATACACGATGAAATCATATTAACGTGATGTATCAAGGAGAAAATCAATAGGAGCCATGATGAGGGTTCAAACCCGCTCACTTGGTACTCCCAAGCAAAAAATATTAGAACATTTTCTTTTGCAAACAGAGTGGTAGACGGTTGGAACAAACTAACAAGGTGTTGGAGGCCAAAACTGTCAGTAGTTTCAAAGCGTTATATGACAAAGAGTACTGGGAAAACGGAACACCATGAGCGTAGTTCTCATCCTGTAACTACATTTAGGTAATTACACTTGGGTAATAATTACTAAAGGATAGATGGGAAGCTAAAAGCAGAGCCATGGAAAAGAAAGATAAAATCTTGAAAATAGCTTTTGAAGAAGTTAAAGCAAATCTAAACATGAATGACTACAATAGATTAGGTAAGATTAGGGTTTGAATCCTCCTCATGGCTCCTATTGATTTTCTCCTCGATACATCACGTTAATGTGATTTCATTGTGTATTTGAAGAGAAGTGTTGGAGGCAGCCAACAACTATCTTGCTACTACCACCAAGATCTGCACTAGTGGTGGCTCCATGCCGGCTCACGCCAGATCCCTTCAGCCAGAGGACTACAGCCAGAGTGCATGGGGGCAATGTGTGAAACCCTGATTGGGCTTCAGTAGAAGCCTCAGGACCCCCCTAGAGGATTCAGTTGAATCCCAGGTTGTATTGCTTTTACCATGTCGTTCAGTAGTGGTCTAGGGTGTGCTTAGGAGTATAAAAATGTACTGGTTCAAATTCTCCTAATAGCTCCTACCGATTTCCTAAAAAAAATTAATACAATACCTGTACATAAAAAGAACAAAACAGAGTACAATAATGAGATTCCAAAATTCTCTTCACTACAAATGAGAAATTATTTCATTGCTTGGGCTTATGTTAAGATATTGTTATTGACATTACTCACTCAGAGAGGATTTTTTCATCACCAGCTTAGGCAAAGCTGCAGCACAGCGTTTCAGATTAGCCCTATTCTGCAACACTGTTTGTGAGACTTCCGATTTCTTTCTTTCATCTTCTTCAACTCTTTTGGATTCCTGCAATAAGTACAGTATTGCAAATCTAAATGAAATAAACTACTTATTAAAATAATTATAAAAATAAATACTGCACGTCTTTTAGTATTTATGCAGTTTCTTTGACTTTAAAATTTGATGACAATGATTCTGTTAATACCAAGTATACCCACTAGTACCCTTCCTAATATACTAGGTACTCATTTCTTATTTCAGGATTTGCAGTATTTATGACCTCTAAAAATCTTGTCCACACCATGTAATGGAACCTAGCTACAAAATAATGTCAAGTCATATTACCAACCTTGATAAAGAAGGTCTTAGCACTCCAGAAGACACTGTTCCAATTGAAGCAATCATTTGGTCTAGTGTCCAAATAACCAACAATACTGGGATTATTCAACAAGTGTTTCAGTTGATCACTTCCTTTCTGGGAAATTAACATGAGTTACAATAATGATAAAAATAATGTCATGCTGTATTGTACAAAGATCATCTAATTTTTATTTATATTCACTGCAGAAGTGACCATCCTTTCCTGATATGCCCTACTCTCAACACCAATTCCACAAATTACATTTAATCAATCACACGTCCTAGTTATATAAACTGTTCGACCACTTCTAGTTTCACCATTCACATTCATTTTAAACATTGTATTTAGATATAAGCACTCTTAAAATAAAATAATGTATGCCCTCTAGGGATAACTAAATGCTGTACTGTAGCCATTATGAATTGCTTAACCGCAAGTCTTTTTGTAGTTACTGTACCACCTGTCTTATGCTTACTTTACACTTATCAGTCTACTACAACCCACCTATCTTCTGTTTACAGTACTCGCTTTCGTCTTCAGAATATACAACTGCATTTAAGCTATCGCCTGCTTACTCTCATCTATGCCTTAAGTTATTTTCTCCTTACTCTCACCTTCCTTTCTAGAACTTCAAACTAGAAGCTAGTTGTCTAGTGCTTACTCTCACCTTCCTTTCTAGAACTATTGACCACAAGCCAGTTCTCTAGTGCTCTCTCACCTTCCTCTCCGTAATGCGGTCAGAATCTAGCTGGCGACAGCACTGCTTTACAGTATCCAATGCCATTCTTGAAAATTAAAAAACTGTAATATTGTATTCAGAGTAAGTTTTACATCAAAATATGGAGTAGTAGAGAGAATAATATTTAAATTTGTGTCAAATAAAAATGAACTGGTATTTAAAATAAAAAATTAATATTAGATTTATTCACTATTACTAAATACTGTGTAGTACTGCACTGTACTGTATTAATCTGCTTGAAAATCATGCAAAGGCAGGAAAATTACTTTTTGAGTACTACTAGTATTGCTACCAGTTCAACTTGAAAGGTAGATGCCCAGTTACTAACTCTTATACCTTTTTCAATTATGTTTCTATAGGGCTGATGAACAATAACAGCATTTCCTGCTCTCCCTGTACAGTAATTGTACTGAGTGATCCGTCAGTGTATATGGTCTGTATAATAGTGTTTTTAGTTTGTAGATTGTGTATGTGTTCTAGGGTAGTTCATTTAGCAGCAGGCTGAGCATGAAGGTTGCTTGTGATAACAGTAGTCTCTTAGTGGAGTATGTAGGCATCAGGATGTCAACAGGTACTATCTGCCAAGGGTGGAAGGAAATGCTGTGCTCTTTCATCTTTATATACATCATGCAGTTCCATCATTTTAATATGAGTGGCTGTTCTTTGAATCCATCTACAATCACTAACTCCATTGTGTATGTGTTCTGTCACGTGAATCTCCTGCATAGCAGTGGAACTGCCTTTCCCCTCGCTTTTAATGCCTCTGCACTGAAAGTCCACCTCTACACCAGGCCAGATGAGTAATCAGTCCTGCCACCTCTCCATACCCCCCAGGGCCTGGCACGACCTGGTACGACTCAGAGGCAAGCCGAGCACCTCTGCTAACCTGTAGTTTGCCTTCACAAACGAGCAGTCAGCCGCCTTCAACTAGCAGTGGGGCGTCTCAACACAAAAGCACTGCCAGCCACAAACTAGCAGTTTGCTAGTTGACCACCTTGCATTGACACCGGATGAGTCATCACTGCCAGACTATATAAAGGGCACTGCCTCCCTAGAGAGCCAGTCTCTCTCTTAGTGCTCTTGGATCACCTGCAACGCCGTCTCCCCTCAGCCAGCGTCGTGTGCTGGATGCTGTGGTGGTATAGTAGTTGTCTTCAGCACCACCAGTATACTCTTGTATTGTATTAGATTTAAACTTTCGTATACTTTTGTTATTTGTTCTATATTAACAACCAAGTGATCTCACGAGCCATTTTTGTTCATTAATATTTCAGTAAATTGTTTTAATTATTTATTTGATGATTTTCATTTGTTTCCACCTGCGACTTAAACACTGCAAGGGCCAATAGAAGCATTTTTTGTTTACTTGTGTGATGGAGAGCCATACCATCTTGGTTCAGTATAGCTGCGATACCACAACCCGTTACAGTTCTAACAGATCAACTGATGCAATGTAGTTTTTGTTATCACACAGAAGCTTTAGTCCCATCATAAGATTGATTTCAAATATTCTATCTTGAATGCTAGACATGTTTAGTTTTTTCCACATATTGAGAACTTTAGTCGTTATTAGATAGCCAAGTATAATTCCAAGGACTTCATTTTCCATTTTTTCCAGTCTATCAATAATTTTGCCATTTTGCCGGAGTAAAGCCGGTGCATGATAGTCTACCGAAGACCTTATATATGCTAACTACATTAGTTTTGCTATTATAATATTAACAATGTATTGGGAGGTGTACCCACTACAGTTCTTAGAGCCTCGAGTCTGTCTTTAAATAGAGGTACAATTTATTAAGGTTTGGTTCTTATTGTTTGGCCTAAGGTTAGTTTATTTCTCCTCATAATTACCTTACCTTTATTTTAAGTTAATCTGACAAGTGCACTCTTAGAGTGAAGTGATTGCAGATGGTATATGATCATTATACAGTACTGTATACAAGATTAAGATACAGTATTGAGGAAAATGGACAAAGTGAACAAGGACATCCATTTTAAGTGAGGGAAATTGGACAAGAGATCTATGATGGAAGCTGGAAATATAAATGCATAACCTTTGTGTAAAAAGTACAGTACTGTACTGTACTGTACTTATACCACGTAGAAATAATAAATAAGTTTAATGCACTGAAGTAAGAAGATGGAAGCCACCACCATAAACAACTTTTAAGAGTAAATAAAACAGAAACCAAACATCAAGAAATTAAAAAGGAAAAGGCCAAAAAGGCCAAATGGATAGGAGACATTTGAGACAAGCACGAAGATCCAGACCGCATCCTTATAATCCCCAGAAGTATTTAAATTTGATTTAAAACTAGAAAACAGTAATAGATGCTTTACTATTATTGACATTACAAGCATGTCTACAAAAGTAATATTTATCGGTATTTTAACTAACGAACATAATGTCAGATACCCAACAAATAATAAATATATGAATAATAAATATATAAATTCAAGTAATTTGTTTTCCACACTTATTGGGTAGTAAAATATAATATAACATAGTATAATAGCATACACACCCGGCTTAACAACAAACACATGTGTCTATATATGTGTACTACCAACATGTCAGCTCAGTTTAACCTGGCTAGTAATGGGATGGGTGACCACAGCCCCCCTATTCTCAGCTTGTGAGAGCAACAAGCTCAACAGGTTCCCTCACCCAGCGGCAGTATACCACATAGTATACCAAGTATACCACGTACCAGTTCAAAAAGAGGCCAGTGGTCCCATTCGAGGTCCCAGTGGGTCCTCTCCCATGAGGGTCAGTGTGTGAGGCATTGACACTCCCTAACTTAATTATTAGAGGAATTAGAGGATTCAATAGGCCTATGGTAGAGCCTTATGTTGCCATGTTGCCTACCTGGATGTGCTGGGTGGTTGAATGGTTTATTTTGTTTGGGGGTAAAGGTGGTCCTCAGGGCCGCCTCGCCAGCGCTTCCACCACTTCCTCTACCTTCAGTTTTCTGTTAATCACAGCCTTAGTTAACGCTAACTTTAACATTATTGTTAACTTTAAATAAAATTAAAATGTTTATTCAGGTAAAAGTTTATACATAAAATGAGTTACAATCATAATGTTTGATTTTTTCTAGATAGAACTACAACATACAATGCCTAAAGTCACTAATATGCACAGCGTTTTGAACAACTTGTTAATACTTTAATTTTACTACTATTAATAATAATAATTATTATTGATTATTAATAATCAAAATAATTTAGTCTCCGTGGTGTAGTGGTAAGACACTCGCCTGGCGTTCCGCGAGCGCTATGTCATGGGTTCGTATCCTGGCCGGGGAGGATTTACTGGGCGCAATTCCTTAACTGTAGCCTCTGTTTAACGCAACAGTAAAATGTGTACTTGGATGAAAAAACGATTCTTCGCGGCAGGGGATCGTATTCCAGGGACCATAGGATTAAGGACTTGCCCGAAACGCTACGCGTACTAGTGGCTGTACAAGAATGTAACAACTCTTGTATATATCTCAAAAAAAAAAAAAAAAAAAAAAAAATAATAATAATAATAATAATATTTTTTATATACAAGAGTTCTTACGTTCTTGTACAGCCACTATTACGCATAGCGTTTCGGAACAAATCCTTAATCCTATGTTCCCTGGAATACGACCCCGCGAAAAATCGTTTAACAACCAGGTACCCTCTTGTTGTTAAAGATTTGCTACCTGGAACAAAGTTCCAAGTAGCACGGGCTATGGTGAGCCCGTAGTGCCTTACCAGGTACCCATTTTACTTAAACAGAGGCTACAGTTAAGGATTTGCGCCCAGTAAATCCTCCCAGGCCAGGATACGAACCCAGGACAAAGCGCTCGGAAAACGCCTGGAGAGTGTCTTAACCACTCACCCATTGGATGGAGGGGGGGGGGCGGTGTGCAGGATAAGCTCATCATTTGTGACACCAACTCTCCACATATGTCAGTTGCCTAATTTAGAAACTGTACTTGGGGTCGGTCTCGAGCCCATTATTGATGTGACAATGTGCATTGAATTTTGTAACTTGCTTAGCTAAATAGATTGCGGGGTTCAGTCTCTTAGCTCATTAGTCTCTTAGCCTCTGTAACCCTTTACACTACCGCCCACAAGTTGGGTATGGGGTGCATAATAAATGAACTAAACTTCCAGCCACTTGGGGTGGACGGTAGAGGGACGGTCTCCCTTCATGCAGGTCGGGGTTCAATCCCCGACCGTCCAAGTGGTTGGGTACAATTCCTCCCTCCCCTCCGTCCCATCCCAAATCCTTATCCTCATCCCTTCAAAGTGCTATATAATCGTAATGGCTTTGCGCTTTCTCCAAAAGTTACAGCCCCTCTCCTGTGCCAGGTAAGTCTTTTTGTTCCCAATAGCTGAATCTTAAACAACATGCGCCTTTTCCTCGTAGTTCCTCTTCCTTTAATACAAGGAAATCCCCTTAGCTTTTACCAGAGTGTGTAATAGTGAATGATTCCCTCTATTAGGATTCTCTTCAAGGGCTTACAGGTATGTGAGGTTAGGCTGATCGGTCGGTAGTTTTCTGCTGAGCTCTTTCTGCTTGTTTGGCAGATAAAGGTGATAGTTGTATATTTAGGCATGAGTATGAACCACATATTCAAGGTTGGGGGTCCCAGTAGTACAGTCGGGTTCATTCTCGACTCACAATCAAGAATCCCGGGTTCTAATCCCGGGCGGGATAGAACCGAGGTGGCGACCTTCTCCTCGCCTTAGCCACCGACCCCACAACACGCATGTTAGCTGCATGCAAGTAACTAAGCTATAATTAATTGTAATTAATAATTGTAAATATTATTAATACTAATTATAATAATAAATAAATTAATAAATAAATGATCCCATTCCAAATGCAGAGTTTTCTTCTAAGCAAAGAAAATACAACTGTTTCAGTGACTTGATTTTAATTCCGTTGCATTAAATGTACTTAAATAAATTGTATGTCTTTGTATATACCAATTAGTGCTGGAGAAAGTATAACACTGGGCAACAAAAATCTTTCCTGAACTAAGTCGACCCTCATATCAGGAACGGTTGAGGGCTAACAACACTACAAAACCAGACATCACACGGCAGATCTCATCGGGACTAATACAAATACAGACTTAAAATCGACTTGAGAATGGTCCAGGACGGACCGAAACGTCGTCGTCCCTTCACCTTCTAGTGTGTGGTCTGTTCATCACAGACTTAAAATACTGAACAACATGGAAGATATTGATCCAGACCACTTCTTCAAAAGGTCAGATCTAACACGAACAAGGAGCAAGGAGCTCAATAAGGCAGAAAAGAAGATGCTATTCACCCATATGGTTATATACTCTTGGAACCTTGTACCCGCCGAAGCCGTGAATGCCAAAACACTTTTGAATTTCAAAATCCACCCCAATAAAATCATCAGGACAAATGGGGGAGGGGGACATTTAACAAGCCGTTGGCTTCCTGTCCTCGTCGAGGTCACTGGAGAAAGCAACCCGTTCTCGCACTTGCATACAGTCAATATTGACTTATTTAATAAGTGCATATGTGACATACTAATTGATTGTGAATATTTTACTTTACCTTGAAAAGCTTCATAGAAAGTCTTCATAGCTTCACCGACCTCACCTAACCTTCTTAGTATGTTAAGATAAGCATTTTATTGCTTCTTATTTACAATTATTACTTAACCAGGTAAATATGAGCGAGAAGACTTAATCTTCAACCGTAACTTTTAAATGTAAGGACAGCCCAACAGCAAGAGGGCCACTTGAGCTACACTCTTGAGGGTAAGGATGGGTCAGGATCCCCGCCGAGTGAGAGGAGAGCTCACACTGGTATCCTCACTGGACCCAATTTGCAGCACCTTCTGGGCGGGAGGCGGCAGCAGGTCGGCTCATGTGTCGCCCACACCTACCCGCTGCTTCTCTTTCCTGTCCGCCATGTTTTTGCTCTCGTTATGTTGACGTTACTCTGCGAAACGGATTTATCATTAATTATTGTTATGTCTCAGAGACAACACAAGCTGAAAGTAACTACATTGTATCGAAACTGAACTACACTTTTGTACTGCCATCTGTACAAATCTACTTTATTTTTAAAATCACGAGGATAACTAAATATCTTGCGATAACTTGGTGCAGACTGCGCCAATTACCCTGAAAGGGCAGGAAGCAGTTGGTGTGTAAATACGTGTGAACATGTAGATGCTCCCGTTAAAGGCCATTGTCGGTATTGCCTATCTGAAGTGGTGTTATAACAGGCGACCAGAGAAGAGCACTGAGTACTGGAGACAACACATTACTTCTGAAAATGTGTTGAATAGAACATTAGTACTGCTTCACCCTAAACATCTTGGAGACCTTTGCTTCTGCGGAAAAACAAAGTTCTATATATAATTGTTAGGGAAGCCATGCGCACAAGAATGACTACGTTCCTGCCCGAAACGCTTTGCGTAATAGTGACTTTAGGCATTGTATGTACAAGCTCTATAAATCCACCAATGTTTGTATCTCACCTTGTATGTATGTATGTACTTTACCAGAATAAATATTTGATTTTGATTTTATTTTGATTTTTGACTTTCTTCTTCCAGCACCTCAACAATTCAGATACAAAAAAAAAAAAATAACGCATCTTGGACATTGAAAAAACTCAATTAAACAATTTTGATTATCCTAAACTTGAGCAGCTAGGATAATGGTGTGAACAAATACAGCTCTTTTTTTTCAAAGAATTCGAAGTATTTTAAAAAAGAAACTTATGAAGAAGAAAAACAATGATTTTTTTTGTGAAGAATAGACACAAGTCTCGTGATTTTTTTTAAGATGGAGGGGGGGGGGGAGGACAAAACAGACTTGGTATACATTTTTTTTCAACCCTCTACAATGTTGTCCGTCTAGTGGTATAAATGATATGACGGTAATTCTGCGGTGATTCTTCAAATCATCACAGTTATAAGTCAGTGTGAATCACACAAAAAGTGAAGCTCCTTATGTTAATATATGTAATGTATATGTAATGTATGCAGCATATGTAAATATGCTGGGAGCCGGTCGACCCGGTCGGACAGCACGCGGGACTTGTGATTCTGTGGTCCTTGGTTCGATCCCAGGCGCCGGCGAGAAACAGTGGGCAGAGTTTCTTTCACCCTATGCCCCTGTTACCTAGCAGTAAATTAGGTACCTGGGTGTTAGTCAGCTGTCACGGGCTGCTTCCTGGGGGTGGAGGCCTGGTCGAGGACCGGGCCGCGGGGACACTAAAAAAGCCCCGAAATCATCTCAAGATAACCTCAAGAAGAAGATGCTGCAGTACCTGCAACAACATAGTGAGCCACTGGAACATTGCTGGACCACAATGTATAATTAGTTTGAATACTTTAGAAGAGTCTACAGTCTCCGTGGTGTAGTGGTAAGACACTCGCCTGGCGTTCCGCGAGCGCTATGTCATGGGTTCGTATCCTGGCCGGGGAGGATTTACTGGGCGCAATTTCTTAACTGTAGCCTCTGTTTAACGCAACAGTAAAATGTGTACTTGGATGAAAAAACGATTCTTCGCGGCAGGGGATCGTATTCCAGGGACCATAGGATTAAGGACTTGCCCGAAACGCTACGCGTACTAGTGGCTGTACAAGAATGTAACAACTCTTGTATATATCTCAAAAAAAAAAAAAAAAGAGCGACTATAGTTTTCCAAGAATTGTAAGTTTCTGTGCGGACTGATTAAATAAACGAGCGAGCCCCCGTGACTCACCTACCGGTTTACTTCTCTCCGTTAGGAAATTCACTTCTGGATCAATCGAATGCTGAGAGTGGGAAAGACTGTGAACACATTAGCGGTGGCGTATGGTGGCTCCTCCGGTTCCCAAGAGTTAGGCAGGTAAACAAATGAGGCGCTACTCCATGTTGACTTCAGGGGGACGAGGCTCCTGCCAGCCCAAACACTCCTTCCAGCACACGTAATGAACTTATTGGTAGCAGTGTCTTAGAGGGAGTGTTTGTGTCGCGGGCAGGCGGGGGGCGGGGGGGGTGTTGTGAACTCTCCTAGATATGCCTGCCGGGTCAAGCGTCAGTTCCCGGCCCCCAACCCCTTGAACATTTTGTGGTTATTTCCAATAAATTGGGTGTTATTTGTAATCACTTTCGTCAAACAACGATCTAGTTGTAATGGCTTGGCGCTTTTCCCTTGATAGTTCCCTCCCTCCCACTCAGCATATTTACAAGTCAAGCACTGAAAAAATATTGTTTACATCACGGTGATACATTTGTAGATCATCCATGTACGTCAGTAACAGGATGAGTCTACTAGTGCAACCCGTTCTCGCACTTTCGTATAGTCAATATTGTCTTATTAATACGTGCATATGTGACATACTAAACATACTAGTTTACCTTGAAAAGCTTCATAGAAAACACCGACCTTACGTAACCTTCTTAGTATGTTAAGATAAGCATCTTATTGCTTCGTAATTACAATTATTACTTAACCTATTATAGGTATAGATATATAGCATCTTATTGCTTCGTAATTACAATTATTACTTAACCTATTATAGGTATAGGTTAAGTAATAATTGTAATTACGAAGCAATAAGATGCTTATCTTAACATACTAAGAAGGTTAGGTAAGGTCGGTGTTTTCTATGAAGCTTTTCAAGGTAAACTAGTATGTTTAGTATGTCACATATGCACGTATTTAATAAGTCAATATTGACTGTAAGAAAGTGTGAGAACGGGTTGCAACGTTACCCCCCCCCCAAGGACTCTGCTATACTATGCTGATGCATCTCCAGTAGAGTACAGTACAGTAGAAGGAGCCTGTGGCTGAATGGACAGCGCTCTGGACTCGTAATCCTAGGATCCGGGTTCGAGTCCCGACACCGGCAAAAACAGATGAGTTTCTTTCATCCCTGATACCTAGCAGTAAATAGGTACCTGGGAGTTAGACAGCTGTTACGGGCTACTTACTGGGGGTGTGAGAAAAAAAGTTAGTAGTTAGTAACAGTTGATTGATTGACAGTTGAGAGTCGAGCTCAACTCCCACAACCACAACTAGGTGAATACAGTATAGCACAGTATATACACTTTCCTGCCCCCTTATTTACCTTTCACCGTCTTGTTGATTAGTCTCCTGCATGTGTCTGTCAGTGTACTCAATTAGCTGCGCTAGTTTGTACTGAACTTTAGCTCTTGGCTAAAGCCTATTAACCTTCAATATGTGTGAGAGTTTACCCAGCAGTTCTAAAGGCGGGGGAGGACGAGGAGGGGATGAAATCCAATGCTTGGGTCCAGCCAATCACCCTTCAATATATGTGACAGCTTACCAGGAGTTTAACATTGTTGACCAGACCACACACTAGAATGTGAAGGGACGACGACGTTTCGGTCCGTCCTGGACCATTCTCAAGTCGATTGTGATGAGGAAGTAGAGACAGGCAATAAATAGGAGCAAAGTAAGGTGTAGTAACCTTACTAAAAGTTTAACATTTAGATTTTCGATTCCGTCTCTAAATTTCAATTGACTAGGCTAGCACCCTAACCTCTTGGGTTCTGTCATTTGATCTAATGAATATATTTACAGATTCCTTATCAACTATTTCTTTTTTCTAGGTTGCTCGGCTTCTTCCCTATCCTTCAACTGGAAAGGATTTGTGTAATAGATTCATTGATCGATGAAGATTAAGTCATCCAAAAGGTGGCACGGGCATGAATAGCCCGTAAAGTAATTCTGTCCGTTGTTGTTTAAGATTCGCTACTTGGAACAAAAAGTTCCAAGTAGCACGGGTTATGGTGACCCCGTAGTCCGTGTTGTGTAATGGGTTTATGGTTTATTAAGGTATACAAATCCCAGGTGTGGGCCTGGAGTGACACGCTGAGGGCAGCGGTGCCAAGTGTTCCTGCAGCACCTCTGTCATGCCTCTGCCCTTGAAATATGAGCATCTGTTTGTGCAAATGACAACTGCTTGTAAATGGTGTAGCTTAAATAACTTTGTTGTCCAGTACGCAAACATTATTTGGTTTGTAGCCTCTCCACCATCACCCACATGATGGGTATGGGGTCCACTACCGCCCACATGATGGGTATGGGGTCCACTACCGCTCACATGATGGATATGGGGTTCACTACCGCTCACATGATGGGTATGGGGTCCACTACTGCCCACACGATGGGTATGGGGTCCACTACCACTCACATGATGGGTATGGGGTCCACTACCACTCACATGATGGATATGGGGTTCACTACCGCTCACATGATGGGTATGGGGTCCACTACCGCCTACATGATGGGTATGGGGTCCACTACCACTCACATGATGGATATGGGGTTCACTACCGCTCACATGATGGGTATGGGGTCCACTACCGCTCACATGATGGGTATGGGGTCCACTACCACTCACATGATGGGTATGGGGTCCACTACCGCTCACATGATAGGTATGGGGTCCACTACCGCTCAAATGATGGGTATGGGGTCCACTACCACTCACATGATGGGTATGGGGTCCACTACCACTCACATGATGGGTATGGGGTCCACTACCACTCACATGATGGGTATGGGGTCCACTACCTCTCACATGATGGGTATGGGGTCCACTACCACTCACATGATGGGTATGGGGTCCACTACCACTCACATGATAGGTATGGGGTCCACTACCGCTCACATGATGGGTATGGGGTCCACTACCACTCACATGATGGGTATGGGGTCCACTACCACTCACATGATAGGTATGGGGTCCACTACCACTCACATGATGGGTATGGGGTCCACTACCGCTCACATGATAGGTATGGGGTCCACTACCGCTCAAATGATGGGTATGGGGTCCACTACCACTCACATGATGGGTATGGGGTCCACTACCACTCACATGATGGGTATGGGGTCCACTACCACTCACATGATGGGTATGGGGTCCACTACCACTCACATGATGGGTATGGGGTCCACTACCGCTCACATGATGGGTATGGGGTCCACTACCGCTCACATGATGGGTATGGGGTCCAGTACCGCTCAAATGATGGGTATGGGGTCCACTACCACTCACATGATAGGTATGGGGTCCACTACCACTCACATGATGGATATGGGGTTCACTACCGCTCACATGATGGGTATGGGGTCCACTACCGCTCACATGATGGGTATGGGGTCCACTACCACTCACATGATGGGTATGGGGTCCACTACCGCTCACATGATAGGTATGGGGTCCACTACCGCTCAAATGATGGGTATGGGGTCCACTACCACTCACATGATGGGTATGGGGTCCACTACCACTCACATGATGGGTATGGGGTCCACTACCACTCACATGATGGGTATGGGGTCCACTACCACTCACATGATGGGTATGGGGTCCACTACCACTCACATGATGGGTATGGGGTCCAGTACCTCTCACATGATGGGTATGGGGTCCACTACCACTCACATGATAGGTATAGGGTCCACTACCACTCACATGATGGGTATGGGGTCCAGTACCGCTCACATGATGGGTATGGGGTCCACTACCACTCACATGATAGGTATGGGGTCCACTACCACTCACATGATGGGTATGGGGTCCACTACCGCTCACATGATGGGTATGGGGTCCACTACCACTCACATGATGGGTATGGGGTCCTGTACCGCTCACATGATGGGTATGGGGTCCACTACCGCTCACATGATGGGTATGGGGTCCAGTACCGCTCAAATGATGGGTATGGGGTCCACTACCACTCACATGATAGGTATGGGGTCCACTACCACTCACATGATGGATATGGGGTTCACTACCGCTCACATGATGGGTATGGGGTCCACTACCGCTCACATGATGGGTATGGGGTCCACTACCACTCACATGATAGGTATGGGGTCCACTACCACTCACATGATGGGTATGGGGTCCACTACCACTCACATGATGGGTATGGGGTCCACTACCACTCACATGATGGGTATGGGGTCCACTACCGCTCACATGATGGGTATGGGGTCCACTACCACTCACATGATGGGTATGGGGTCCAGTACCGCTCACATGATGGGTATGGGGTCCACTACCGCTCACATGATGGGTATGGGGTCCAGTACCGCTCAAATGATGGGTATGGGGTCCACTACCACTCACATGATAGGTATGGGGTCCACTACCACTCACATGATGGATATGGGGTTCACTACCGCTCACATGATGGGTATGGGGTCCACTACCGCTCACATGATGGGTATGGGGTCCACTACCACTCAAATGATGGGTATGGGGTCCACTACCACTCACATGATAGGTATGGGGTCCACTACCACTCACATGATAGGTATGGGGTCCACTACCACTCACATGATAGGTATGGGGTCCACTACCACTCACATGATGGGTATGGGGTCCACTACCACTCACATGATAGGTATGGGGTCCACTACCACTCACATGATAGGTATGGGGTCCACTACCACTCACATGATAGGTATGGGGTCCACTACCACTCACATGATAGGTATGGGGTCCACTACCACTCACATGATGGGTATGGGGTCCATTACCACTCACATGATAGGTATGGGGTCCACTACCACTCACATGATAGGTATGGGGTCCACTACCACTCACATGATAGGTATGGGGTCCACTACCACTCACATGATAGGTATGGGGTCCACTACCACTCACATGATGGGTATGGGGTTCACTACCACTCACATGATGGGTATGGGGTTCACTACCACTCACATGATGGGTATGGGGTCCACTACCACTCACATGATAGGTATGGGGTCCACTACCACTCACATGATGGGTATGGGGTCCACTACCACTCACATGATGGGTATGGGGTCCACTACCACTCACATGATAGGTATGGGGTCCACTACCACTCACATGATGGGTATGGGGTCCACTACCACTCACATGATGGGTATGGGGTTCACTACCACTCACATGATGGGTATGGGGTCCACTACCGCTCACATGATGGGTATGGGGTCCACTACCACTCACATGATGGGTATGGGGTCCAGTACCGCTCACATGATGGGTATGGGGTCCACTACCGCTCACATGATGGGTATGGGGTCCAGTACCGCTCACATGATAGGTATGGGGTCCACTACCACTCACATGATGGGTATGGGGTCCACTACCACTCACATGATGGATATGGGGTTCACTACCGCTCACATGATGGGTATGGGGTCCACTACCGCTCACATGATGGGTATGGGGTCCACTACCACTCAAATGATGGGTATGGGGTCCACTACCACTCACATGATAGGTATGGGGTCCACTACCGCTCACATGATAGGTATGGGGTCCACTACCACTCACATGATAGGTATGGGGTCCACTACCACTCACATGATAGGTATGGGGTCCACTACCACTCACATGATAGGTATGGGGTCCACTACCACTCACATGATGGGTATGGGGTCCACTACCACTCACATGATGGGTATGGGGTTCACTACCACTCACATGATGGGTATGGGGTCCACTACCACTCACATGATAGGTATGGGGTCCACTACCACTCACATGATAGGTATGGGGTCCACTACCACTCACATGATGGGTATGGGGTCCACTACCACTCACATGATAGGTATGGGGTCCACTACCACTCACATGATGGGTATGGGGTCCACTACCACTCACATGATGGGTATGGGGTCCACTACCACTCACATGATAGGTATGGGGTCCACTACCACTCACATGATAGGTATGGGGTCCACAGTAACTAAATTAAAGTACAAAAAATCTTGTTCAGAGTTTTTAATGCAGTTCTTAATAGGTGTTGTAGCTGAGTAGTCTGCGTTATCAGATCCCAACTGAAAGATCCTAGGCTCGCTTCCCAAGTCAGACAGAAACGATTGGGCCTGTTTTTATTTTTTTGCCTAGCAGTAAACAGGTACTCGAGTTAGTGGACTGTTGTGTGTTGCATCCTAAGAGAGGTCAGCAATTGGAAACTCGATAATCCTTTCTGACTCTGATCATGAAAATCAGTGACAATGGGAAATAACTTTTTGATTTTACAGATTTTAGTGTGTCTGAGGAAACGGGGAATGGTTGCCAATCAGTAAAATCAACCTCCTAACGTAACGTAACGTAACTAGCAACGTGTGAACCCAAGCAACCCACTTAACCTATCGAATCCGATATGTATAGAAAACGATGATATTTTTGAGCCGTTACTTTTCACAGTAGGTTGCATTTGCAACGCTGGTGACCATAACATATAAACCCATAACACGCGACCTATTAGTAGAGAGTATGGGAGCCTAAATGTCAACTGCGAGGACTGTTACTTAATGTGCCTGCAGGGGGCGCTGCCTGCTGCTTCCCTCCCAGATAGGTTTGTGGGGACTCGCCTCGTAGTGACTCTGGCGCCCTTCCTCATTACTGCGCACTTACTGAGATTAAACTCCAGCACTCGCTTGTCAGACCAAGTACTCTTGCCGTCTTCTGAACGTGTTCTCCTCCTTAATATCCCCAATCATTTCCTTGGCGTTGCCAAACATGGCTTCTATCCTCCCCTGCTAGCGTGCGTGTTTGTTCAAGTTACGTGCGATGAGGCAGGGCAAAGATAGATAGAAAAGATGTATCTATTTCTTTCATGCCCGATCACACGTAACTTTTATAAGAGAGAGAGAGAGAGAGAGAGAGAGAGAGAGAGAGAGAGAGAGAGAGAGAGAGAGAGAGAGAGAGAGAGAGAGAGAGAGAGAGAGAGAGAGAGAGACGTATAACAAGAAAAGTGCATGAAATACAAATAGTGAAGAGGAGTCAGGTGGAGAAGTGTCCCGGAGAGAGATCACCAGGGAACCAGTCCCAGCGCCTTAATTAAATTACCGAGAACATTGCCAGTTTGACTGTGAAGAGCCTCGATGAGCCTAGAGTCTAGGGGCCCCCTGGCTGGTGTACCTCGGGTGGCCCTCCCAGCAGGGCTAGGGCCCCTGTTTTTCCGTATAACTGTTTACAGTAATTGCTGTTGGGGATGTGCCCAACATGGCTAGGTCTGGGTTGGCATCAATGCAACGAATGCCACTTGACACAGTGCCATTGAATCCCCCACGACGAATCTTGCAATATCATATTAAGTGGACATTTTTATTACTATAGTGTCAAGCTTACACGGTGATATCTGCAAAATTAAAACTAATCTGTCTTACAAACACACCTATAATAGCCTGTAATATTTGTTAAAGAGTCCCAAATTACCTTAAGCCCAAACCCTCAACATATGCCCAAGTGACCTGCAGACTGGGACCAAGAGAGATGGTGTGTATGTGTGCGTATGTTATTGAATTTGAACAAAAGCGTTATATCAATGATTTTAACACGAATATTTACATTATTCTTCATCTGGAAAAGTTTAGCACGAATATTTATATTTCTAGTTCTTCTTGATCTGGAAAGGAAGTTGAAAAACTCTCCAAAAGTTCATTTTGTAATTGAACACATGTCGCTAAAGGGGGCATTTCGCTAAAGCACTCTTCAAAATGTTCGAAGGCAGAGGAGGGAAAAGGAATATCAAATGGCAGCGTTGTTGTTGTTGTTGTTGTTGTTTAAGATTCGCTACTTGGAACAAAAAGTTCCAAGTAGCACGGGCTATGGTGAGCCCGTAACTTACTTGGCACAGGAGCGGGGCAAGTAGCACGGGCTATGGTGAGCCTGTTGTGGACTTACCTGGCACAGGAGCGGTGTTGTAACTGCAACAGCAGCTGATGATGAAGATTAGGCCACCCAAAAGGTGGCACGGGCATGAATAGCCCGTAAGTGGTGGCCCTTTTGAGCCATTACCAGTATCAAGAGCTCATACTGGAGATTTGTGGAGGTGCGACTGCACCCTGCGTGACGGGAGATGTCTCCCGTGGAAACAGCAGCGATAACAGTACATATTTCATATAAAATGAAGAGAGGTGAAATGTTACCTTGTCCCTCTCGACTAGGTAATCTTATCCTACATTCTCGTTGGTTGGCTGGGGCAGTAATTATTATGTTTGGAATGTAGTGCGTCAGTTTGATCTAAACTGTTATTGTCGTTGTATCTGTCGATTATTTCAGTGTTGTTGGTCAGCCTGTCTTTCGGAAGGGTATGAGGACGGATTAAGAGCTGGGATATGAGGACGGATTAAGAGCTGGGATATAAGGACGGATTAAGAGCTGGGATATAAGGACGGATGGTAGATCAGGTGGCCAACCACTGTTATGGTCCGGGACTGAACCCTGGCCATACAAGGAACCAGACCGTCGTTCTAAAGGCCAGTCGAGCAGGCGAGTCAGTTACGATTTTCTCATTAAATCCGTGCTCATATTTAGTAAACAAACTACGTCTCTTTTATGTGTTCTATTAGACTAATTAATTTTTTTATCTAGTATCGTGTGAATAAATCTTTCCATGAAGCTTTTTCCGTGTAAATTAATTTATCGAGCTCAAAGCTAGGCAGATTAAAAATATTTGAGTAAGTTAATTACACTTCATTGCTTAAAACACGCTAAGTATAGTTTGAGTTGAATATTATAATTTTAATATGTAATATGAAAATGTTACATGTGTTTACAGGCTAAGAAAATACTATATATCATTGATCAACCTCTCTTCCGGACCCCCCTTCACTAAGAAAAATACAGCCCCGCTCCTGTGCCAGGTAAGTCTACTGCGGGCTCACCATAGCCCGTGCTACTTGGAACTTTTTGTTCCCAGTAGCTGAATCTTAAACAACAAACTAAGAAAACATGACCCGAGTCACGAAACTTGTAATGGAGGGACACAAAATGCTCTCATCTATGTAGGAGAGCCTCCGAGGGCAGAGATCCCCCGTCTGATGCCGGAGTAACTTTCAAACTGAGAGTTTTAGCGGCGACTTTGCCCATTCCAGGTTCATGATCCTCGACTTTGTTGCGCGGGTCACGTCCCCGCGGTGCCTACAGGAGACACACACTGGCACACGCCCAGGCAAAACGAGGAGAACTTTGAGGAAAACTTCTTCGGTGTGATGGAAAAAGTATCTCCATCTTCGATTGTCGAAGTTAGGAGATGACCGTCTTAAGAGACCCGGCTCACTTTAGGGCGATCCTTGGCGGGAAAGACTAGGGTTTCAGGGGCTCTTGTGACCTCCGAGGGTTAGCACAGTCTTGTCTTGCCAGTACTAGTCTGTAGAGCTAACACTTGAGTCCCGGGTTGCTATACGTGTACGGGAGGAAATTGCTTCCAAATTGAAGGGCATACACAACATGGACGCTACCTGGCTGCTTGAGTGGGGCGCCGCGATGGCTGAGGTGGCGCCTCACGTCACCTCCGCTTCCCGCCACCTGACCGACGTCAACTTCCTGCTGATTGACTGTCAGAGGTCCAGCTCCTGCTGACTGATTGAGGTCCAGCTCCTGCTGACTGACTGAGATCTAGTTCCTACTGCTTGACTGAGGCACGGCGATGACTGAGTCATTTGAAGAGCAATTCACTTTATATACATCAAAATACATTTTCTGATCCACCATATAATTTTACCTCATTTTTTAGGATTAGTTCTGTCTCCTTCTACTTTGTGTTTCCCTATATTACGCCTGGCACACTTACTGTTATATATGTGTAAACTCACGTGTTCATTTAATGGAATAAAATAATTCAACGATATATCACATATGCTAACAAATATTAAATATAGATATTAGGCTGCCGGTGCAGCGTGGCGCCACATACACTTACCTCGTCACGCCTTCAACACCGGTACAGAACACCTATGTCAATATCTTTATGACGAGCCTATGAATATATGATGAAGGAAGCTGCCAGGAATTCCTCTCACCACCGACTCGAGTGAAAAAATAAACATAATTAACTTTTATCACGTCTGTAAAAATTCAGAGTTAAAAGGGACGTTGAAATCCGCTCCGAGATTTTCCATGTACCATTCCTAATGTGAAATTCTTGAAATTTCGTTGAATTGGGGAATGTGTACTCGCTTAGATGTGCTTGTGGGGTTTGGGTTTCAGCTCCTGGGTCCCGCCTTCCAACCAACATCTGCAAACGTTTGGGAATGTACTTACAGTTGAATTTGTATTGAATCTGCGTCATCCACATAATTCCTAATTCATTCTATTTATTTACTTCTCGGAGACGAGATATGGACTCCGCGCAGGTGCTGCGTAGTCTCTCATTGTCGGGGACAGGAAGCCTGCTAGACTTATGGAGGCCACCGTGGTCCAACCACTTACCTTCCCTAGGATGCAGTCCAAAACAGTAGCCTGACTCCATGGTACCTGTTTACTACTAGGAGAACAGAGGCGTCAGGCGCTAGGTAACTAGATTTATTCCTCCAAGGAGTGCCGGACCAACCGGGCTGTGGTGGGTATGCTTGGAGCGGCCTGCGGGCCGCTCCAAGCAACAGCCTAGTGGACCAAACTCTCACAAGTCAAGCCTGGCCTCGGGCCGGGCTTGGGGAGTAGAACTCTCAGAACCCCATCAACCAGGTAATCAACCAGGTAACCAACGTTGTCAAGATGTCTCCGTCTGCCATGTGAATCAAACCCGGGACCTTTCGGTTGTGATCCGACTGCGCTGTCTACTGCGCTAAAGCACTCAAAAAGGGGTCTGATATGCATGGTATTCAGGTCCATAAACAACTCCTTCTTCAGGTTTCTGAAGGAAGTCCTTAAAAGTAAATTAGTTAAACCGTCCGAAGAACCTTTGGTATTGATAGCCAAGAATAAAGCTCTTGACAATAGCCATCAAGAATATTCTGAAGACGGAAGCTTTTATTTTCTTCTCTTCTGGGATACAAGTATGAAGGGTTGTGACCCCCGACAAGAGTCAATAAGTTACCTGGGGCACTATATAGCAAGCAAAGTATAATCTTGTTGTCGACTACATATAAATAACAGTCTCCGTTCTCCACAGTTAGCGGAAGGGGGTTATTTCTGAACATATAGAGGCGAGGATCTCTGATATTTCACTGTCATAATCAACATACTTCACATCTCTTCAGGTAACCGGTATTTACACTTTAGCTGGATCGTAAATAACCTTTCACCGACTTCATCCAATACTTTCCTCCCGGATATTATGTCCCGGGTAAGGTCCTGCTATTTTGGAAGTTCAAAGATATAGTGTGGTGTGGTATAGTTGTATACTGGGCTGATTTAGTGAGGTTTTGCGTGGTGAAGTTAGATGTAGTGTAGTGTAGTGTAGTGTAGTGTAGTGTAGTGTAGTGTAGTGTAGTGTAGTGTTGTGTAGTGTAGTGTAGTGTAGTGTAGTGAAGTGTGGCTTGCAGGTGGCTACTGTGGAAACACAAATGTGATCATATAGCAAGCCATATGATAAAATAAAATTATATGGGGGAATAAATGAGATACAAAGAATCTACAGATGTGGCATTAGGTTTGATAGAGAGGGTGGGATAGAGAGGGTGTGACAAAGAGAGTGTTTAAGAGACTGAGTAGCGGGCGGGAGACATCTCCCGTCACGCAGGGTGCAGTCGCACCTCCACAGATCTCCAGTATCAGCTCTTGATACTGGTAATGGCTCAAAAGGGCCACCACTCACGGGCTATTCATGCTTGTGCCACCTTTTGGGTGGCTTAATCTTCATTCATCAATCATCTGCAGCTTCACTTACACCAGTGAACTCTTTCTCTCAACACTCGCCCCTCTGACAGTGCTACAAATAATGGCGGGAAAACTGAGATGCGCGCTGGACCGGCCCAAAAACTTTCCATCACGGCCGTAAACAAACAAAAATACATGAAGTAAAAGGTTAGGGCTATATAGTTTGTAAATGAGAACCTGGTACCTTGTTCCCTGATCCTCAGAGTGGAACCTGGTACCTTGTTCCCAGATCCTCAGAGTGAAATATGGCGCCGAGTTCCCCGATTCCCTGAGTGGATTACCGAGTCTAAAAAAAACACTTTGAGATAGTTTTTATTTCTCATTTGCTGTCACCAAGCATTTTCCAAAATACTGGAGAGAAGAACGGGACGGGTTGACGAGGCCGCTGAGAACAACGCCTAGTGGTGCTTGTCTTACAAATATTTCATGGCATTTCTGAAGAACTGTTTGTCTTATCAGAACTCTTTCGAACCACGGAAATAGCAACTAGAGTTCACCGATTTGATTTTGGAAACTTTACCTGGAGCTCTTCTGCTCTTAAAAATAAGGTGTTGATGCAGCTCGGTTAAATATAGTCCATCCGGCCAGTAGCCGGATGGATGAGCACGTGAACAAAAAAAAGACCCGCCCCTGGGCGCAAAAACTCGCCCTAAACCCTTGGGTTTAGGAACTCCGACAAGTCACGCATCTCCAACACTAAACCAATTCACATTGATGAACTTTACTCGGTGCTTGAGTCATGGGAAGCTCATAGAGGAGCCAGGAGCGCTCTCGGCTCAACACGTGAGGAGCTCAAGACGGGTCGGGAGCGCTCTCGGCTCTGCTATTGAGCTCTAAAGGGGCCGGTAACGCTCTCACCTCTGCTCTAGACAGGGGGTTCGGGAGCGCTCTCACCTCTCGTAATGAGGAACTCTTAGAGGGGGGCGGGAGCGCTCTCAGAGAGACAGGCAGACATTCAGAGAAAGAACAGAGACATAAACATAATAATAATAATAATTTTTATTTGCAAGACGGTACAATGGGTTGGTGAGATTACACAAGATTGGTATTTTTACATTCATGGACAGCCACTAACACGCATAGCGTTTCGGACAGGTCCTTAATGTAACACGTTCAGGTAAGAGAAAAGGGTAAAGTGTAGCTAGGTTTTTATATCAACAAATAACTACAACATAAGTTGACATAGGTAATTACACTGGTAAGGATATATGTCTTAAGTACACTGGGGAAGTGGGCGGTACAAGATACAGTGTAAGTTTGGAGCACAAGGTAGGAAACTATGAGGATGAAACTAGGTACTTTTTGGTTTTACTTTTGAGCAGAGCATAGGTTGGATTTTTTTTTTAAATTCATCAGGGAGTAAGTTCCAAAGACTGGGCCCTTTTATTTGCATGGAGTGTTTGCACAGATTTAGTCTGACTGGGAATATCAAAGAGATATTTATTTCTGGTGTGGTGCTCATGGGTTCTATTACAACTATCAAGGAAAAGTTTCAGTTCAAGATTAGCATTTATGAACAAGGTTTTGTACATGTAGATAGCACATAAGAATGTGTGGAGTGAGTGTAGGTTTAGCATGTTAAGGGACTTTAACAGAAGGGCTGTGTGTTGTCTGAAGACAGAGTTTGTTATCGTTCTGATAGCAGACTTTTGCTGGGTGATGATAGGCTTGAGATAATTTGTAGTGGTTAAACCCCATGCTCTGATACCGTAAGATAGGGATACATTAGTGCGTAGTATAATGGGAGGAGAGCAGAGTGGGGAACATAATATCTGATTTTAGAAAGTATACCAACCGTTTTTGAGACTTTTTTTGGCTATGTGTTGTATGTGGGTGCTGAAGTTCAATCTTTTGTCAATGTATAGGCCAAGGAACTTTCCCTAATTTTTATTGGTAATGTTAGCATTGTCTATCTGAAGTTGAATCTGATTTGATGATTTACTACCAAATAGAATGTGGTAGGTCTGTTCTATGTTTAGTGTAAGTTGAAATTGAAATTGAAATAAGTTTATTGAGGTAAAATACACACAAAGGGATGAGGTAGCTCAAGCTATTCTCACCCCGTTCAGTACATCGTGTTAATACATACATAGACACACATCACAAGCAATAAACGTATTACCGAACATTCTGAGAGATAAACATATACATTTCCTCCTTTACACAAGTAAGTGTAAGTTTGTTGGTTGACATCCATGAGTGGACTATTTTTAATTCCTTGTTGACAATATTATTTAGTGTGCGGGGGTTAGGGTCAGAATAGATGAAGGTAGTATCGTCTGCAAATAGTATAGGTTTAAGAATGTTAGAAATATTTGGCAAATCATTGATGTATATAAGAAATAGGAGAGGTCCCAAGATACTGCCCTGTGGCACCCCTACTGTCAGTGGTAGAGTGGGGGAGGTTATGCTACTAATGGCTACACATTGGTGTCTGTCATTGATAGGAAAGAATATAGCCCAGATCAAGGCCTCGGATACCATAGTGGTGAAGTTTAAGTAAGAAGTAGTTATGGTTTAAAGTATCAAAGGCCTTTCTCAGGTCAATGAAGAGGCCAATTGGGAACTCATTTTTGTCAAGAGCTGTGTAGATTATATTAAGCAGACTATTGATGACATCATTGGTACTCTTTTGGGAATGGAAGCCAAACTGGGAGGGACTTAATATGTGAAGTTTTACAAAGTAGGAATAGAGCTGTTCGTAAATAATGTTTTCAAATATTTTTGAATGTATAGGTAGATTTGATATTGGTCTGTAATTGTTTATGTCAGCTGTCTCGCTTCCTTTATGAACTGGCGTCACTCTTGCTTTTTTTAAGATCAGGAAAAGTATGACACTCTACAGATTTGTTGAATAGGAGAGCTATGGGTGGTGCAAGAGCAGGGGGCAGCACTCTTATATATACCATAGATGGTAGTTCATTAATGTTCCCAGCTTTGGTTTTAAGTGATGATTCGAATTATGGATATAATGTCTGTCATTATAGGTGTCAATTCTCTTACTCCCTTGCTGTCCCCTCACCCTCCCTCTTACTTCCTTATAATGTTATAAGTGTCAATATAAGATTTGCCAAACGTTACTCTCTGTCTCTGTAAACAGAGCCAGAGAGTAGGTTAGGTTAGGCTAGGCTAGATTAGGATAGAGACAGATGCATATATATATAAACAGAGCGAGACAGATTAGGCTAGGCTAAGCTAAAGCAGAGAAACAAAGACAGGGAGGCCGGATCGACCTGGGCACCGCTGTGTACCCATCCCTTAATGTATGAATGTATGTATGTATGTATGTATGTATGTATGTATGTATGTATGTATGTATGTATGTATGTATGTATGTGACAGTGTCAGACCACGGAGGAAAATTGAAACAGGAATTTCCTTAAGTACTTTCGTATATTAATACATCTTCAGAAGGAGTCAATGCTCTATTTTCGTGATATACACACATGTATATATGTATATACATAATGTGACGTGTTTCGGTAGCGCAGCCAATACCTGGCTTCACGGACAATACCTGGCTTCACGGACAATACCTGGCTTCACGGACAATACCTGGCTTCACGGACAATACCTGGCTTCACGGACAATTATTCGCAGGAAATCTCATTTTTGTTTGGGTCAACGAGGAGAAAAACTGTGGGGGTTTTAGCGCCGTGATGCGCCTGCTCTAATTACAGTCACGGGATTGGGCTGAGTTTGGACTGCATCATTATGTATTAATGATTTGCTAATAATATGCATGGCTTGAGGGGGAGGAGTAGGAGTAGAGCATTGCTCCGCTAAATTAATGTAAAATATTAGCTTTTGACATGTTATATGTTAGGAAAAATATGTGGTGGTCAGAAATCTCTGACAGCCAACATATCAAGCAAACAAATTTCAGGTCATGTAGTTTGAACTGTGGGCGTGGGCGTGGTGGTGTTGGGGTCAGCACTGTGGGCCGTGGTGGTGGTGAGTTTAGTAACATAGAGACTGGCGGAGTTAGACCTATGTTCAAAATCACAATAACACATATGACTATACATATGTGATTGAACCATTTTGAATGCACTTTTCTGAACGGCCGCTGGAATGAGAATCCTGACTTGAGGATGGACTCTGATATTTCTTGCTCGTCTTTCGTCGAAAGTTTCACAAGTTGTATCTTCCTCACGTTAAAGTCAGTTGTTGTGAATCTCGGGTTTTCGTCAGTCACCAGACGAGCCTCAACTGAAGTGTTTCATCCTCACTAGACTATGGGATCGCGTCATGCTGCGGCTGAAAGACAGTAGCATCGTGAGGAGAAAACTCTTACTTTCTTCTTAAGTGGTGTATACACCCGAGTGGTGTACCAAGATTCTTAGTGTATGTACACTCAGAGTTTACTTTAGTCCTGAATGTTCAGGACTAGAGTACTCATGCTGGCGGGTCAGTCAGCTGGTGTGGCCTTAATAATACACCGGATGGTGACGAGCTCCATGTCCTTGTTGAGGTATGATAAACACCTTTTGTGCCTTCTGTAATCCTTTTTGCGCTACCGCTCACAGGATGAGTATGGGGTGCACAATAAACTAGCCGCCTCCGGCGGCAACAATCAACCTTTATCCCCTCACCAAGCTAAATCCAGTGACTGTGATACCGAGAAATGTTTGTATCCTCATCAACCCCAAGGCTTCAAAACACTTCTGAGAATATCCTTAACCGTACACGACTGCACCCATTAGCATCCTTCAAAACACTGAAGCGCTGAACACAGGATAACCCTCCGTAAGGCTGAACACTGTTGAACACCCATGCCCATCTGGCCGGGATTCGGGCATGACCCGATGACCAGCGCATGACCCCAATGACCTGAACCTTAAGTTCACCAGCCTGGGCTTTCTTGTGATCATTTTGTGGGCCGTCGTATCAAAGCCGAACTTTCTTGGAGACGAGATTTGAGTCAGATGAGATCCTGAAATAACATTCCTATTGGGATACTCAAAGGATTTTCAAAGAAACTCCTCAGGGACTTAGTGAAGAACTCTGAAAGGGTCGAGTCGCTGAGAGCTGCTCCTACATATATGACTTGGAGGTAAATACGACCCCAGAGCCAGGTGTGTGTGAAGGGCTTGGCAGCACGAAGGACCAAAGTGAGTGCACCACAACCCAGATGTTGTTATTGTTGTGAACACCTGTTACTCCAGCTTGATCCACAACTCTATCCTCTAGATATCAGTGTGATGCTTATCACAGGTGATGACAATCTTCAGTGCAATAGTTGTGCAACTTGAGCTGAGTGTTTTATCTTATGGAGAAGCGTTGCATTTTAACTGCCATTTGGGCACTTAAATTACATCAGATATACAGAGAATAAGTCACAACAACGAGACTGAAAAAAGCCCCACATATGAAATGATATGAAAATGACGCTTTGATCTGTCTCGAACCCTCAAGTCTAAAGGGACTTTAAGACTTGATAAGAGTACAAGCCGAGCCGAAACGTCGTTACTTAAACTTCATTTGAGTTGGGTTATTTACATCACACACACACACACACACACACACACACACACACACACACACACACACACACACACACACACACACACACACACACACACACACACAGGGTACCAGGTGACCAGGTGATACCAGGTACCAGGTGAAGGGTACCAGGTGATACGAAAAGAGAGGACACAGAGACAGGGAGGGGGAGTAGCACTCCTAATAAAGCGGAAATGGAAGTTTGAAGACCTGGGAAATCGAGTTACCAATGAGTGCACAAGCTTCATACATGGAACTCTGACAGTAGATGGGAGGAAGATTGTGATCCTGGTAATCTACAATCCCCCACCAAACAGTAGAAGACCCAGGCAGGAGTATGATGACAACAACAAAGCATGTATAGATGAACTGCAGAAGGCAGCAACACTAGCCCACAGAATGAGAGCGAAGCTGCTGATCATGGGGGACCTAAATCATGGAGAGATAAATTGGGAATCAAGGAATCCCCATGGAGGGGACGAAACGTGGGGAGCAAAATTAGTAGATGTTATAGACAGGAATTTCCTGACACAACATGTGAAGGAAGACACAAGGGAAAGAGGAGGAGATGCACCGAGCCTATTAGACCTGATTTTCACCCAGAACGTAGAAGATATCGAGAATTTAGAGCATGAAATACCTCTAGGGGCCAGTGACCATTGTGTCCTAGTCTTTGACTACATGATGGAATTCAAACTTATGACCATGGGACAAGAGATCTGGGAAAGGAGAGCTGACTACAGGAAAGGGGACTATATGAGGATAAGGGAATATCTGGGTGAAGTGCAGTGGGAGGAAGAAATTAGAGGAAAAACAGTCCAAGATATGATGGACCTAGTCATACAGAAATGCCAGGAGGCCGAAGAGAGATTTATACCAACGGTAAAGGGAAAAAATAAGAAGGAATATAATAACCCATGGTTTAATAGACAGTGTCAGGAAGCAAAAATGGCCAGCAGACGGTGTCGGAAAATCCGACACCATTTAATAATATACAGACAGATAATAAGTGCTGCTGTATTACCAACAAGTTACCCATAGAAAACGTAACTTGTAGTGGAATTACCGTCTATAGAAAACGGGATATCATCACCACATACTATTATAATTCACCAGCTATTCTGCTGGGAATTATTCTTAAATACATAAGTCTTTGGACTTTACCATCATAAAAACATCTTATATAAATTAACTTAATTATCAATATTAAAGTAGAGTAAATGTGACCCTTCTATCACGTTCTGAAATCTGGACAATGTAAGCCAGGCGTCAGAGGGAGGAAGGAGGGCAGCCATTGTTGATTGAGACCAGAGGCTCACACGGGAGCAAATTCGGCTCCTGTTAAATTTACTTGGACGTAGTGTTATGGAACCCAAAGGTGTACCATTGTCAACACGCTGTCTACAAATACAAGTTAAGTGTCTATCCGAAACCCGTTTATCATTCATTTATGGCCATTAATGTCAGGATATAGGGTTAGCCGGTTAGAACGCGAAATCGCCTCATACTAAAGGTAATTAAGCCAGGTCTTTAATGTTCCATGTACTGTATAGTGTTTTCTCTGATATAACTTGTCATATATAGGATTCTGGCTTCACAGTTAGCGCCCTTTTGACAGGTCAAGACGAGGAAGAGTTTGTGCACCAGTTACTGGGTGATATGGAAGCTACCTCAAAGAGGATAATTTGGTGTCTACACCCTAGTTATACCTGGTGGACTAACCTGCTGTACTATAAGATAAGGAACCTCATCAATGTATGTAGCTATTACTGTAGTTTGATTGGCTGCATATGTGTAATATAAACCCCCCCTAATGTGTAGAGGATCGATTTGTGAGATTATGAGATTATTGCAGAAATACAGTCCACTTATCATTATACAAATTGCTATCGAAGTATATAAATTAACGTAAATATAAATTCATATAAATTAAATAAATATAAATCTCACAGGTCGGTTTCCACATTATTTGGACCTTCGGAACCGGAATATTCGGTCCTTTGAACCCACATTTGGTCATCTTAGTACCGGATGAACCAGTTATCCAGTGGATTCATTAAATATACTAGTGCAGTGTTATTTAAACAAAGCCAGCCAGTCAAAGACAGCGGCGAAGCCTCGTGGGAGCTCAGGAGCCTCCCTCAGCCCAGTTCAGCCTTCGTCAGCGGTTTCATGCACACCCACAGATATTTGGTGGCGTGTTATTTCGTGAAATGACAGCGCTAATATAGAATCCAGCCAAATTAGTGACTGTGTCTTCGCGAGATTGTTCACGGATTTCGTGGTGTTACATTTCGCGAGAGATTATCTACGAATTTTGTGGACTTTATTTCGCGAGGTCACTAATAATATTTAATACTTCTTGATAATATTAGAAGTTTCATAGAGGCAATTAAGAGGCTATTATCAATAATTGTGTATATTATTTCTCCAAAATAGAGAATTATTTAATATATATTGCACTAGTGATCACAGTATAATATTTACTAATTGCCAACCCACAACAGGGTAGGATATTACTACTGACTAGTTGAACTATTATTGCTCATCCTAGTCCCATTATTACCATAGTCAGTTGTACTATATTGAACAACCTAACACCATTAATGAATGGTCCAGACCCTATTTTGGGTGTAATTTTTATCAACTCGAGTTGAGTTGTATATATAATAATTTACTTATGATCATTACACCTTTGAGTGATTAATTAGTGTCTCTACCATCCTAGGGTGATATAGAAGAGCTAACCTAAAGGTACTTCCAGTGACACTGGTTTATCACTCAAATCATTAGTGTGTATGATTGTATATATATAATGTGTATTAATTTTAAGTGCTAACCTCTAGTAGAGGTAGGATTATTGCCTAGTGAGTGCAGAATTTACCCTAGGCTACCATTAGAGCTTGTTCAGTATTATGAGCAGCCCAAGTACAAGTCCCACAAGGCTTTACCAACTAGCCAGTATGGATAATGCAGGGAGAATGAAAAGAACCCTTGCAGGTCTTAAAGGCCACTTAACAAGACAGATCAAGAAATGTGAAGATTTGTCACAACAATCTCAAGTTGATTATGCTGACCTGGAAAGCTATTATCAAGCAGCTGCAGGTAAATTTGAGCAAATCAAATGTCAAATAGCAACATATGTGGCTGAACTTGCCAACACCAATTTATCAGAAACAGAAATAGACGACATTATGGTTGATCTTGCGAATTATGAAGATCACACTCAGGCCACGTTACAGCCTTATGTCAAATTAATTGCCCAGAACAAGGCAACAGCAACAACAACAACAGTTGCATCTAATACGAGTCAAGCAGAAGCTCGACTCCCTCCAATTAATTTACCCACTTTCTCAGGAAAAGATGAGGAAGATTGGGACGAATTTTGGAACAAATTCGTTGACCTTGTAGACTCAAAACAATCTTTACCAAAGAGTAGTAAATTCTCTTATTTGCAAGGCCAATTATCAGGTGAGGCTAAAACAGTAGTATCCCATCTGAGATTAACTAATGACGGCTATGATCTGGCAGTAAAACTCCTCAAGGATAATTATGCTGATCCAGAAGTAAGAACATCACATTTAGTTCATGAGCTGTTGAATTTACCCCCACCGGAGGCTTCAGCTGATTCACTCCAAGTCTTCAAGCTGGAGGTAGAATCATTGATCAATGCCCTCAGCCTGACAGCAGATACAAACGGGGCTGAGTGGGTCTTGAAAATAATTGTCCAGGAAAAAATACCTAGGGACATATTGAGACAAATGAGTGCTCATTACAATAAAAGCATCTTAGCCATGAATGAAATATCTGAAGGTTTAAAGTCAGTAGTTCATCAATTACGAACACATGACAAATTAAAACCACCAAGTAAACCCTCAGAAACTAATAATAGTAAACCACAGAGTACCAAAGGTACTCCAAATCAATCTAGACAATATAATTCAACACCAAAGTGGAACAGTGGCAGTGTGGGCGTATATGCAGTGGGACCCTCCAAGCCTATAGTTACTGTGTCACCCAAGAACATGACACGAAAGGGTACAGGAAGCTATGGAACATGTTTGTTCTGCAATGAGAAACATTCAATGTACCACTGCTCTAATTTTCCTGATAGTGACGCCCGTGTTGAGCGACTCAAAGATTTGCAACATTGCACGAGGTGCCTCAGGAAACATAACATCAAGGACTGTGATACCCAATTACATACCTGTAATAGGTGTAACAAAGGTCAGCACCATGCAGCATTGTGCAGAGACACCAAAACAACGTCTCCAAACCCCAAGGTGGAAGATAGCATTCCCACCACAGTACAGTACTGCAAGGTGCAACCAACAAAGAGTGTCCAATCGGCAAAGTCTAAAGGTAATACGACTTTGCCTACTGCCCAAATTACCATCCTGAATAAGAGGGCCAAGGTCCATACCCGTGGGTTGTTTGACCAAGGATCCCAGAGAACATATATCACTAAAAAGTTGGCAGATGAATTACAATTAAGGCCTGTAGCCCAGATGTCATTCAACATCTCAGGGTTTGTAACAGATGCAGGACCTCAAGTCTACCAGGTGGTACAACCATCAGTACGCTTAGGCAGGTACGTCTGTCGAGTACAAGCCATTGTGGTGGACAAAATACCAGTAGACCTACAAGTTCAAGGTCTGAGAGCAACAGCCAAATTCTTGAGAAATAGAGGAATAAAATTGGCAGATAATATTAAGTCTGATCACCTCACTGACTTCGGTCTCCTTGTTGGGACAGACTATTGCCATCGATTCATCGGTAGCCCTACTAAATATCAGGGTATAACCATGTTAAACTCTGCAGGAGGTAAATTACTCTCAGGCCCAGTATCAAGCCTGAGGAGACCTATGCCTGCAGATAAACAATACCAGTAGAAATCTAAATTTGTCAGCTGATTATATTTCTCCAGTAGCATTATACTAAGGAGATTACAGCTGACTATAGTAACAGAGGTTGATGTTAGTATCATCATTTGAAGCTGAAGATGAGTTCATGAGGCCTCAGTGGCAAATCAGTGAACAGTAGCCTAAAACAGCTACAAGTCACTGCGACCAATGTCACTGAACCCACTGCAGTCTCAGAACCATACTTTACTTTAATGATGAGCTATTCAATCTTCTTAATCAATTAACTAAATTAAACCCCAATAAGTCTGATGACTGATTTGATACATTTATTATTTAATCAAGATGTATTCCATGGGCCTCAGTGTTTATATATCAGTGACCAGTTACTTGAACAAACTTCAAGTTATATCTAATGTCACTGATCTCACTGCAGTCCCTGAATCATACTTGACTGTAGTACTTGATCACATCCAGTCTTCTGGGTTAAATAATATGTAATAAGGCTTGAATATTAGCCTTTCAAGAGTTGACAGGGAAATGAAATCGCATTAGACTTCTAACCCCTGCAACTCTAGTACGGGACATCCGTCCTGTACGAACAGACACACAAATGTGTGATTACTAACTACTAACATCAAATTAATCTAATAATTCGAAGGAGGAGTATCGGTGTTCGTCTGTTCTAATTAGGACTTCGACCCGTGAGCAGCCCCTGGGGAATTATGTCGGAAAATCCGACACCATTTAAAAATATACAGACAGATAATAAGTGCTGCTGTATTACCAACAAGTTACCCATAGAAAACGTAACTTGTAGTGGAATTACCGTCTATAGAAAACGGGATATCATCACCACATACTATTATAATTCACCAGCTATTCTGCTGGGAATTATTCTTAAATACATAAGTCTTTGGACTTTACCATCATAAAAACATCTTATATAAATTAACTTAATTATCAATATTAAAGTAGAGTAAATGTGACCCTTCTATCACGTTCTGAAATCTGGACAATGTAAGCCAGGCGTCAGAGGGAGGAAGGAGGGCAGCCATTGTTGATTGAGACCAGAGGCTCACACGGGAGCAAATTCGGCTCCTGTTAAATTTACTTGGACGTAGTGTTATGGAACCCAAAGGTGTACCATTGTCAACACGCTGTCTACAAATACAAGTTAAGTGTCTATCCGAAACCCGTTTATCATTCATTTATGGCCATTAATGTCAGGATATAGGGTTAGCCGGTTAGAACGCGAAATCGCCTCATACTAAAGGTAATTAAGCCAGGTCTTTAATGTTCCATGTACTGTATAGTGTTTTCTCTGATATAACTTGTCATATATAGGATTCTGGCTTCACAGTTAGCGCCCTTTTGACAGGTCAAGACGAGGAAGAGTTTGTGCACCAGTTACTGGGTGATATGGAAGCTACCTCAAAGAGGATAATTTGGTGTCTACACCCTAGTTATACCTGGTGGACTAACCTGCTGTACTATAAGATAAGGAACCTCATCAATGTATGTAGCTATTACTGTAGTTTGATTGGCTGCATATGTGTAATATAAACCCCCCCTAATGTGTAGAGGATCGATTTGTGAGATTATGAGATTATTGCAGAAATACAGTCCACTTATCATTATACAAATTGCTATCGAAGTATATAAATTAACGTAAATATAAATTCATATAAATTAAATAAATATAAATCTCACAGGTCGGTACCCACAGACGGGAGTGGAGGAAGTACAGAAGACAAAGAACAGAGGACAACAGAAGCAGATACAACAGAGCTAGGAACGATTACATTAACATAAGACGAACATCGGAAAGGGACTATGAGAACGATATTGCAATCAAAGCGAAAAAACAACCTAAGTTACTACACAGTCATATAAGAAGAAAAATGTCGGTGAACGACCAAGTGACAAGACTAAGGAAGACAGAGGGGGCATATACTGAAAGTGACAAGGAAATCTGCGAGGCACTGAATGCCAGTTTCCATGGAGTGTTCACTACCGAGCCTGAGCAGCTCCCATTGTTGGAAGGGGTTACCCTAGATGAAAGACTATCAGATATAGAGGTGACAGCAGAGGAGGTAATGAAACAGTTGACAACTCTAGATGCAACTAAAGCAGTTGGGCCAGACAAAGTATCACCGTGGATACTAAAAGAAGCAGCACAGGCCCTCAGCGTGCCTCTGGCAATGATCTTTAATGAGTCACTTATGTCAGGAGAATTGCCCAGTTGCTGGAAGAAGGCAAATGTCGTGCCGATCTTCAAGAAAGGAGATAGGGAGGAGGCACTTAACTACAGACCTGTATCACTGACAAGCATCCCCTGTAAAATACTGGAAAGAATAATTAGGCTGCGACTGGTTGCACACCTGGAGAACATTAGGTTTGTGAACAAACATCAACATGGGTTCTGGACAGGGAAATCGTGCCTAACAAACCTTCTGGAATTCTATGATAAAATAACGAGGATAAGACAGGACAGAGATGGTTGGGCAGACTGCATATTTCTGGACTGCCAAAAAGCCTTTGATACAGTACCGCACATGAGACTGCTGTTCAAGCTCGAGAGGCAGGCGGGGGTGGGGGGAAAGGTCCTAGAATGGATAAGGAACTACCTAACAGGAAGGAGCCAAAGAGTTACGGTAAGGGGCGAGAAGTCGGACTGGCGAACAGTAACAAGTGGAGTACCACAAGGATCGGTGCTGGGACCAATTCTATTTCTTGTATATGTTAACGACATGTTTACAGGCGTAGAGTCCTACATGTCGATGTTTGCGGATGATGCAAAGTTGATGAGAAGAGTTGTGACAGATGAGGATTGCAGGATCCTCCAAGAGGACCTGAACAGATTGCAGAGATGGTCAGAGAAATGGCTACTAGAATTCAACACGAGCAAATGTAAAGTTATGGAAATGGGACTAGGAGATAGGAGACCAAAGGGACAGTACACAATGAAGGGGAACAGCCTACCTGTAACGACGCGTGAAAGAGCCCTGGGGGTGGACGTAACACCTAATCTATCTCCTGAGGCACATATTAATAGGATAACGACAGCAGCGTACTCTACACTGGCAAAAGTTAGAACATCATTCAGAAACCTAAGTAAGGAGGCATTTAGGGCGCTTTACACTGCCTACGTAAGGCCAGTCTTAGAGTATGCCGCCTCATCATGGAGTCCCCATCTGAAGAAGCATATAATGAAACTGGAAAAGGTTCAGAGGTTTGCAACGAGACTCGTCCCAGAGCTACGAGGGATGGGGTATGAAGAGCGCCTGAGGGAACTGTGCCTTACGACACTAGAAAGAAGAAGGGAGAGGGGGGACATGATAGGAACGTATAAGATACTCAGAGGAATTGACAGAGTGGACATAGACGAAATGTTCACACGGAATAGTAACAGAACGAGAGGACATGGATGGAAGCTTGAAGCTCAGATGAGTCACAGAGATGTTAGGAAGTTTTCTTTTAGCGTGAGAGTAGTGGGGAAATGGAATGCACTTCAGGAACAGGTTGTGGAAGCAAATACTATTCATAATTTTAAAACCAGGTATGATAGGGAAATAGGACAGGAGTCATTGCTGTAAACAACCGATGCTCGAAAGGCGGGATCCAAGAGTCAATGCTCGATCCTGCAGACACAACTAGGTGAGTACAACTAGGTGAGTACACACACACACACACACACACACACACACACACACACACACACACACACACACACACACACACACACACACACACACACACATAGTGTGTGTGTGTGTTTCCGCCTTCCTTTATTTTCTTTCATGATGGTGAAAGCTTCTACATAGTTTCCAGCTTGGTGACTTCTTTTCATAATTACTGTCTCTCTTTCTCTGTCTCTCTCTCTCTCTGATGCCTGGTACCAGACACCTGACCCCAGACACGAGGACGATGAGATGCAGGTGGGAGCACGTAGGGCGGCAGGTATACCATGGTATACTGGGAGTGGGAAATAAGAATCTTGCTCCCCAGTAAAGCTTACTGATGCAGCACGACGCGACCCGCATACAGACACCCTACTTGTGTTCCTGCCTCAGACCCGTCTCCCCTCTTCCTCCCCCACCTGCCTCCCCTCACTCATTACCATCTTCCTCCTTCCCTCATCATCACCTGCCTCCCCTCCACAGGTCATTCTCAAGCAAGGTGCTAAAATCACGCTATCATCCAGTACTGCCTCCACCATGCTTTGCTCTCATCACTTTTTTCTTCTTCTCGTGACTTGATTTCATGTTGTTGTTATAGATTAAGCTACTCGGGACAAGTTCCAAGTAGCACGGGCTATGGTGAGCCCGTAACTTACCTGGCACAGGAGCGGGGCAAGGAGCACGGGCTATGGTGAGCCCGTAGTGGACTTACCTGGCACAGGAGCGGTGCTGGTTGATTTCATCCTAGTCAGTTATTACATAGTTGAAGTCGACCACGATTAGCACGTTTGTTCTCAGCACGTGGGATTGATTATTGTCGCCTGAGGCGGCTAGTTTAGTGTGGAGCCCTTACTCATCCTGTGAGCGGTAGCGCAAAAAAAAAGGATTTCAGACGGCACCACAAAAAGTTTAAATCAGAACTCGGGGGAGGTTTTTACATTAACAATTACATCTAACTCTCTCACCTTATAACTATGATGACAACCGGTTGCAAACCGTTGTATTGCAACACCTACGTATTTACAATACATTTTTATGCAATGAAGGTAGTTTTTGTTTCTATTAATTTAAAATAATATAAATATAGAGTATTACAAGATCACAGCAAAGCTGCTGTTTATTACCACCAACCTTCCCTCTACACAGCTTACACAGCTTACATAGCTTACACAGCTTACACAGCTTACACAGCCTGGGAGATGTTTCCGTCACGCTGTGGGTGTTTAGGGGTTGGTGGAAGGTGCTGATGAGTGCATGATAGGGCAGACTTAGGGTAGTGGTGGAGTCAGTAGTGTGATGGGAGGAAATTAACCATGAGAAACGAGGGGATATATAACCATCGGGGAAAATGATGTTAGTTATTGTGAAGAAAAGTGGGAAATAAGGCGTGAGTATGGAGGATGTAGGTTAAGGGGTAATGGTGCGGTGGAGAGAGAGAGAGAGAGAGAGAGAGAGAGAGAGAGAGAGAGAGAGAGAGAGAGAGAGAGAGAGAGAGAGAGAGAGAGAGAGAGAGAGAGAGAGAGAGAGGGGCAAACCTCGGGCAATGATAAAGTGTTAAGAAGAGCATGAGTAAAGAAGACACAGAGAGAAGGGAGAGTTGGTGTGCTAAGAAAAGCCTTGAATGAGACTGGCGACAGTGGAAGGCTGGTGGAGGGAGGGAGAAGATGTCCTGAGGTACGAGAGATTACTTAATGAAAAGGTCTTGTAAATGCATTTCAATCAGAGCAATTTGGACAGGTAAAGAGAGAGGACACACATACGACAGGAGAGGAGCCAAGTGGGACGGAGGCAGTTATGGAAGAACCAACTGGTCAGTTACCAACTGGGGAGTAACCAACTTGTGAGTAACCAACTGGGAGGAATTAAAGGAGTAGGAGCCACCTGGAGAAGAGGTACACGGAAAAAAAGAGACATAGAATGCGGAGAGAGGGAGAGGGTAGATTTGTTTACAAGAACAGAGGAAAAGAGGAGGATTAGTTGTGGATGAGAGATATGAGGAAGATGAGTGATGGATGTGAGGGAGGGAAGGAGGGTGTAGCTAGTGATGAGGAATTGTAAGGAGGCAAGATGAGCTGCGGATTAGGTCAAACAAGATGGTGAGGGTTAGGCACACACACACACACACACAGGGACGTTAGAAAGAACTTTTTCAGTGTCAGAGTAGTTAACAAATGGAATGCATTAGGCAGTGATGTGGTGGAGGCTGACTCCATACACAGTTTCAAGTGCAGATATGATAAGAGCCCAGTAGGCTCAGGAATCTGTACACCAGTTGATTGACAGTTGAGAGGCGAGACCAAAGAGCCAGAGCTCAACCCCCGCGATCACAAATAGGTGAGTATATACACACACACACACACACACACACACACACACACACACACACACACACACACACACACACACACACACACACACACACACACACACACTTTTGTTCACCAAATACGAGGTAAATGACCGAAGAAATTCCACAAAACTCCATGGCTAGCGTGCCCTGAAGCTTAAATGATTCTCAACCTTTAATCTGACCTTCTATAAATACATTGCAAAATTCCACCAAACAAGATTTTTCACGAGTGTCAGTCGGTGAACTTCTCAGACCTGGGAACATTTCATTCCGTATTAGCCAATATTTGAAATGAAATGTCAAGGATGCCTCTTCAACACCAAACTCTCATCGGAGGCTCCACACTCTGGGAAAATGTAATTAGCTAACGAACCTGTACCACATTTTTATAACTCATTATTCGCGAACAAAAACAATGGAGCATTTAGCAAACCTCTCACAGTTATATGTGCATTATTACACGGCCGATGGAAAGGGCACAGCACCCTGCTGAATATTCCATACAGGGGGACGTTAAAGCTGGAGTGGACCGGGAGCCAGACGTCCCTCAGTTGACCTACTGGGAGCTGCTGCGGGTCGAACCAGGAGCCAGACGTCCCTCAACCTACTGGGAGGTGCTGCGGGTCGCACCAGGAGCCAGACGTCTCTCAGTCAACCTACTGGGAGGTGCTGCGGGTCGTACCAGGAGCCAGACGTCCCTCAACCTACTGGGAGGTGCTGCGGGTCGCACCAGGAGCCAGACGTCTCTCAGTCAACCTACTGGGAGGTGCTGCGGGTCGTACCAGGAGCCAGACGTCCCTCAACCTACTGGGAGGTGCTGCGGGTCGTACCAGGAGCCAGACGTCCCTCAACCTACTGGGAGGTGCTGCGGGTCGTACCAGGAGCCAGACGTCTCTCAGTCAACCTACTGGGAGGTGCTGCGGGTCGAACCGGGAGCCAGACGTCCCACAGATCACTCCCGGGTGGGCGTCAGTTGCTGCGGGTCAATGTCAGTTCAATGGCAACTCAACTATCAGGAATATAAGAGTCAATAATTGGCCATCCATCTTAAAAGTTGAACTTTCAACTATTTTCCTACTGGTCAAGATTATTTATAACACTTCTTTAACTGGCATATTGATTTCTAACTCTAAATAGCTTACAGTCTAACGGAGGCAGGCTTATCTCTGGAGCCAGACACAGTTTTTTAAAGGACTCAGAGTCAAATTGTTGTGGATCTCTCGCTCATATATTTATCCCAGCTAGGAGTGATTCTCTTAATTAACTCACTACGCCGTTAACTTAAATTCCTTACATCACCTTATATTAACACTAAATAAAAAAATTAAACAAGGAATATGACTATATGAGACTAGGTTAAGGCACATTGGGAAATTTAGGTTATTATCAGGGAATTAATGTCGACTCAATATAGTAACTGACTCGCATCTTGTAAGTCGGCGTTCGATCCCCCGACGGTCCAAGTGGTTGGACACCATTCCTTTCTTCTGTCCTATCCCAGATCACTGTCCTCACATCCCTTTCAGCTGCTATATGTCGTCCTGGCTTAGCGCTTCTCCCTCATAATTATCTACCTCACACGAACAAATACATACGCAGGGTATATGTGTTTTCACAGACAGAAATGACACTAGATCGAGGACTCTTCACTGGTGAGAAAGACTTCGAGGTCTTCTCTGGACTCTGGTAGGAGCCCAATAGTCCACCTTCAGCGTCATACTCAACACCGGCGACCTCAGGTCTGACCTCAGTCTCTTCATCATGCTTACTCAACGGTCGTGCACTTAAGGGGAATGACCAATGACCATATTGACCAATGAGCCTTCTATATATACACATTAACGACACATCTTACAGGATAACTTATCCATCTTGGTGTGGAATAGTATAAAGTCTTACTGAAGTTTAGGTGTATACAACTGTAATCTTTATCACTGTTTCTTAAAGGCCGAGAACAAAATTGTCAGATACGATCGTCCTTTTGTTATGTTTTGTATAATTAATCTATAGCTTCTTTAGCCGTGGACCCACCTTCCCCTCAGCTTCCATAACCTTCCCCTCTCCCCTTCCCCCTAGTGTGTCTCAAGCAGCGTGACACACGCGTTGTAACTTGAGGTTATCTTGAGATGATTTCGGGGCTTTTAGTGTCCCCGCGGCCCGGTCCTCGACCAGGCCTCCACCCCCAGGAAGCAGCCCGTGACAGCTGACTAACACCCAGGTACCTATTTTACTGCTAGGTAACAGGGGCATAGGGTGAAAGAAACTCTGCCCATTGTTTCTCGCCGGCGCCTGGGATCGAACCTAGGACCACAGGATCACAAGTCCCGCGTGCTGTCCGCTCAGCCGACCGGCACCCTTTATAATACACAGCTCATGTGCTCGTCCCTTCACTCTAACATCTATATATGTTCTAAAGTTGTGGTTTCAACTTATGTTGCGAGGAATTTCATTTTGCAGCATCCGGATCATTCCGCTCAACATTAACTGCAATGCTCTGAAAATTCCAATTGCAGCCTAGACTCTCCTTCATATTACGATTATATTCTAACATATATAAGATCAGTCTTAACTTATTTATCATCAGTCTTAAAAAAAACAATTTCGTTTCTAGACTTTAATTTCTTCTTTGCGTAAGAGATGAGGATAAGGGGGGGGGGGCCTTAGCCGCTTGGTCAACAAGACGGGAAGCTGTAATCAGGCATTTTTCCAGATGATCTTCGATTTCGGATGTACCGGACGTGTCTAACTATTGAGACATTTGCCGTTGGGGGTTGAGAGACTGCAGAGATCACCGGGAGGGGGACTGGGAGAGTGTACCGGAGCCCTGCTGCTGCTGCTCTTGGGGACGAAGACCGGTAATACCCCTCTACATCACCTTGGTCAGGTCTGAGGTAGGGTTAGAGCTGAAGATGGGCAAGGTCTTGGAAATGAGGGGAGTGCTTGGATATGATGCTGGAGGGCTCCTTGAGGGCGACTCAAACGTGAAGGAAAACCAGAAGATCCTGCCAGCAGGGGAAGATCCTATTGACAAGGGAAGATCAGAGGTAAAAATAGATAATAATCGAATGAACAGAAGAAGTAGAAGAGAAATAAGTGGAGAATGAAGAGGAGAAAGAGGAGAAGAAGGAAAGGAAGAGCAAGATAAGAGGCAGTTAGATAGGAGGTTGAGTGTGAGCATAAATCCGTGATATCTGAGGATAACGTCTGAGGGAGTTTATAGTCCAAGTTTCTCGAGGATTTAAAGCCATCGAAAACTTTATTAATATAAGCTCAAGTGAGGGAGAGCTTTCATCCCCCAGGGGGAAATACTGAATACTCAAGAAATAGAACTTCACATCTCCAGATGACGGCCTACCCGACCATCAAACACAGGCCTACAGGGACACCCCAAGGCAGGCCTCCAGGGTTAGTAGTCATATGTGCTCGAATATTAACAGTAGGCCTACTTTTAGGCTCAAAGAAGGCCTCCAGTGTAAGCTGTCATCCCAACACCGCGATCATACGAGTTATAAACATTCATGTATGATCTGTTTATAACACTACGTAAAGACTGAAATTAATACAAATTCAGGTGGTAGCCAGAGGCTTGAGGCCCGCGCACGAATATCCTTGCCACATTAACAAAACAAATAATCACCGGTAAGACGCACAACATGGAAATTAATTCAGTAGGGAAGAGGATAAATAAAGATAAATGGTGAAGAGCAGTAGAGAGGGGGAGAGAATGAGAGGAAGACAAGTGTAGGTGAGAAAAATGAGAACAATGGATGTGTGAGTGAGACAAATGAAGGGAGAGAAGCGGTGGTGTGACGCAGTGCTGAGAAGGAGGCAAGGTGCGCCTATCCACCTCCATAGTGGTTAGGTGGCGTTACCGAGGCTCGTGTGGGGGATAGTTGGAGGGTGTGTGTGTGGGGGGGGAGGGAGGGGGCGCTGGGAAACATGTGGGGGGTGGGAGTGGGGGGAGATGGATGTGGTAGGGGTTGGAACAATAAAGTTGTGAACATAGTAGAAGTTTACACTAAACAGAGCAGAATCCCATTTAATAAACGACTAATTGATGGCGTGGATGCACTCAGCACGTGTGGTTGATGGCGTGGATGCACTCAACATGTGTGTTTGATGGCGTGGATGCACTCAACACCTGTGGTTGATGGCGTGGATGCACTCAACACCTGTGGTTGATGGGGTGGATGCACTCAACACCTGTGGTTGATGGGGTGGATGCACTCAACACCTGTGGTTGATGGGGTGGATGCACTCAACACGTGTGGTTGATGGCGTAGATGCACTCAACACCTGTGGTTGATGGTGTGGTTGATGGCGTGGATGCACCCAACACGTGCATCCACGTCTTGAGTGCATCCTGACTGGACTTGACTGACACAACACCAATCAGACAAGTCTAGTCACTCCACTAGTTATTCAGGCTATCAATCATTCTGTCAATCAGTTTGACTTTTAGACTGACACTCAGTAGGTGATTCATGTATTGTTCTACTGTGGGTTTAAGCGTGTTCTCGCTCTCTAATATCTACACTTAACCTAATGCCAGCCAGTTGGGGTGGACAGTAGAGCGACGGTCTGGCTTCATGCTGGTCGGCGTTCAATCCCCGACCGTCCAAGTGGTTGGGCACCATTCCTTCCCCCCGTCCCATCCCACATCTTTATCCTGACCCCTTCCAAGTTCTATATAGTCGTAATGGCTTGGACTTTTCCCCTGATAGTTCATATTTATATTCTCTAATATCTACATAAAACAGAACATCTGTGTCCGTTTGTTTGTGTGTCCACGTTGGAGCTCAGACGCCTGGTGCTTGTCTCATTAAACTTTGCAAGGTGACTTGAGTAGGTTAGGGGACTGACATAGGCGCACAGTGGTCGGCCCAACTACTCCTCCCTCCTCCTCCTCCACCTTTCAGGAATGTCCTGCTCCAATGTCGATCACCATAAAGTCAGTTGAGATGAAATAGGGGACACAGAGTCCCTAGAGTGTCATAAACTGTTCATACATGCAAGTCTTAGTTTTTTTGGTTCTATCATATCTACATTTGAAAGTGTGTATGAACTGTCAGTCACATGAATCAATTCCGGTCAAAACTGGTCTCTGCCATTCTGAGGGTCAGCTGACGTTGAGCTCATTCAATGCTTCAAAAATACAAGCAAACTTTTCCCTTTCTTTATCTTACTTCCGTTCCTCATTTTGTCAGGAAAGAAACGGAAATAAAGAAGACATTGAACACACCGTGTACGAAATCGTGGGAGGAAACATCGTAAAATATAAATCATTCACTAGTAAATTTTCCCCTGGATGATTAGCCTTCCCTTGATCATGGTGATAACAAATCATCCACGAAAGGGATGATAGACGAGTTCAAATGATGAAGTGTCCTCTGCAGGTAGACTCACAATGGAATTTTTGGACACGGTCAGTCCTGGTCACTTGGCCGCTCTCTCCCGGGGTCTCGACATTTTCATGCTATGTTGTGCCCAAAGGGCGTGGACGTCATAAAATGGAAATACGAGCATCGACCAAATGAAAAAGGGATGTAAGCTCTAATATTGCCCGGCAGACGGAGCTCGTCTCGCAGGCCATTGCGCACACTGGAAATATTTAAGGATAAAGAGTCGCAGTTCCCGCCTATTCACGGTACTGGAAGAAATGTGGAGTGTTCGCCAGGGTAGGCGACGACTCCTGGCTACCACTCTCGTCAGCGCACGGCCCGCCTCGGGGTTTTTACCTCTATGTCGTTCACTCTGTGTATTCTTTTTATGTTTATCT
>NC_091200.1:17648406-17673406 GCF_040958095.1 Procambarus clarkii | reverse complement strand
TCCTTTTCACCTAGAACCCGGCAGATATAAAATATAGACTGACTATACATAAAGCACTCCGACATCTATGCAAATCACTATTTACACGACAAACAATGAATAGAAATGAATTGAAGATAGATATTACTTGGCCTAAGCAACCAATAAACATATAAACCCAGATAAATAAAGGAAAATGCTTCTGGGTTGACTAAGGGAGTGCCAGAGACACAACCTCACACTACTCCAGACAACCTAAGTTTGGCTGTGTGGTGTCTGCAGCCCCCACGGGGCGGACTATCAGTGATGAGTTAAACAACTGGTTGAAATCTTCACAACGTAACTAGCTGCACTACAGCTACCTACACGAACACTAAAAGCACAGTAGGCGAATAATTTTCTATGATTCAAAAAGCTTGTTCTTCAAGCACTTGGAATTTCACAACGGTAATTAAAAAAAATAACCTGTGCACTAAACAGAATAAAGGGTTTAGAATCTCTATTGTATGGAAACCATCCCACACATATATACAACATTATGATGACAGCCAAATCAGATTATGATCAGCCAAAGGTGAAGTTGAACTACACTCAGGTATACTAATCTGTTATTAAAACTACATTTTTCCAAACATTCAGAAATGATAGAGGAGAAATCCCCAACAGTAACTGCTAGGATCAGTTTGGGTTGTCGTTCCTGAGGGAGGACAATATTATTTGTCTAAATCTTACTGAGTGGTGCAGTGCGTCCTTGTTGACAGCTGTAGGGGGCCGTCAGTGAAGACACCAGACAGATAGCACCAACACATCTGGCAGCTGAGTGGACAGCGCGCAGCACATGTAATTCTGTGACCCGGGTTCGATTCCCAGAACAGGTAGAAACAAATGGGCAAAGTTTCTTTCACCCTGAATGCCCCTGTTCCCTAGCAGTAAATAGGTACCTGGGAGTTAGACAGCTGTTGCGGAGCTGCTTCCTTGGTGTGTACTCATCTAATTGTGCTTGCGAGGGTTGAGCTCTGGCTCTTTGGTCCCGCCTCTGAACCGTCAATCAACAGGTGCACAAGTTCCTGAAACAGGTGTGTGTATGTGTGGAAAAAAATAGTTAGTAGTTAGTAACAGTTGTTTGACAGTTGAGAGGCGGGCCGAAAGAGTAAAGCTCAACCCCCGCAAGCACAACTAGGTGAACACATCCCACGCAAGACCATGGGAGGTAACAAAAAAATAAAAATCCCGGCTTTAAACCAGGCTTTAAAAATAATCAAATCTCTCCCGCCTAACAGGATACTTCTCCCAGAGAGCGGAATATATTTGGCGTGATACCTGGAGCTCCATTATACATTCAAATTATAATCAGATATTGTCGAGTATTTTTCTGGCTCTGGTTAAAGCCCTCGGCTCCAGTAATGCTTCGTCAGCGTATGTCGGCAGCTTTATTTTGGTCTTACTGTCTCCTGCGGTCTCTTGAACGGCGCCAAAGTTCCAAGTAGCACGGGCTATGGTGAGCCCGTAGTTTACCTGCCACAGGAGCGGGGCAAAGTAGCACGGGCTATGGTGAACCCGTAGTAGACTTACCTGGCACAGGAGCGGGGCAAAGTAGCACGGGCTATGGTGAGCCGTAGCTTACCTGCCACAGGAGCGGAGCAAGTAGCACGGGCTATGGTGAGCCCGTAGCTTACCTGGCACAGGAGCGGGGCAAGTAGCACGGGCTATGGTGAGCCCGTAGCTTACCTGGCACAGGAGCGGGGCAAGTAGCACGGGCTATGGTGAGCCCGTAGCTTACCTGGCACAGGAGCGGGGCAAGTAGCACGGGCTATGGTGAGCCCGTAGCTTACCTGGCACAGGAGCGGGGCAAGTAGCACGGGCTATGGTGAGCCCGTAGCTTACCTGGCACAGGAGCGGGGCAAGTAGCACGGGCTATGGTGAGCCCGTAGCTTACCTGGCACAGGAGCGGGGCAAGTAGCACGGGCTATGGTGAGCCCGTAGCTTACCTGGCACAGGAGCGGGGCAAGTAGCACGGGCTATGGTGAGCCCGTAGCTTACCTGGCACAGGAGCGGGGCAAGTAGCACGGGCTATGGTGAGCCCGTAGTGGACTTATCTGCCACAGGAGCGGTGCTGTGTGTGGCCGCCAGCAACGTTTACCTCTACTATGTGTATTAAACACTTCACTTTACCTTTCCATACACACGCTTTATCCAGAGTACATCATTTAAAAAAAAAACATTTTGCTATCATATCTAGTATACTTTCGCAATTACTCAAGGAAACCTTCTCCTCTTACCTCAATATTTTATCGTCGCTTCCTCGGTAAAACAAAAGATTTATACTTCTTAGCCCAAGTGTTTGTTCACTCACCGCATCTTAGTGCGGTGAGTGAGAGTCTGGAGCTGAGTGCTCATGACTCAAGATGGTATAACGAGTATATTCAGTGACCAGCGCCCATTACACTTGGGTCGCAACACTAATCGATATCAGTATAAGGAATTGGAAGTAGTTCAGTAGAATTGGCAGTTGGAAGTATGCAAGGGTCAGCTATTGAACCCTGGCGCCGCCTGGAGACACGATACAACTGGCCCGTCAACTGATGATCAGCCTTGAGCCATGTACACGAGGTCACTGTGAAGCCTTGAGCCGTGTACACGAGGTCACTGTGAAGCCTTGAGCCGTGTACACGAGGTCACTGTGAAGCCTTGAGCCGTGTACACGAGGTCACTGTGAAGCCTTGAGCCGTGTACACGAGGTCACTGTGAAGCCTTGAGCCGTGTACACGAGGTCACTGTGAAGCCTTGAGCCGTGTACATGAGGTCACTGTGAAGCCTTGAGCCGTGTACATGAGGTCACTGTGAAGCCTTGAGTCACCTCGCGATGATTTCACTGTACTAACTTCCGGTTGCTTTTAGACTGCACCTCAGCCTCTTGGAATCAATTCACATTGTGAGAATGAGTGCAGAGTTGAACATTCCAGAGTTGAACACCCAGAGTTGAACATCCCAGAGTTGAACATTCCAGAGTTGAACACCGCAGAGTTGAACACCCCAGAGTTGAACACCCCGGAGTTGAACACCCCAGAGTTGAACACCCCGGAGTTGAACACCCCAGAGTTGAACACCCCGGAGTCCTCATCTCCTTTGTTGACTCTAATTTCGTCTTCCGCAAGCAGGTTGTTAGGTCTTTTAAACTTGTAATATCTTTTGGTAAAGTTTTTATTGTCTTAGTATTTTAAATGGTGTTCAGTTGTATCACTTTTTAATATTTTATTTATAAATTTACAATTTTTGGGGCTGAGTAATTTTGTTCTTATTTTTAAGACACTGAAGACGGCTTATTATTACCAATGATCGCACCAATGATCGTCAATGATTAGACGATCATTGGTGCGGTGGTCACGGTACTGTGTACGTTTAGGGGTGATCCTGGACGGCATGGGTTCGAATCCTGGCCGGGTCAAAGAGTTCTTAGTGATCTATGGCTTGCGCGTTCATGCAGCTTTCTCACACACACATTATATATATATATATATATATATATATATATATATATATATATATATATATATATATATATATATATATATATATATATGTATACTACAAGAGATACTTGAAGGTGCCTGTGTCTGGTAGAATGTCAGACCCCCTCCTCATCTCTCTGTCCGAGGATGGAGGCTAAAAGCTTAGGGCTAACCTCAACAAATTTTGCACCCTGATTCCTGTAGGATATGTGCCTAACACGGTCGAACTAGAGGTCACCAGAATTCCAAAGACAAAACCATGCCTCCGTCATACTGACCCAGGTGTTTCATACTGACACGTGACACATTGTGACAGGTGATACATAATGACACACGTATCTGGGAGGACACGGGTATATATAAGCCCCCCCAAAAAAAGAAATATGTATTCCTGCCTGAAGAAAATCATAAAATACAATTATGTGGCAGTTTTGTTGTAACCAGTTAACGTATTAATGATCGTCCAAAAATTGTGCTGGCGTAATTCCTGGCTGATGATTCGCCTGTCTCCGCTCTTTGGTAATTAGACCAATTATAGCAGGGTGCACCATTACCCCCCCCCCCCACCCACTGGTGCACCCTGCATGGTGTGTATATATATATATATATGTATATGTGTGTGTGTGTGTGTGTGTGTGTGTGTGTGTGTGTGTGTGTGTGTGTGTGTATGTGTGTGTGTGTGTGTGTGTGTGTGTGTGTGTGTGTGTGTGTGTGTGTGTGTGTGTGTGTGTGTGTGTGTGTGTGTGTGTGTGTGTGTGTGCACACAAGAGTAAACAGGTGTAGTAGCATGTTATTGTAACAAGCAGCAGGTGACAGAGAGTGAGCTGAGAGTGGGTGACTGTCAGCCTCAAGGAGTCTCCCAACTCTCTAGTGGGAAGAACTTTACATCAAAGAGACGGCCCTGGGAGTTCCCCAGTCACCAGGCACTGCAGGGCCATGTTTGACCCACACTGTCAGGCACTACAGGGCCATGTTTGACCCACAGTGACATTCACTATAGGGCCATGTTTGGCCCTGGGTTCAGCACAAACACTTCTCCATACACACACAATACAGTATACAACGCCTACAATACTGCATTGTATTAATCAATGTTTACCTGTTGTTGCCTGTGGCAGGAGGAGTCAGTAGGGGGCGCCGGCTCGCTCCACCGTCTTCAAGTAGTGAGACTCATCGCCTGCAGCTTGCTCACACCGCCACCCTATGATCCCACCAAACATCATTAAGACACAGCTTGGCGGGGGGAATATCGACAAACTTCGAGCCCTTTTGGTGGGGGGTCGGATCTCAGTGCCTGGGTCGTTGTCCCCCTCCAAGACGGCTTTTACCCCGCCCTCCATCCTCTAGCCTTCCTCCTCAGGGATGACAGATGGTGTTTTCCTCCTGTGGGTCTTTTGAGGAGTGGTGTTGTGAGGGAGGGAGGCAGGGGAAAGGGGACGAGGGCGTCGCTCTGGTTCGCCCTCTCAACCCTTTCCTCTTTTATTCGTGTCCAGTCTCCATGTTATCTCTCACACCCTCCCTTCTGCTCACCATTCACGGTGATGGTGATGCACGTGGTGGTGGTGGTGGTGGTCGTGCTGCAGCTGGTGGTGGTGGTGATGTACGTGGTGGTGCTGGTGGTCGTGCTGCAGGTGGAGGTGGTGGTGATGCACGTGGTGGTGGTGAGGAAGGTGGTAGTGCAACAAGCAACAGTGGTACAGCAGTGGGGAGCGCAGCAGCCGTGGTACAAGTGGTGCTAACACGGTACATGAGAGGGTACAGCCAGGAGGAACCCACCAATACAAAGACTACACATAACTAGTTTTTCATTTTTAACTGGGAAAATCCACAATATATATATATATATATATATATATATATATATATATATATATATATATATATATATATATATTATATAATACATTAATTACATAATAGTGACAATGACAGCATAGTACCTGACCAAACCATCAATGATGCATGAATTAGTGGTACAACGCCTGCAATCCTGTAATGGAAGATCTCTTCTTATCACACTCATGTAATCACAGACAAATCACAATACTGTGATATATCAAATAAACAAATCCACAAGGGCCGTGATAAGGGTTCGAACTTACGCCCTGGATGACCCCAGACGCTGCCTTAGTCAACTACACCACGACATATTAAAAGACTTGCTACTAAGGCAGCGTCTCCTGGTCTCAATCACCATCTCAAACCCTGATATTTACAGCAAACATGAACGCGATTTAGTATTTGTAGTTAAACTTTGGCTGTCGAAATACCATAGAAATAATCCCCCGGTGTGTATTAATAATACAGGAATACTTGCTCCCATAGGGTACAGAATGGGTGTATACAGTAATACCTCATTGTATACCCACTCATGGTTCCGTATAGTGTACTGAACTGTTGCAACTTGCATCACCCACGCTGAGATCGGCCGGTTTGCAACCCACAGCGTGATGGTAGTGTCTCTTTGTTGCATGCAAGCCCTCGACCAGGCTGGCCAGGCCTGGAGAACCAGCCCGCTGTCGTGATTTGACGAGCCTCAAGTTTGAAGTGATTGGACCCGAACCTGTGTAGTCAGTCTTCTTAACCACTCAAGATCCATGCCTATTCGCGCGAGGTATCGTCACTATTGCGTTGCTTATAGTTCTACTGCAGCACTGCAGAATTTTGACGCTGTGGTCGACAGCGTTACAATCTCCACGCATTAATTGTAATATGTAAAGGTGAATGAAGCAAGGCATTTTTGACAATTGACAATCGACTTGAGAATGGTCCAGGACGGACCGAAACATCGTCGTCCCTTCACCTTCTAGTGTGTGGTCTGGCCAACATACTTCAACCACGTTACTGTGACTCATCGCCTGCATACGAAGCGAGGCATTATTCTTGGTGGGATTGTTGCTGAAGCTGTCTACGGTGGATTGTGACGTCCGGGATGTTTAATGATTGTGTCTGGCCTTATCTGTGAACGGTCTGGCCGTCCTGTGAAATGTCAAGCCTTCTGTGTGGGACTGCACACAAACAGGCTCCCGCGAGCCTCGTCTGTAAATATGAGAACATCATCCTGCTCTCAACCTATGCTCATCCGGGCTGTGGTAGACTACGAAGAAACATTCGTCTATTGTTAACACTGTGTATACAAAGTCGGTATTTTCTTCAATATTAACAATTGTTAATGTATATTAGATTTTTGTTTACATATGTGTACGTTACCTTAAGTGTTTAGGTGTCATTGAACAATTTGCAGTATGTGGGTGAAGCATTTAGATAGGTGAGATTCGAACAGAGGACGAGAGTGAAGCAGTGTTTGAAAAAAGGTTTGAACGTAATTGTGAGCTGTGTGTAAAGCGTTTTGCTCTCATAAACAAGGGTTTGGGGGCTTCACTTTTGACCTTTGTTAATGAGGACGGGCTGGAGAAAATATTGAAGCAGTACAGTGGGATCGAACCCGCATCCCTAAACTCCTCAGTAAAGGGGGGTTCGATTCCACCAAGCAGCTTCAATATTTTTTGATAGAATAGACAAATCACGTTCTTGTGAGTTTACTGAACATATGTCTTGGAACTACAGCTGTAGACAATTGTATTCTGCTCCTTGTTGGCAAGCTTAGACGGACTTAGGCGAGCTTAGAGGGACTTAGGCAAGCTTAGACGGACTTAGGCAAGCTAACTCAGTGCTCAGGACCACAAAATGAGTTTCTTGGAAAATGCCTTGAAACGTACCAAGACAGCAATAATGTTCAACATTAAGTTAATATTTTTGCTTCTTCTTAAAACTAAAGAGCAGAGCTATGGAGTGGTCACTAGTCTTCAGTAATGATGTCCAGTATACAAAGTCTAGTCTTGTTCCTAGCAACGAAACAACGTCAAGCTACGAGCAACAACAGCAACTACTAGCTACCAGCAAGAGCGCTGTCATGAGGCAAGGTGCCATAGCCAGATATTTCATCGCGAAGTTACACACCAAACATCTTCATCAGTTGATGTCCTCCATCACTATCTCCTTAGCCTTGCCATCTCCACTACCACACCATATCCTCTACCACCCGACCACCCCATCTGCTACCACACCTCAGCCCGCCCTCCTCCCACTCTCCCAAGACTCCAGCCTCCGCCAAGAACATCCTCTAAACGATCCAATCACTCTCCGCTCGTCACCTGTCAAGCATCACGTGTTGAGACGCTCCTCAGTCATAAACCTCCCACTTGCGGCCTCTCCCTCGCCTCTTTTACGGTTGTCTCCACACCCTCGCTCGCCTTGAATGATCTAATTCCCAACAACTCGCTACACTATGAATAATTTACCGCCGAGGAATTGATGTATGCATGAAGTGGAGAGAGAGAGGGAGGGAGGCGTCGCCAGACGAGCAGGAGCGGTGATAGCCGATTGTCGCTCCCTGTACACTCTTCCCAAAACTGACTCCACAACGCTATACCTCTGCCAAACACTTATATATATATATATATATATATATATATATATATATATATATATATATATATATATATATATATATATATATATATATATATATATATATGTATATATATATACACACACACAGACACACATATACCTACTGAGACTGATGGATGCCTACTATATATAATCTTGTATACTATCACTGAATATGAGAGAAAGGGTGGTATAAATGATTATATCACGAGTCTTCTCTATATTTCAACTGTTTTTCTTCACTTGAGAAGCAAGTTGAAAAATTAACTCTCTAAAGTACATAAAACTTCAAACTGACCATTTGAGACATAATTTTTCATCCTCCTTCTCTAGTGAAAAAACACCTAACAACAACGAGGAGATTCGTGTTAGAGTTATTAATCTCATCCTTTCTGTCACAATCATTATATATTCACATATGTATATAAATATATATGTTGTACCTAATACCCAGAACGCACTACTTGACCTATTATGCAAGGCCCGATTCTCAACAGGCAGAGTGATTTTCATTATTTCCATTTTCTTTTTAAATTGGGTTATATTAATTAATTTTATTATATTTGTTTAAGAACATGAACTTCTAACTTGGCTATGTTAGGTTAGGTTATATTTCTGCGTTAGTTTTAACTCGATGAAATCTACATAATATAATGGAAAGCTTTATCATTTCATAAGAAATTTTTTTGAAAAATACATAATTTCAGGAAAACTCAGCTTGTTATGCAAATCGGGCTTTGCATATTAGGACAAATAGTGCGTTCATTGCATTGCGAACATTGCAATAACAGTGCCAAAGTGTACCAGTGATCACTGGATGATGTCCCAATGATCACTGGATGGTGTACCAATGATCACTGGATGGTGTACCAATAGCCACTAGGAGTGATGCCAAATAATATACGAACTGTTACTTCAAAACCATTTAACTCCTCTTATTTTCCTGTTGTACGAATCCCTTTATATTATTTGTTATCGACTTCTGCAATCATTTTATTTCATATTTGTTTCGTCTCTATCATTCTCATGTTTCGTTTATTGAGTCTTTTATCCACCATTACCACCCAATATTAGAAAAATTGATCAGTTGATGAATATATCAACTAGATTCGTAATTCTTAAAGACTCACTACATGATACAAGTGCTTCGTTATTTTATTCAGATTCAAGAAAGACCTGGGTAAATACTGGTTTAGAAATAGGGTGGTTTTTATTCAGATTCAAGGAAGACCTGGGTAAATACTGGTTTAGAAATAGGGTGGTTTTTATTCAGATTCAAGGAAGACCTGGGTAAATAATGGTTTAGAAATAGGGTGGTTTTTATTCAGATTCAAGAAAGACATGGGTAAATACTGGCTTAGAAATGGGATGGTTAATATATGGAACACATGAATAGGTAACATAATAGTCGGGAGATAGCTGGATTGTTTCAAGCGTAGGTTAGACATGTATGAGTCTGAGATGGATATAAATAGGAGCAGCTTCGTGTGGTAGTGTCCTCAGTTTTATTTTTGTCAAAATCAAAATCCTGTAAAGTAGATTTGCTCGATGTATTCAAGTGGATAAAAGCCAGACGAACAGGGGAAAAAAGTTCTTCAAATATCAATGCAGATTTTGAAACGAAGGAATATATAATTAAAAAAGATATATAGACAATAGTTCAGTACAATAGTTGTAGCACAGTACCTTGTCTCTGGGGGTGTAATCTGTAGCACAGTACCTTGTCCCTGGGGGTGTTATCTGTAGCACAGTACCTTGTCTCTGGGGGTGTAATCTGTAGCACAGTACCTTGTCTCTGGGGGTGTAATCTGTAGCACAGTACCTTGTCTCTGGGGGTGTAATCTGTAGCACAGTACCTTGTCTCTGGGGTGTTATCTGTAGCACAGTACCTTGTCTCTGGGGGTGTAATCTGTAGCACAGTACCTTGTCTCTGGGGGTGTAATCTGTAGCACAGTACCGAGTCTCTGGGGTGTAATCTGTAGCACAGTACCTTGTCTCTGGGGTGTAATCTGTAGCACAGTACCTTGTCTCTGGGGGTGTAATCTGTAGCACAGTACCTTGTCTCTGGGGGTGTAATCTGTAGCACAGTACCGAGTCTCTGGGGTGTAATCTGTAGCACAGTACCGAGTCTCTGGGGTGTAATCTGTAGCACAGTACCTTGTCTCTGGGGGTGTAATCTGTAGCACAGTACCTTGTCTCTGGGGGTGTAATCTGTAGCACAGTACCTTGTCTCTGGGGGTGTAATCTGTAGCACAGTACCTTGTCTCTGGGGGTGTAATCTGTAGCACAGTACCGAGTCTCTGGGGTGTAATCTGTAGCACAGTACCGAGTCTCTGGGGTGTAATCTGAATCACAGAACTTTGTCTCTGGGGTGTTATCTGAAGCACAGTACCGAGTCTCTGGGGGTGTTATCTGTAGCACAGTACCGAGTCTCTGGGGGTGTAATCTGTAGCACAGTACCGAGTCTCTGGGGGGTTATCTGAAGCACAGTACCCAGTCTCCGGGGTATGTAATCAGTGTTGCAATAACGTGTCTCTAAGGGGGCGTGTAGTGTTGCAATAACCTGCAAGATGCAGAGGGCAGCAAGTCAATATTTGTCTTCCGGCTTGATGGAATCCCCACGTCCTCTCAAGGAGGCTTCGACGAAACCGGTTGTGCCTTATATCGGCTTAGGGGGCGCGTCCTCATGCATTGATATTGTTTTGGCCTAGGCTTAACCGAAAACAATTTCCAGAGTATATTTTCATATAATATTAGATGTGGGGGTTACCCGGCGGTGCCCGGGGAGACCCGGTGCTTGGGGCGACTCGGCATCATTTCACCAAAAAGTCACAAGAAAATTGACGAGAGAAACATCGCTCATAAATGAGAACATATAAGACATGTCAACTTTGTCAATAAATACCTTCTGTCTGTTTACAATGTCTCTGTCTGTTGTGTCTGTCTTTCGGTGTGACTGTATTTCTTTTTCTGTGTGTTCGGTGTCCCTGTCTCTTTCTCTCTCTCTCTCTCCACCCATCTCTGTCTCTGGAGGTCGGGGTGTTGTAGAGAGGGCGGCCTGGGTGTAGGCTTCAGTACCAGGGTGTAGGCAGCCATCTTCCGGACACGTGATCAAGCGACGCCTCTCAAAAGGAAGGGAGGGAAGGAAGGAAGGGAAGTGAAGGGAAGGGAACATGGTGATTGAGAGACCCCTTATTGATGACGTCATCAACGCATATTGGTCTATTATATTTTGTACAGGCAACAATGAATATTTTTGCAATATTGTAAGACATTGATATTGCATGATTCGTCGTGGGGATCGCTTTGGCATTGTGTCACGCGGCACTCGTTTCATTGATGCCAACCCTAATCCACCCATGTTGGACACGTACCCAACAACAAATTATGGTTAAAAAATTGGTGAGTCTAGCCCTATGCATCTGACCTCCAACTTTGAATAGACATTCTATTATATATATATATATATATATATATATATATATATATATATATATATATATATATATATATTATATAAAACTGTATAATTAGTAGGATTCTGTAGCGCAGTGGTCTATGTCGTTGGCTCACAACCGAGGGTAGCGGGTTCGACTATCTCCCTAAGACAAAGACGGTTGGGCAAGTTTCCTTTCACCCGATGCATATATTCATCTATTTGTAGATATGTGTAGTTGGACTGAGGACCTCAGTAAGGCTAAGTAAAGGCTTCCTGTCACCGACAACTTAAATTAGATAAACCCAACACAAAACATTGTATGAACATTGAAACTTTATAAGTGAGAGATACGACTACATTGTAACCTGAGTGATGGTCCAATCAACTACTGTGTGAACAACGGGTTTGTGGTGGTGGGCGAGGGGATCAGTTAAGGGCTTCATTCTCACTATAATCATTGCCCCCCCCCCCCAAGACCCCGAGGTCAGGTCTAGGGGTCCGTCCCTCCTTATAAACAATCGTCAAATACTTGTTAATCCATCCGCAACATGACCTGGTTATGAATGAAAAACACCTTACACATAATTCTCTAAAGTAATCAGATGTGAGGGGGCTGCACTCGTTTGCACTCAGAGCTGGTCGAAGCATTTTAAGAGCCGCGATTCGTTCATTTGAAATGAGTGAAACCCATTTCCATAAAAGCTTCGAAGAACGGTTAATGATCTAAAACAATCACAGCTGTAAACACGTCCCAGGAGCTGGAGCTCCATATACTGGAGCCCCAAACCTGCCTTACGCTTGGCCCCCATTGGCCAACACATCAAGCAATTGGCTCCGCGATCACACGGAAGGTGAAGAGACATTTGAGAGGAGCCTGAAACACACACACACATAAAACTTTTAATGCCACGATGGAGCGGCAGGGCGGCCTCTGGCCACCCCCACCGGAGGGGCTGCCAGAGTGCTACATTAACCACCCAGGTCCTCCTCGAGGGTCATCCTCGACGCATCGCTTGTATAAAACTTTTGCTGACGGTCGGCACTAGTAATGACGGCTCTTACTCGCAAACTTTTTCTTATACGAGTGTAAAGACTTAGGACCAGAGAGAGAGAGAGAGAGAGAGAATTAGTACATCAAGATTTAGCTACGAGATGCATGCAACAGTGAGGGTGAGGGTGAGGTGTGTAGAGTCATAGAGCAACATGAGAGCTTTAATTCTGGAGGTTATCTCTCAAACACAAGATATCAGTGCTCAATGTAGCTCCTTATTGTGCTCCATGTAGCTCCTTATTGTGCTCCATGTAGCTCCTTATTGTGCTCCCTGTAGCTCCTTATTTGGAGACACCCAATATAACAAGAGAGAGAGAGAGAGAGAGGTTAGCTTTTCGACTTCTGCATGTTTGCATATTTTTTTGTTAAAATTCTTTGTAATTTTTCTTGCTCTTGTCTGTGGTTGCTTTTTTTTATATATTTACGCTTGCTCTTTCACATCTTTGTGTTTGCATCTTTGCGTGTTCGTGCTTGTTTTTTGCATGTTTGTGCTTGCTCTTTTACATGTGTGTCCTTGCTCTTTCACATGTTTGTCTTTGCTTCTTGCATGTCTGTTTGGCTCTTCGTGGACTCGGAAAGAATTCACAATAATGGCAATAATAAACTTAAAGAATTAAGTTTAAAATTAAAAATTTAATTCAATTAAAGAAAATATTATATTAAGACAACATACAATAAGATCAAACCTGATACAGTACGATAATATATGAAAAACAAAAAATTGAGTTGCAGAAATACAAAACAAAATAAACAAATGCAATGCAGAATAAATATGATATAGAACAAAATATTATACAGAACAAAATATGATAACAAAGAACACAATACAACACCAAAAAAGAACATAATAAAATATGATAGCAAGAGATCAAAATATGATGCACTTAGACAAATTAAGATGAAATTAGACGAAATAAAAAATAATTTTATAAGACGATATAATCTAAAATTAGACAAAATTATCAAAAATAAGTCCACCACGACTTATTTTTTATACCAATTAATATACAACTCTCAAAATATATATCTCATTAATATATAATTTCTTTACCAAGTAAAACACGACTCGCAGAACAACACAAGAGAAAAAATGCAATAAAATAAGCTCAATAATGTGACAAAAGCCAGACAACAAAATCTGGCTAAATAATAAATGACAATAACAAAAAATATCGATGAAACCAAAGATAGAATAACAAAAAAAAATACAATACGAGGAGCACATGTTGCTTAATAACCCGTGTTTATTGTTGCAGGTGTTCCGTGCAGCGTTGCCACCGACAACCCTGCACAAGTTACGGGTCAGTGTTACCAAGGTTGTCATCTCTGGCTATAATATGTACACTATGACCTTCGGATAATACGATGGGGGGGGAGGGTAATGGGGAGAGTAATAGGGAGAGTAATAGGGAGAGTAATAGGGAGAAGGAAGGCCTCCAATTTTCTCCTGTTACACGAACACTATAGAGGTAAAGATTGTGGTGTGAGGAGAAGGGAAGTAGAGGGAAGAAAGAGGGAGAGGATGGATGGAGATGGAAGAAACGAAAGGAGAAAGGTTACGAAGTAAAAGGTGGGGAAGGAAGAACAGTGGGCCAATAACTTCTGATATTCGCAAAAGCCAGAATGGGTCGAGGTGAGTGATGTGGTGTAGTGTGATGAGTGATGGGTGCACACTCTGCCTCCTAATGCTCTCTTCTACTTTAATGATGAGTTTAGCCTCGCTGAGGCTAGCGAGGTGTTGTTCCTGTGTGTGCGGCACAACCGTTTCTGGTGTTGGCCACACACTTCTTCCTCTTAGTGGCTTACACGCCTTGTTCTCCTGCTGTATTGTTCTACCTCCTTTTTATCAACTTCTTTTCCCAAGCCTCCCTGTTTATAGCTTAGGTAAACACATCGAACTAGATCATTGTCATTGATACATAACAATGCTTGCCATTGAACAGTCGGTACTGAAACGTAAGGAAAGTCGGAAGTAGCTGGATTTTCCTCCTTTAGAGTAAAGAACTAACATAGTGAGATGATAGCGACGTGTAAGATATCTTTAATAATTAACAGGATATCAGAAGAAATGTCAGATTATTTCCACTTAGAAGAAAAGAAAAGACTCATTAATCTATATACGTTGAAAACCGTGCAGTAAGATTAAAACATAAGGTTCGACCATAACAGCACATGTACTTGAGTTCATCTAGGTGTGTACACGTGTTTAAATTTGATACTGTACAATGGTGGGTGAGTGTGCGTGTCCTCGCGGCATAGTTCTGTGACTGACTAGCCCCCCACGCTCAGGTGAGCCCTCTGAGAGTGTGGCAGTGCTGGCTCTAAGTCACTCGAGGGCCCATATTATCTGCTCCACCTCTCACCGCCCGACTTATAGATTGTCCAGCCACTCTAATGATCACAAGCACGTGACGGACTCACCAGCACGAACACCCTTGTACCGAGCGAGGGGTCTCTTGCACCTGGTTACTTGTTAAGACGCGGGCTACCTGTTGGTGAGTGACGGGTCTGTGGCGCCAACGTCTCTCTCACACACCTGCGACCCTTCGTAACAACGGGATATGGTCAAGTCGTACACAAGACGCTTCGACGAAGCTCGTTTCTGATGGTTAAAGCCTAATGTTACGATGTATTGGCTTAGATAAGGCTTAGTTGGATTCGATTGGCCTAGGGTTTGTTAGGTTGGTTTTAAACTCCGTTGGCCAAAATGTTTGTGTCCGTCACCATCTTGGGCTCTCGAACCAACATCGTATTTTGACCTAAAACTCCCCAACGGACAATATGATAATAATAAATCATAGGGGCTGACAAACATTCAGTTTTCTGTGCGTGGGTCGCTTAGTTAGGTTAGTCTCGGGTGTTTTAGTAGCCCATTTTCTGTCCGCTGTGTCAACCAGAGAGGCCTGACTGCTGTAATATCAACGACTCATCACCTTGTATCAACGCGTATTAATACGACTCGCGCCTTCACCTTCCTCCGGACTCCTCAAGATATAAATTTTCGTGACGAGGAAAAAGGAAGAAAAACTGCTTACTGAAGACACGGTGGAGTCAACGTTGACTGGACTTTGATGGCGTTGACTTGACGTTGACTGGACGTTGATGGTGTTGACTGGACGTTGAACTAGCGTTGCTGGAGGACATTGTGGTCCCCGGGTCCGTGACCAGGCCGGGGTGTGTGGGAGTATTCATCAAGGATAATTCCAGGAATCACGCTCCATAGTTCACTAGTTTTAACCCGTTTAAGAAAAAAAAACAGGGTCGGAGTATTTGATTTCCGAGGCCGCCTGCAAATGTTTGATGCCCTCCAGGGAACAGTGGCACTTCACGGAACAGTGGCACTCCCGGGAACATTAGCACTCCCGGGAACAGAGGCACTCGTACCGTACAAGGTTTAGCACTTCTTGCTGCTACTTGATCAACAACACAGAGAGTGTTTATACTGGGGATTGCCTCCGATAATACATGGGAATGTTAATACTTTATCGCCAGAAATTGAGGGAATTGTTTCACATTATGTCTGGTCATACAACATGTCTGACCACATAGTGTGTGACAACGTGTCTCACCACAGGGCCTCGTAGCCTGGGCCTGTAGCCTGGGCCTGTAGGGCCTCGTAGCCTGGTGGATAGCGCGCAGGACTCGTAATTCTGTGGCGCGGGTTCGATTCCCGCACGAGGCAAAAACAAATGGGCAAAGTTTCTTTCACCCTGAATGCCCCTGTTACTTAGCAGTAAATAGGTACCTGGGAGTTAGTCAGCTGTCACGGGCTGCTTCCTGGGGGTGGAGGCCTGATCTAGGACCGGGTCGCGGGGACACTAAAGCCCCGAAATCAACTCAAGATAACCACATGTATGGCCTATGCATAGGATTATTGACTCCCCCCCCTCTCTTCCCCCCACAGTCCAACTACTGACTTTCTTCAAAATACATCCCACAACAGCTATCTAACTCCCAGGGTATTTTTTTTTTTTTGCAAGGTGAAGCGAGGCATTAGGTGAAATGAGACGTGTCTAACCGGGATCGAATCCCAGTTCCTGGATTGCGAGTCCAAGACGTAGACTAATGAGATACAGGACCCACGTGAACTTGCTAATAGGGAAGTGATCTTGAATGTTTACAAATAAGAGCTAACGCTACCATTGTCTAGTACGACGATTTTTGGCGTTAGGTGAAGTATGCGTCAAGATGCGACGCTTTATTACGAAGACAGGTTACTTCAAGAGGACCCGACCGTTGTTCGGGCCCCTCCAGGAGGCTCCGACCGTTGTTCGGGCCCTCCAGGAGGCTCCGACCGTTGTTCGGGCCCTTCCAGGAGGCCCCGACCGTTGTTCGGGCCCCTCCAGGAGGCTCCGACCGTTGTTCGGGCCCCTCCAGGAGGCTCCGACCGTTGTTCGGGCCCCTCCAGGAGGCTCCGACCGTTGTTCGGGCCCTTCCAGGAGGCTCCGACCGTTGTTCGGGCCCTTCCAGGGGGCCCCGACCGTTGTTCGGGCCCCTCCAGGAGGCTCCGACCATTGTTCGGGCCCCTCCAGGAGGTACGACCGTTGTTCGGGCCCCTCCAGGAGGCTCCGACCGTTGTTCGGGCCCCTCCAGGAGGCTCCGACCGTTGTTCGGGCCCCTCCAGGAGGCTCCGACCGTTGTTCGGGCCCTCGAAGTAGTTCCTACCCTTCTCTGAGACCTAGCCCACCCAGAGGACCTCACAGACGGGCCCCACTAATATTCTACACGGGACAGTTTCACCACGAACAATGCCAAAGTCTTAAACTAACATTTAAAACTTCCCCCTAAAGCCTTGAAGTTTGCAGCCCGCTTGTAAAAGTTGTGACGGGCTTCGACAGGACTCCACCACACAGCCCAATCCAAAATTCATGATAGACTTACAAGGAGCGTCCCTGACACCTCGTTACTCCGTCTCCTCGGAACTGATGGAATATTATTATTAAAATTAATTTCCAGCACGGAGGATCATCCTTTCCCTTCACCGGCAAGATACGACCACCTACTTCTTCCAGGCGTGTTATCAGGGAGTCTTGAAACCGCGATTACTCAACACCACATCTGCATATATACGCCAGCGGCTACACGAGCTTTTTTGTTCAGGAGTGATTTGTGGGTGCATTGTTGTTCCCAGGAGCGTGCTGTTCATGGTGGTGTAGGAGCATGATGTGTCCCTGGGAGCGTGTGGTTCATGGGTGGTGTAGGAGCATGATGTGTCCCTGGGAGCGTGTGTCCCTGGGAGCGTGTTGTTCATGGGTGGTGTAGGAGCATGATGTGTCCCTGGGAGCGTGTGTCCCTGGGAGCGTGTTGTTCATGGATGGTGTAGGAGCATGATGGGAGCGTGTGGTTCATGGGTGGTGTAGGAGCATTATGTGTCCCTGGGAGCGTGTGGTTCATGGATGGTGTAGGAGCATGATGGGAGCGTGTGGTTCATGGTGGTGTAGGAGCATGGTGTGTCCCTGGGAGCGTGTGGTTCATGGGTGGTGTAGGAGCATGATGGGAGCGTGTGGTTCATGGGTGGTGTAGGAGCATGATGGGAGCGTGTGGTTCATGGGTGGTGTAGGAGCATGATGGGAGCGTGTGGTTCATGGGTGGTGTAGGAGCATGATGGGAGCGTGTGGTTCATGGGTGGTGTAGGAGCATTATGTGTCCCTGGGAGCGTGTGGTTCATGGATGGTGTAGGAGCATGATGGGAGCGTGTGGTTCATGGTGGTGTAGGAGCATGGTGTGTCCCTGGGAGCGTGTGGTTCATGGGTGGTGTAGGAGCATGATGGGAGCGTGTGGTTCATGGGTGGTGTAGGAGCATGATGGGAGCGTGTGGTTCATGGGTGGTGTAGGAGCATGATGGGAGCGTGTGGTTCATTATCTATGCAACTATTGGTTACCTGTTATTTTTCCAGCATCAGTTCCCCAGCGATCAGTTATTTTCGAAATGAATAAATTTACATTCTTATAAACATGTGTGAATATTTTTATACAAATATAGTTATTGATTGGTGGAACACGCTGCTGGCTGTTATGTTGGGTCGTTGGATTGTTTCAACTCAATATACAACTATTGCAGTTGATGTAACTGGAAATAAAAAGGTATTTGCCAAGTGTGGTAGGCCTATATGCCTTGTACAGTGTCCACTATTCTTGTGTTCTTAACTAAGCCTATAATTGAGGCCCACAAGAGCGATGGGAGTTTTTTTTTATTACTGTTTTTCTACCACAGACGTGGCCCCACATTTACACTGCTAACCAGCATATATACATTTTCTTCTGTCCTCTATGGACAGTGTTAGAGATCTGTTAAACATATAGGTCAGCGAACAGTCAAACACTGAAGGTGATTGTAGTGCTTTTTAAATGCTAATTTAACCTTCACACAAGGGCAGACACATTTATGTCTGTCCTACATAAACAGTGTTCGAGGTATGGTCTTTATACATTATATGATTCATGCGCGTTTACAAAAGTGAAATGCAATTCTGACCAGCTTGCGCGCACACACACACACACACACACACACACACACACACACACACACACACACACACACACACACACACACACACACACACACATGGAGTGTGTGTGTGTCATGGAGCCCCCACCTGAAGAAACACATAAAGAAACTGGAGAAGGTTCAGAGGTTTGCGACGAGGCTTGTCCCAGAGTTACGAGGGATGGGATATGAAGAGCATCTGCAGGAACTGTACCTTACGACACTAGAGAAAAGAAAGGAGACAGGAGATATGATAGGGACATATAAAATACTCAGGGGAATTGACAAAGTGGAAATAGATGAAATGTTCACACGTAATAATAACAGGACGAGGGGACATGGGTGGAAACTGGAAACTCAGATGAGTCACAGAGATGTTAGGAAGTTTTCTTTTAGCGCGAGAGTAGTGGAAAAATGGAATGCACTTGGGGAACAGGTTGTGGAAGCAAATACTATTCATACTTTTAAAACTAGGCATGATAGGGAAATGGGACAGGAGTCATTGCTGTAAACAACCGATAGCTGGAAAGGCGGGATCCAAGAGTCAATGCTCGATCCTGCAAGCACAAATAGGTGAGTACACACACGTACACACACACACACACGAACGAAGAGGGAAAGTCCTTTTCAAAGCCCCCACCTTGTGCATCATGTGCACGTGTGTGTGTGTGTGTGTGAGTCGCTCAGGAGCCAGACGGCTGCTGCCATTCAGGTTAAACTGGAGGACTGAGAAAACTCCCATCAGGGCCGCACAAGTCGGCCATAATTCCCCTGCCAACAAAACATAATGAACCTCCACATCCAGACACAACAGGAAGCGGCTGAGATACCTCTACCTGTCCAGAGACGCAGGAATAACTCATTGCTTAACCAGCGGTGTAAGCAGGTGATCACAAGCTTCAGGAAATGGAGATACCTGGTTGATACCTGGTTGATGGGGTTCTGGGAGTTGTTCTACTCCCCAAGCCAGGCCCGAGGCCAGACTTGAAGGAAGAAGGAAGATCCGCAACAGAAATGGTAACAGAGATGAAACTTACAAGAAAGATTAAGCAGAGACACGTTCTGTAAGTGCCATAGTGGGTAAAGATCCGCCTCAAACTGCTTCACAGATACATTAGGAAATACAACAGTAATGAAATGTAATGGAACTAAGGGATAATGATATGATATAATTATTCCTGGGAGAGATCTACGCAAGCCATTAACCTCACCCTGTGAGTGATATACAGTTATATATATTACACCTCAGCACACACACACACACACACACACACACACACACACACACACACACACACACACACACTCAACACACACACTCAACACACACACTCAACACCGTAGAGTAACCACAAATCATAACACACTCAATCAGTGGTGTAAGTGTACGTCACAGAGTGCAAGGTTCCATCACCTGCCAGGGTGCCACATGAATATGCATGGCACCTCCATTCTGAAACAGAGTGCCACGTGGCGTCCGCTTGTTGGAGTGCCGCCCGCTGGCCGCACGAAAGACATTTATCTTTGCTGGAAAAATAATGTTGAATTTCTTGCTATTCTCTTATGTGACTTGAAATAAAATGTTAAAATTCAGTTTCCTAGGTCATTTTTTAATCTATTTTGATATTATTATCATCTGCGATATAACTATCGAACTTTTAAACGTTTAAAGTTTTATTTTAAATTCATCTAATGATGAAATAATTAGATTAATTTATCAAATATCAAAGTATACTCTTTAGTCTCATAACTGAAAATATTTACAAAGACTAGTTTAGAAGAAGGAAGACCTCTTTAGACCTTCTAGTAGAGAGTCCAACCAGTCACACAGCAGGAATATGACAGAGACATTACATCAAGATTTCTTGTTTCCAAACAACATTTAGGTATGCACCAGTTTTAATAGATCCATAGACTTGAATCGCTGTTTTCTGAAGACTCTTAAAAAGTAATGTTGATGATGACAAACTGTGGAGAATATTTGCTGCATCAGTCACAGCATTACACGACCTAATGTGTCAGCCAGAGTGATCAGAGTGTCTCATAGTTCTTATGAGTGAACAGATCTCACGCTTCCTGCAGGACAGGGTGTCGGGAAGGTCGTATATGCGCCCTGGTTCACCCTTGTCGACGAGCGGAGGTCTGGACACCTGCTCGGCCTGAGGGCCACTGTCTAACGCAAGGCAATTCCTTCCGTTTTCTGGCTGGTTCTTCGGGTGGGGAGACGGTGTCCACCGCCTGATGATGGAGGGCCTTGGTGTGTGCCCTCATGGTGTGGTGGGCGGCTGGCTCCTGCTCTGCTGGACGTCACTGGAAGACGTTTTTTGCGTTTTTGCCCATGTGGGCACGAGTTTAGGAGGGGCCATGTTTGTGCCTTGACTTATTTTGGCTACAGTCTTCGCTGTGTGTGAGGTCGGGGCGGTGTTTGCCTCCTGGGGCTGCCTCAAACATCTGTCTCTCAGGGCGTTTATTTGCCGCAAGGCGGGGTTTTCCCCGACAGGAGACGTTCATATAGTCATCAGGCTTTGCGTTAAGCCAAACGCAAAGTGTCAATAACCCTTCAAACAACAGTTGAGGTCCATACGTCAGAGTAGATCAAAGAGTTGATGTTTGTACTGGCCGCGTGTCGGTACTCTGCCCCGCCGCCAGGGGGCACTGGAGTACCACCACCCTCAAATACTCGCAGTCGTGAAGTCACTGTAGGAATTCTCTGGCAGGAGAGATACGGATGTGCACGTTTCCTTTCACCTGATGCCTGTGTTCACCTAGCAGTACCTAGGAGTTAGGAAATATTTGTGGGTTGCATCCTGGGGCATATCAATAACTGGCCTAAGGAAGGTGGAGAGGGGACCCCAAGATAAGTATAATTATGTATAGGACTCCTGCCCCCCCCCCCCCCCCCCCACCAACACTTGCCCTGCTCCTGTGCCAGGTAAGTTACGGGCTCACCATAGCCCGTGCTACTTGGAACTTGTTCCGAGTAGTTGAATCTATAACAACAACAACAACCCCACCAACGGCTCTACACTCGCTCGCTCTTGGAAGGTTCTGGTGAGCTCACAGCGCACGAATCTAACCAAAGTACTAATACTGGATTTCATTTGAGGCTATTTTCGCATTTTTCGCATTGAAGCTATTAACGGTCAGACGCTTGAGCGCTAATCTGTCAGCCAGCACAGCTTAATGGACATAAACCAGAATGCCAGGAGCCACCCACTACAATTCCGTGAACCAGAGCACTCCATCCAGGGCTATCGTAATGGATGATGTTCAACAAATCGACATGACCCGTGTGGACCAGAGTGCCACGACTCCATAAACACACTCAAAATCAAGTAGAGAGCCATTACTCACTCAGTACAACCTAATGGATGTGTCTTGGGAGTGCCACAGCCTTGACAACGCTACATGACAGGTGGAGACCCCTGTGACATGACCTCCCCCCCCCCCAGTGCCAACCTGGTCGATGTGAACCACGTGACACAACCCCCACCCCCCAGGGCCATCAGGCGACAACTTGTGGTGCAGGCGGTTCCAAATAAGGCACTTAGAGCAGCAGGGGAGGGAGAAGAGACACCATCCATCAGCCAGTATATCATAACCTTGATAACTCTCCCGCCAGGCGCCGCCAAGGGAAGCTGTTGGACTGTTATCACCTACTGTCAAGGAATGTGTCATCATTACACACCGGGCGGGGTAATTTGTCCAGCTTGTGCCACAGGAGGTAAGTCCCGCCAGTCTGAACAAGTCCAATACATTGGATGTGGTGCGTGTGTGTGTGTGTGTGTGTGAAATTGAAATTGAAATAAGTTTATTGAGGTAAAATACACACAAAGGGATGAGGCAGCTCAAGCTATTCTCACCCCATTAGCTGTGTGTGTGTGTGTACTCACCTAGATGTGCTCACCAAGATGTGCTTGTGAGGTCGAACTAGGCTCCAAGTCCCGCCTTCCGACCGTTCTAAAAATTAAGGCAATGACACAGTTCTCACAATTTTATCATATTTACATTTAATTTGAATCAAATGAACGTTTAACTACTTTTAAATCTAACCTATTCCACTTATTAACAGCTCTTGAAAAAAAAAGTTCTTTCTATCGTCTCTGACTCATTTATGCTTCTCGCTTCCATTCATGACCCCTCGTTCAGCTGTTCAAAGCTTTAAACAATCCTGCTTTGTTTACTGTGTCAATTCCCCTTAGGATCTTGTATGTTGTCATCATGTCCCCCCCCCCCTTACCTCTCCTATCCTCTAGTGTGGGAAGACCCAGTTGTCTTCTGTCTTTCCTCATAGCTCAATCCATTCAGCTTAGCAGCGAGTCTCTCTGCATATCTTTGTATTTGTTCTAGTTTCTCCTTGTCCTTCTTCAGGTTGGGGGTTCCATGCTGGGGATGCATATTCAAGAGCTGGTCTCACTTTCGTTGCATATAGGGCCTGGAAAGCCTCCTCCCCCCCTTGTCCAAGTGTCTGAAGAATACTTATATGTGTGTGTGTGTGTGTGTGTGTGTGTGTGTGTGTGTGTGTGTGTGTGTGTGTGTGTGTGTGTGTGTGTGTGTGTGTGTGTGAGAGACTGGGGGTGGTGTTTGCTTCCCGCCTGATGGATATGAGGCTAGCATGGTGAGGGTGGGACACCCGCACTCTGCTACACCTCATGACGGCCCACACGGACTCACAAGGGCTCACAAGGGCTCACAAGGACTCATAAGAACTCACAAGAGTTGTCAAGGACTCACAAGGACTCACAAGGGCTCACAAGGGTTCACAAGAACTCGCAAAGACTCACAAGGACTCACAAGGACTCACAAAGACTTACAAGGACTCACAAAGACTCACAAAGACTCACAAGGACTCACAAGGACTCACAAGGACTCACAAGGACTCACAAGGACTGGCAAGTGACTCATCTTAAATTTGCCCGCGTTCAATGCACTTTTCACAATTGGTTAGTGCAGTTTCTTAGCTGATTAAGGCTTGGGCTTGAGACCTATCAATCATTGGAGAGTTATTAAGACCACCACAACCACTCACTGACCATCCAGCAAGTATATACTTTAATCCTGAACATCGTCCAGGACTAAAGTACTCTACCAGTGTCTCAGAACAGTGCAAACTGGAACTAGCAGGTCCATTGTTTATCACAATGGAATATGTCAAGTAAAACATTAAGTCAGGCGACTATGGAGTTGAGCTCTGGTTGTCGGTCTGGAGTGGCCTCTCCTGGGCGCAAAGCCAGGGTAGGTTGATACGAGGAAGAAGCTGTTACCCAAGCAGCAGGTCCCTTCCCCCCCTTTCCACGGCGCCGAAAGTCTCCAGTAGAAAGGCAAACGCCAATACGATTGGTTCCAGCGTGTATATATATATATATATATATATATATATATATATATATATATATATATATATATATATATATATATTTTTTTTTTTTTTTTTTTTTTTTTTAAAGTTTGTGAGGGTACCACCTCTGGTGCCAATGTGGGGACCCATAGCCTCGGAGAAGAAAATAAAAAGTATTCAGAGGAGACCTTGTGGTTTCTCACTGAACACTAATATTATCTTCTACCACCCCCATTCTTTTGTATGTACACATATATATTTACTTTATTTGAACTTTGTTACAAAAAAGGAGTTACATATGGGTTACAAAGATGGTTGTCATAGGTTGTTGAGTTCCTCCAGCTCCTCAGATGGCGGGCAGGAACCCTGGATGCAGTGCGCATTTCCCCTCTGTATCGCCACACTGAGGCGCTGGAAAAGAAAGCTTGCAGCTCTCGGGTCCCTTGTTGTTTCAATGAGCCTAGAACCCAGTTCCTTCAAAAAACTGGTAGCACTTTTACCCCAGGCGCCGAGCGTCTCGGAAGCAATGGGGACAAAATTGTAGTGGTGATCCAGTTCTCTATACTTACGGGATTTGGCTGCTTCCCTGTGGGTGGCAGCGCCACCTCGTTGTGCAACACTGAGGTTAATGTAGGTGTTAGCCAGGGTTGATACGCACGTGTAGTCCCATACCATAGTATATATATATATATATATATATATATATATATATATATATATATATATATATATATATATATATATA
>NC_091200.1:17430906-17643406 GCF_040958095.1 Procambarus clarkii | reverse complement strand
CGCGCAGGACTCGTAATTCTGTGGCGCGGGTTCGATTCCCGCACGAGGCAGAAACAAATGGGCAAAGTTTCTTTCACCCTGAATGCCAATGTTACCTAGCAGTAAATAGGTACCTGGGAGTTAGTCAGTTGTCACGGGCTGCTTCCTGGGGTGTGTGTGTGTGGTGTGGAAAAAAAAGTAGTTAGTAAAACAGTTGGTTGACAGTTGAGAGGCGGACCGAAAGAGCAAAGCTCAACCCCCGCAAACACAACTAGGTGAATCCACGGGTCCTGGTGCGAGATTCAATGATATATATTTGCAAAGAAATGCAAAGAAATGCTTATATGAATACAGTACACGCTGCCGCATTTGTCAAATACGTCACTATATACTTGAACACAAACATGTATAAAAATATTGAGAATATAATTATTAAATTTTTCTTAACTATTAGTAGGAACTATTTTAACATTCCTTGTTAGTTTTTTCCACAAGTGACCAAGATCCGGCAGCCAATATGGTGTTGGTATTATTGGCATTATCAAGTTACCTTTCACTGTATCTTCATCAGATTTTAATATTAAAATACAATTTGCTATCCTTAATTATTCGGATTCGGAATGTCCTTCACACTAACTGGCGACTGTCCCCTCACACTAACTGGAGACTGTCCCCTCACACTAACTGGTGACTGTCCTTCACACTAACTGGTGACTGTCCCTCACTCTAACTGGAGACTGTCCCCTCACACTAACTGGTGACTGTCCCCTCACTCTAACTGGAGACTGTCCCCTCACATTAACTGGTGACTGTCCCCTCACACTAACTGGTGACTGTCCCCTCACACTAACTGGAGACTGTTCCCTCACACTAACTGGAGACTGTCCCTCACATTAACTGGAGACTGTCCCCTCACACTAACTACAAACTGTCCCCTCACACTAACTACAGGCTGTCCGTCACACTAACTGGAGACTGTCTCTCACACTCCCCCTCACTCCTTCACCTGTTGAGTAAAGTAACCTTCAAATTCGACTGATTTGATGCATTAACAACATTTCAATTTACAATCCCTTCACTCTGTAATGATTGATTGATTGAAGTTCCGCGGCGCAGTGAATAATTTATTCCATGTTCAAGAACCGGCTAATTGGACAAATTAATAGTCGTGCTGATTGGCATGATTGTTTGGTTATTCAGAGCTGGCTGATTGACTGAACGATGTTCAGAATTGGGTAATTAAATAGTTACATATTCATTAGTGGCTGCTGAACATTTTAAATAATCGGGGTGTGCTGATAAACTGATTGGTTCATCAACAGATTGGGAACGCGGACTGGTCTAGTAGCTGATTGGGTATTCAGGAGTAACTATTAAATTGAACGGATATATCATCACTATTGATTAGTTGATAATATATTTAAATATTCTCAATAAATTAGTTAGATATTCGAGGCTGACTGATTGGATAAGTAGTTGTGATTGATGATTGTGATTGTGAGTGATTGAGTGCACCAGAGCACCAGTCACGAAAGCCTACCCCGTTGGCTCATCCACGCGTCTGTTTCACAGGTAATCATGAGTATTTTCTATGTTTAGATCATGTACCCTCTATTTATCCTATCTTTAACAAGCCGGCGGCTTCCTGACCTCGTTGGGGTCACTAGTGTTAGTAGCCTTCAGGTAAATCCTGGCAAATTACGCACCCTCTTCTTTAACCCGTCTCCATATACGTATGCAAATGTGCGGGTAAACGGTGGGAGTAACCTAAAACCGCTACTGACACCACATCCTTGATTTCAGCAAGGATGTGATGTCATACTTCCATTTCAGATTTAATTAAATCCACACGTGTGCAGGGGAGCACCCTGACACTCCTTAAACAATTAACTCAAGTGCACCATGATCAGCCTATGTCCATCCCATACCCCAGACCCTTCCACACCCCCCCTGCAACGTTGGGTGGCGCTAGCCGCGAGCGTCTGGCCGCCAACCTTGCACAAACACATTTTCTTATTGATCTAGACTGAAATATTATGGAAGCCATCTTCCTTGCAGACATGTGTTGCTGAGTATGAGTATGAATCGTTGAGTTAGATCAACGGTTCTAGCACGCATTTTCTCATATGAGCGTGAGTGTGTGAGTACGCTGGAGTGCCACCCTCCTCTGGGGCAGCCCTGAGTGTGAACAATGATGGGAGTTGTGGCACTTTGAGCCACCATCTATCCTCCAATCTCCGGGCCCATCTCTGGGAGGACCTTCTTACTTTCCTCGCTACACGCCATCCTTCTGAGCGTCTCCTGGGGGTCGTGTGGGCGACGAGGCGCTGGGAGGTGTCGTGTGGGTGAGGGGGAGCTGGGAGAGGCCGCTGGGACGGGGTGCTGGGAGGGAGGGAGAGACGAGAGGCCAGGGACAGATAGACGGGTGGTGCTGGCGTAGGAGAGAGATGGCAGGAGTGAGAATTGTCTGGAGGTTTAACGAGGTGGTATGAGGGAAGTTGAGGTGGTATGAGGGAAGTTGAGGTGGTATGAGGGAAGTTGAGGTGGTATGAGGGGAAGAATGGAGTGAGGGTGGGAGGAGCCAGCGACACTTATACAACTAAAATCGATGTCGGCAGCACTTCAAAAATCAATCAATCCATAAAATAAAATATATTCCTCTCTCACATTAGTTTATTTCCCCGTCTTCGTCTAAAGCAGAATGATATGCTACACCCAGCTTAATATGTCATATAATATGTCATATAATTATGATATTTTATGTACACGAATCTATATCGTTTTCATTGAAATGGAAATGTTACTAATGATTATAGAAGACTAAATTGTCACAGGAACGATTGTGTAATTGCCAGTGGCTCATGAATGGGACAGTTTGGACACTTGTTGTGGTAGCACAGTGGCTGCGTTCTCGACTCACAATTGAGGTTCCCGGGATGGGGTATGTTTCCTTTCTCCTAACGCAACTGTTCACCTAACAGTGCATAGGTATCGGGAGTTAAACAACGGATGTGAGATTACATCCTTGAGAGGGTCAGCAGTTGACCCCGGGATGGGACCTCAATACAAGCCTCAAATATATGCACACAGGCTTCCTGTCCCTGACAAAACAAATTGTTATGCTAAAGTAGCATTAATCCCTCTACCAGGCCCGGATATAATCCCTTTATCCAGTATGGACTGAAAACAAAGTTATGGTTTCCTGTAATCCAAAGCAACGAGGAGAGGAGATTAAGACCACCAGGAAATATTGAGCAGTTTATTTGAAAACAGTTAAAGGTTTATAACAAAAGAACTTGGGAATAATAGTTTATATAACAAGGTATCACCTCAAACCTCCAGTTCCAATCTTCAGGAAGGAATGAGTTGCACTGCACCAGTAATTGATAAATTACATAGTTAAGACTCACTAATTACTTTGTCTGGGAATATACAAATCTGCCAGAGGCATACCTAGAATTTATACTCACACACATTCAATAAATCTTAGCTGGTAATACTAGTTAGCATTACTAGCGAACTAATAACACCTTAAAATACTCATGGAATACTATTACAACTTAGAGCAATAACAGCGACAGCCGAACAAGCAGCACACGTCCTCCTCCCACGGGAGCCACAGACCAACTGACTTTTCAAATCTAGGCGGGGAAGCAAAACTTACTCCCTCAGTTGCCACATTTACAAAAAACTGTCAGGACGAATAAATTATTCCTTAAGCCCAACCCCTGAATATTACCTTTAATGAGTGACAATCCATTACCTACAACCTTATGTAATATTGTTAAATCAAAACCTTTCATACAATGTTTAAATGTTGAAGCAAAGTGAGTACATATCTTGTCCTTGTAACTTTAACCGGAAAGGTGGCAACGCAGCACTAACAGCTGGTGTCTGGAAGTCTGTGGAGACTTGAGCACACCAGCTGCAGGTCTAGCACAGGAGCACACCAGCTGCAGGTCTAGCACAGCAGCACACCAGCTGCAGGTCCAGCACAGCAGCACACCAGCTGCAGGTCCAGCACAGCAGCACACCAGCTGCAGGTCCAGCACAGCAGGACCTGCAGCTGGTGTGCTCAAGGTGGCGGCTGGTGTGTTTACCGACCTGTTGCTACCTTCACTTACTTGCAATATCAACATTTACCTCCGCTTCTTGTTTTTTTGTTATGTCTTGTCTGTTATTTTGTTTCTTGGGGGTTCCTAACTTCCTTACTGTGTGTGTGTGTGTGTGTGTGTGTGTGTGTGTGTGTGTGTGTGTGTGTGTGTGTGTGTGTGTGTGTGTGTGTACAGCTTCCCTGGTGCTTACTGCTCCAGGAGCCGTCTTCGCTTCCCTGCCTACCCTCTCTCTCTCTCTCTCTCTCTCTCTCTCTCTCTCTCTCTCTCTCTCTCTCTCTCTCTCCCCTTCCTCCCCTACCTCTCACCAGGAGCACACACCTCCCAGTAACTCTGGCTTTATCAACCAAGTCAATTTAGCCTTCCAGTGCGAACCTTCCAAGTAGAACCTCTATTCACCTGGCTCCTCAACTCGGAGCTCAGTATTCCTGGAGACCGCCTCACCCTCTCCCCTCAAGTGCAGAAGGGGCTGTGAGCCGCTCGTCTAATCGGAGTTTTCAGCCACCACAAGCCTCCGTATACGCAAGATACACACAGACAAACACAATAACATAAAAATGGGAGTTTGAGGTTAGGTTGAGGCTAACACACCCTGTGTGTGTAGAGGGGGATGGACGCGGTCAAGTTTTGACTTCTGTGTAAAGGTTTGGGAAAATATTTTATCCTTGAATTTTTGCCAAGAGGAATACACACACACACTTGAGATAAGGGTGGATTCACTCGGTGGAGCTTCAGGTGAGTTATAGCAGCCTCTTACTGGCCTCCACGGCTCTTTGTCCGTCATCATATAGTTTAGCAATAAGAATATGTCATTTAAAAATACATTAGAACGATACGATTACAGCAACTGGAACTGTGATATGTCAGAAAATAATTGATACGTCTCCGTAAAGAAATATCGTACGTTTCTCACCAAAATCGTACGCAACATTAACTCAAATTCGAAACGAAACAGCAAAAATTCCTCCCCCCCCCCTCCGCAAATAATAATAATAATAATAATAATAATAATAATAATAATAATAATAATAATAATGACCAGGATTCATCAACCATTTACGCTTCTATTTACAAACCTGTACATATTTTCATAATGACTGGCGGCATTGTTTACATTTATTAAACAGTTTAGGAGGCCCCAAATCTTCACAATCAAATATTATTATCATCAACAGCCGTCTAGTGCCTCGGAGCTCATAAACCGTTAACAATTGTAAACAAAGCCGCCAAAGATTAAGAAAAGCTGTACAGGATCGTAAGTGATGCGTAGCTCCGTGATGAATCTGACCTCTGAGAGCGAGGCAACACAACACCGGGTTGATGCGCATCCAATGATTCACTTATTCTGGGAAAGAATAATAATTATTCGAATTTATTATTCTACCTGTGAAATGGTGTTGGGAAAAAAGACAGGTGACATATGGTGCATGATGCACCATATGGTATGGGACGTCATGCACCATATGTCTCGTTATGCTGCAGATCAGTGATAAACCAGGCTGTTATATCCAAGAGAATCAGATACAAACATACTAAATACAGTGTCGAGAATGACCAAGAGAACACACTAAAATAATCCTAACCTTTAGTCTAACCTTTCCTTATTGAAGATGTATACAACATTTACACTCAATATTTTCACATGAAGAGAGAGAGAGAGAGAGAGAGAGAGAGAGAGAGAGAGAGAGAGAGAGAGAGAGAGAGAGAGAGAGAGAGAGAGAGAGAGAGAGAGAGAGAGAGAGAGAGACAGAGAGAGAGTATGATAGATGTTACCCAAGTACTCTTGCCTTAAACTATTAGTCCAGCGAGTAACATGTAATTATTATTTCACAAACACCATTAAACATATCATTACACCTGACATGTAATACTCGTCCACATCTTTCCCGCCCATCTTATCCCCGACGTCACTTGAAACACCGTAACAAAAGTCTCTATCGTTCTAGACGTACACTGACGTGCACTAGCCTACTCACCGACCAACAAGTATAATGCTGAATAGTTCAGGAGAGACGTAAGAATATACACTGAAAAACACAGTGTACACGTCTCTTGTGTTTATATCCGTATGCCATGATAGTATTTTTTCTCTCCAGCTTATGTCACCGGCTGGAGCTATGACAAGACCTGGTTGTAACTTATTGTCATCCCTGATTACTTATAGACCTCAAAATATTGTATATATGTATTTACATAGCTGTAATAACAATAGTATTATAAAGATTAATTGTGGAAAAAGCACAATTGTGTTGTTTAATCCCACTGGAGTGTACCTATAGGTCGGCCCCACAGACGTCCCGACACACTCACAGTGTAACTACCACGTAGAAACGTCGTTGGAACGTAATGGTTACGTTGAACCCACGTTACTCTTGGATATTGTGGTCACCAGGTCATCACGGCCAGGTTCCCACTGGTGTATGTCGCTAACTAGGACCCGTGTGCAATGATGGGTCGGTAAACGATTTATTAATTCATTCGCCAAGCCTTCAATTAATTTTATTATAACTTAAATGAGGCCAATTATTATGAAATTTGAAGCCATCTTGCACCCTCTGGTGTAGAATGATTTGTTATTAGTGTTTACAGACTGATTCATTCATCAATTATTAGTTCACATGGATTCTAGTCGTATAGGGCAAGGTAAGAGGGAGCCGGTCGGCCGAGCGGACAGCACGCTGGACTTGTGATCCTGTGGTCCCGGGTTCAATCCCGGACGCCGGCGAGAAACAATGGGCAGAGTTTCTTTCACCCTATGCCCCTGTTACCTAGCAGTAAAATAGGTACCTGGGTGTTAGTCAGCTGTCACGGGCTGCTTCCTGGGGGGTGGAGGCCTGGTCGAGGACCGGGCCGCGGGGACACTAAAAAAAAGCCCCGAAATCATCTCAAGATAACCTCCATTGACACTGGGTTGTACTCCCCTTCATGCAACAAAAGGCTCGTACTTTTCAACCTATTCTGAAGTAGGTTTAAAGGCGAGATATTTGTTACAAACTTGAATCGTGGCATTTGTCACATCTTGCACCAACACCAACAATCATCACTACCACCATCATCATCAACCACTACCACCATCACCATCAACCACCACCACCATCACCATCAAACACCACCACCATCACCATCAACCACCACCACCATCACCATCAAACACCACCAACATCATAATTTTCAAAATAATATACATCAGCGATCTCGAATTTAATTTGTTTAATTAAAAGTGAATTCATTATTTCATATCCAACCGGTCAGTAAATAAAATTTTCTATATTATACCCATGATCAGTGACGGAATAAAGCTAATTGGGATAATTTTGAATGAGAGAGAGAGAGAGAGAGAGAGAGAGAGAGAGAGAGAGAGAGAGAGAGAGAGAGAGAGAGAGAGAGAGAGAGAGAGAGAGAGAGAGAGAGAGAGAGAAAGTCTGATAGAGTATCATACTAGTAACAGATTTTATTGTAAAATTCGGAACGATCTCACGTTGCTGCCTCTGATACTGCAAGAGGCCTATATGGGCGCAAGGAGGCCTGGTCGGTGACCGGGCCGTGGAGACGTTGAGCCCCGAAATCCTCGCAAGGCACCAGAGGAGCCGCAGAAATCCCCTTCAGTCACTGTGGTTCGCCAGGCGAAACATCGCCCCACTATAATTAACACCACTTGTCATGTCAAATAAACATACTTCCATCTTCTTCCGTTAAAAAGAGAATACAGAAAAAAACTCACATTATACATAGTTTTCTTAACAGCCAATATATATATATATATACATTAACTAAATGACCCACATTAGTTCCACCCATTTACGTAGAGGAGCAACAAAGTTCAGTATTTGCTAGTCTTATTCCGAATACAAAAAATTCCACAGCTATTGTGGATATTAACAAAATTCAATAGCTATTACGAGTATTATCAAAATTCCATAGCTATCAGGAATATTATTCCACGCTCGCCAGTGGAGTGTTCGCCCCACACTACATTAGCCCAGATTTTCCCCTATGAAAAATAGAGATTTATTATAATTAACTTTTACGAGGCAATTTCGCTCCCATCATGTTTAATTTGGTAAAGAGGAAAAAGTATTATAACGAAAATTCGGCGCTTCGGCCGATACTGTCGCGAGCACGAATTTTCCCGAGAGAGAGAGAGAGAGAGAGAGAGAGAGAGAGAGAGAGAGAGAGAGAGAGAGAGAGAGAGAGAGAGAGAGAGAGAGAGAGAGAGAGAGAGAGAGAGAGAGAGAATTATGAGGCAAAAGTAATATCAGAATGATTATATAGAGTGAAAAGGAGAAAAATGGGATAATAGGCTACAATAAAACCCGCCAGAGTATTTAGAAGGTAGACACAAAAACTGAACATTCAAAAAATAAAATCCCTTTACCCAACACCATAAATATTTACAAAAAGATAAAAAGTCCAAAAACCCAACACCTCTGGCTATCCCAACTTGACCTCGAAGCTCTTAGCGAAAGTGATCCCGCCGTTTGCTTCCGAAGGACATAACTTGGAGCCTAATGCCACCAGGACACAGGGGTGACCGCCAGGACACTCTAGCTCACACCACTTAAATTAGCGTGACTTCTTCCGGTTCAACTCCAGTCGCGTTCACGCAAGTTATGGAAATTTAGGAGCAGAGGGCGCGAGAGGGAATGTAACTCCGAAGGACATTATGTAGCCTGGGAAGGGAAGCCTATTGCTGCCTCTCTTGGCAGTCTCGTGTGGTGGTTGGTAGTGTTTGTGTGGTTGGTGGTTGTTTGGTGTCTGCCTCACCTGTCGTGTCTGCCTCACCTGCCGTGTCTGCCTCACCTGTCGTGTCTGCCTCACCTGACAGGCGCTCATCACTGTCAGCGTTGACAGTCACACGTTTCCAATAACCATCATTTTATTTAAATTCGACTGACTAAAGTCAAAATAATCTATCGATTTTTTTATGCAATAGGAAATAAATACAGAGAACAATTTCCGGTTGAGCGGTGTTGCGTGAACATGTGAACGAGGGCTGGATGACGCGACGGTTGGGTTGGTAGATTGTGAAAAAACTTGGTGGTCGGGGAGCCGTGTTATTTTTCACAGAAGAGTGTTGAACCATCTATCATACTAATTAGTACCAAGGCAGGACGCACACACCTCAGCCACCACCCTTCTCCCCCCCCCCCCCCCAGCCGTAACTTTGTCAGGAAAATGGAAAGTGGTTGTGCCACTTTCTGTTTGAACTGTTTACCCAAACAGTTCATGGAACTGTTTGTCAACTTCGTGTTGTGTCAGTCATTACTGGAGTTATTTGGACGATCTATATACGATGTTCCATCCATTAGACGGGATTCCTAAGACTATAAGTGACACTTCAGAAGGCCTATTGCTCCATACGAGGACTATGCTGATTCATATATATCCAACCTTCGCTTGAAACAATCCAGCGGTCCCACGTCTATTGTGCTACCTGATAATTTAGTCCATACATGAGTGACAATTTCCAAACCAATATTTACCAGATCTTTGTCGAATCTTAAACTTGGCCAATTTAAATCCATTGTTTCATGTTGATATATTTAACACATTATAAATATCCTTTACAAGTATATGCAGGTACACATATACATAGACAATATAATAACAACAATTCATCAACGCTCACAAGGACAGAACAAAATAAAAATTATCGCAAAAAGCACTATTTTTAATTAAAAAAAATGTCTTTTTTTATCATTATGCCTAGATGAAAAATATCAAAGACATGATTAAAAAATATACGATCACGAGGGGAGGAAAAAAACAAGAGAGTATTACCCTTGAAGCTTAATAGGATTCGCGAGGCTTGGAGAGCAGCGAAACACCACCAGTGTCCTTTTAGCGTTTACTCTAATGGGGGTTAATGGATACGCCCGGACTCTTTTGCGTCAGCTAAATCCCCGTACAAAAAAATAAAATTGCATTTTTTTTTGGGGGGGTATGCCGGGTGAAGGATTAGTCAAACCGACTATTTTCAGGTTAGAAACGAAAGCAGACTGTTTTTTTTTTTATGTCAAAATAATAAGTATTTGAATGTAGTGAAAAGTTGCGATGCGCTCGCCGAAATGTGTTTATTAATGATTTTGTGTCTGATTTATATAAAAGTTCAAGTGGACTATACCTATCGGAAATATGACTCCCCGAGCATTATTTTTGAGCGGAATTCAGGGTTATTGCACGTATTTGGAGTTTTAAATTACGACTTTTTACACCGAAAATGTGTAAATTAGTGAAAATGGCAAATGGTCAGATTTTGCCCAAATCCCCCCCCACCTCCATGCAGTTTTAAAATACGTCTAACCACTTTTACACTGTTACACAACACTGCCAGGTGACAGTGTTGTTCCAGATCTGTGAGAGCCATACTGCACAGCTTTCACCATAAATAACTGCTAGGACATCATTTATTTAATATATTATTAATTTTCTGTATAAAATGTTATATGTTATTCGAAAAAAATATGGAGCTCAATGGGTTTCTGACGTCACTTCCGTCGCTGCGTCACGTGACCGCCAAAATATCAGCCAATCAGCATGAAGATCAATAATGTAATGCGAGGGCACGTGGTCCCCTCTGAGTCTCACAAGGCTGGGTCTCCTGATATCACATAATGCCCCAACCATGAAAAGGAACAACCATACTCAACAGGTGTGCCTGTCCAGCTATGCTCCAGGTATTGGGTGACTTTTCCAAACTCTGCTGTAGGCCCGACGGTCCAGGCGTGGAGGTTGCTAGTATACCATTGTTCTGGGAGCTGCTCACAGGAGGGCGGGGTCTTCCTAAACACAGTTTATCCATATATGGGGAACTGTACCATTGATCGTCGACGATTTGCGGAAACTGCAAAGTATATCTGCCTCCCGTTGTGGTTAAGTTGTGGTTGGCATATGAATTGATGGTGCTGGTTGGCGTACCAGCAGCTGTAGTATAAGTACCGGACAAATTGCAGTACACATGTGTTCACATCGTCAAAACATGAGAGATTTAAAGAACAAATCCACAAGGGCCGTGACGAGGATTCGAACCTACGTCCGACATCATCCCAGACGCTGCCTTAATCGACTGAGCTACGGTTTTGGTTCATTGATTTTTCAGATTTGTTCATTGATGCATCACGCTATTGTGATTTCTGTGTATAATGAGAGATTTAGGCTTTATTTTAAGCCTCATTTAGGCCTCAGACCTCACCAAGAGGCATCACGGTCACTGTGAATATTTTACACTCGAGGCAAGAGGAGGCACACACACACCAGACCATCCGGGAAGGTGATCTCTAGCACCTTTGCTTTATAACACTGCCGAAACCAACTAAACTTGGGCAGCATGTCAAATGAAGTTCTATTCATCGTCACGTGATGCATGAGGGAGCGGCAGTGTGGGCCTCAGACGCCAGCCAGGGATTTTGAGTACATTGTAGAGACCATAAGAATACCGACATACTGAATAAGAGTAGAATACAGTACCCCATCCTCACTATCGCCTTTCACTGAATAGAGAAGTGCTTTAGTACAGCAAATTAAATGTCACATTTTGATGCAGTTTGGTAAGGAACGTAAGTTAAGAAAGCATAAGCGAACAATGAAAGGAGGTTGGCATGGCAGAAAAGAATCACAACAAAGGGATCATTCAGATACACCACACCAAGGAGAGAGAGAGAGAGAGAGAGAGAGAGAGAGAGAGAGAGAGAGAGAGAGAGAGAGAGAGAGAGAGAGAGAGAGAGAGAGAGAGAGAGAGAGAGAGAGAGATTTTATATATCATTATATTGCCTTTCCTTCCTGGCAAATGTTGTGATCCACAACACCTCCACCACCACTTGTAACTAACAGGGAAGACTTCACTAAAATTAGCAGGTGTGTTCTTCTGTCATGTATGCGCATTTATTCCCAGTGTATTAACAAGTATTTTCCTGTATATTAAATAGTATTTTCTCTGTTTTAAATAATCCGTTGTACTGTGGAATTTAATATTTCAAGACTATTGCGGGACAATGGGCAGAGTTTCTTTCACCCTGATGCCCCTGTTACCTAGCAGTAAATAGGTACCTGGGAGTTAGTCAGCTGTCACGGGCTGCTTCCTGGGGGTGGAGGCCTGGTCGAGGACCGGGCCGCGGGGACACTAAGCTCCGAAATCATCTCAAGATAACCTCAAGATAGCAGGCGAGCCTGACTTAAGGACAAGTCAGGTGTTTCAGGCTTCGTAAGTGACCTTAGATTGTTAACTGTCACTGAGTCAGCCTGTCCTCCTAACGTTCCCACAACGTCAAGAAACTGCCGTACTAAAGTGCCCTTATCCGAACCCGCCAGAGGACCCACAACAGAAAACGGGACAGCGTGTCAATTTGCGCGAGCCGCTACCATTTTCTAGTACGATGATTTTTGGGCCTTAGGTGGAGTATACGTCAAAATGCGACGTGCTATTGGGAGGACTGAGTACTTATGTGGGTAGTGTGTATAGACACACCTCCCATATATATTCAACCATAAGCTTCTGGGCGTCTTGTAGTTAGGGGAATACAGCTAGGTGAGTACAGTTAGGTGAGTACATCTATGTGAGTACAGACGCGTGAGTACAACTAAGCGCATACGGTTGGGAAGCGCATATGGGAAGCCGGTTGGCCGAGTGGACAGCACACTGGACTTGTGATCCTGTGGTCCTGGGTTCAATCCCAGGCGCCGGCGAGAAACAATGAGCAGAGTTTCTTTCACCCTATGCCCCTGTTACCTAGCAGTAAAATAGGTACCTGGGTGTTAGTCAGCTGTCACGGGCTGCTTCCTGGGGGTGGAGGCCTGGTCGAGGACCGGGCCGCGGGGACACTAAAGCCCCGAAATCATCTCAAGATAACCTCAAGATAACCATACAGCTAGGTGTGTACAGCTAGGTGAGTACAGCTAGGTGAGTACAGCTAGGTGAGTACAGCTAGGTGAGTACATCTATGTGAGTACAGATACGTGAGTACAACTGAGCGCGTACAGCTAGGTGAGTACAGCTAGGTGAGTACAGATAAGTGAGTACAACTAAGTGAGTACAACTAAGCGAGTACAACTAAGCGCGTACAGCTAGGTGAGTACAGCTAGGTGAGTACATCTATGTGAGTACAAATACGTGAGTACAACTGAGCGCGTACAGCTAGGTGAGTACAGATAAGTGAGTACAACTAAGTGCAGGCGATGAGTCACAATAACGTGGCTGAAGTATGTTGACCAGACCACACACTAGAAGTTGAAGGGACGACGACGTTTCGGTCAGTCCTGGACCATTCTCAAGTCGACTGTTTCGATGGACGAAACGTCGTCGTCCCTTCAACTGCTAGTGTGTGGTCTGGTCAACATACAACTAAGTGAGTACAACTAAGCGCGTACAGCTAGGCGAGTACAGTTAGGTGAATATACACACACACACATTTAACAATACAATAACAGGGGGTGTATATATATAAGAAGTAAAGTATTCAAGAATACGACCATTTAATGTGTATTTCCTGTGTTTGATGTGTGTTTTATCTGTATTTTTCATGCGTTCTGCTTTTACCTTTTTAAATATATTTGATGTGTGTTTTACGTGTATGTGCGTTTCCGAAACACATATGTAGGCTGCCTAGAAACGATTTTTGGTTGTTGTTGAATATTAATTGTATTCGTGATGCAGTTGTATTCGTGATGCAGTTGTATTCGTGATGCAGTTGTATTCGTGATACAGTTGTATTCGTGATCGCCATCAGCTCCCTCAATGTGTATTTACGTGTGTTTAAATGTCGTCGCACGTTATGTACTTGTGCGCATGCGTCAGCGCAGCTTGGGCAGCGTTGCCACGTCGACCTAGACAGCAGACGTCCAGCAAGCGCCTGGCTGCTTGCTGTCTGCTGTGGACTTTCCTGTCTGCCTAGGTTAGGTTGAGCTAGGATAGTTTAGGCTGGGTATAAGTTAAGTATGGCAAGGTTAGGTTTGGTTAGGACAGGTTAGGTTTGGGTAGGCAGGTATTAATACAAAATTTCTTCGGCAAACTGACTTATGTACGCATTTAGGCGCTTAATTCACATAATTAGATACATGTTCCTGCAGTCAGTCGCTGCCGGAGTATTGGTAGAGGAGGAGAAGGAGAAGAAGGAAGAGGAAGAGGAAGAGGGAGGAAGAGAAGAAGGAAGAGGATGAAGGAGGAGGTGGAGAAGGAGGAGGGAGCCCCAACACAAGAGCATTTTATTCTTTCTCGTGAAATACAGTCAATATTTTCTCTGCGGACCACCATGCTAACACTCTGACTAGGTATTACCACGGCCCGTTACAGGTACAGATGGGTACAGGTGTGGACAAGTACACGTGTTAATGGGGTACAGATGTGGCCGGATACAGGTGTGGGTTATAGCTAAAAACCAACACACACACACAATTTTAAAACGCCATAGAGTTCCCTTCCAATAAAAGGAGAGGTAATCCCTTTTCAGTAAAACATAATATTTCAACCAATCCAACATTTTTAATCGCCCGTTAAATCTCGACAATTTTTGCCGCTCTTGTTATGGAAAAATCCTCAATTGAATAGCGTTGAACTCTCTGAATTTTTTTTCTAGAAACCTTTGTTCCTTCGTTATCTCAAATGTGATTATAAACGTTCCAACACTATTTTTTTGCCAATTCCTTTCTAATATATATTTTGTGGAGCAAAGGTACGAATTACATTTTAAAGTTTATATATTAAATATATATTTTTTCCTAGCGTTTGCTTGTGATATTTATTCAAAATTAGGCGAATAATAAGAGGCAGGAGGAAGGGAATTATCAGGAGGAAGCACCAAGTTCACACAGAGATCACACTAACGTGATCTTCTTGAGGTTATCTTGAGATGATTTCGGGGCTTTAGTGTCCCCGCGGCCCGGTCCTCGACCAGGCCTCCACCCCCAGGAAGCAGCCCGTGACAGCTGACTAACTCTCAGGTACCTATTTACTGCTAGGTAACAGGGGCATTCAGGGTGAAAGAAACTTTGCCCATTTGTTTCTGCCTCGTGCGGGAATCGAACCCGCGCCACAGAATTACGAGTCCTGCGCGCTATCCACCAGGCTACGAGGCCACCACGCCTCATTTGATGCATCAAATGAACAAACCCACAAGGGCCGTGACGAGGATTCGAACCCTGTTGTAGCTCAGTCGATTAAGGCAGTGTCTGGGATGCTCCCGGACGCAGGTTCGAATCCTCGTCACGGCCCTTGTGGATTTGTTCAAGCACCAAGTCATTGTAACTATATAGCACTTGGAATGGGTCAGGATAAGGATTTAGGATGGGACGGTGATCCAAGGGGCAAAGGGATTAATATGGGGGGGGGGGGGGAACTAGGGGGTGGTGATTGCTCACACGATTTTCCTAACTCAAATCTAAATAATCACACTGGATTATAGCCTTATCCTGATAAGGTCAGAGAGTCATCAGGAGCAGCCAATCAGACCATAGTTGCATTTGGAAGGCTTAAGAAGGAGAAAGCAAGGTGCTGGGATATTAACAAAACCGCGTCTATCCACTTGGGCCATCGGGGGATCGAACGCCGACCCTGCAAGTTGTGAGACACTCACAATGCCAACCAGTTCAAGTGGATATTTAACACAACTTTCCTTATTTGAAAATAAAAACCGGGGTTTCAATATCAGTGGCATATTTGTCCCATATTATATTATAAGCATTTTGCACAGGCATTTTTCTGCGACTATGGCTATGCTTTGAGCGCCATGTTGTCTATACATTATAAGATACGTGGAAATTAGAACCTAAGAACATAAAAACAAAGGTAACTGCAGAAGGCCTATTGGCCCATACGAGGCAGCTCCTATTTATAACCCCCCAATCCTACTCAAATACATGTCCAACCCACGCTTGAAACAATCTAGGGAGTCCACTAATGTGAGAGATTGTATGTCACAGATCCCAATTGTGTCCGAGATTGGTCCCAATAGTGTATGAGTAAATTTCAAATATTGTATGGGATAGTACCCAATAGTGTATGGGATAGTACCCAATAGTGTATGGGATAGTACCCAATAGTGTATGGGATAGTACCCAATAGTGTATGGGAGAGTACCCAATAGTGTATGGGAGAGTACCCAATAGTGTATGGGATAGTACCCAATAGTGTATGGGATAAATAAGAGGTCCCAGTGTGAAGAGCATCATGGAACACGAAGTCTCTCATAAGTTTATACACTTGAGGAGTCGTATAGCATCAGTATACTTTTTTCATTATCTTCGCTGCATTTTAATTTCAGTGTATAATGTCCCCTTGTTGTGTATGAAACTACAGTATGATCGGTATACTGCGGGCGTCTCGCTTATATACTGTGGAGTGCAGAATATACTTCTCATTCACAGGATTCGACCTACTAAGACTGTTTAACTCCTGGGGTACCTATTTAACTGTTGGGTGAACAGATGTCTCAGGTGATAAAAAAATATTCCCAACCGTTTCTCTCGATCCTGCCTGGTGAGTGAATCCAGGTCCTTCGAGTGCGAGTCCAAGAAGTAGACCACTGTTCTACAGGACTGCGTTATTCGTTCATGCGGTCACTTGATTACCGAGAGAGAGAGAGAGAGAGATAGAGAGAGAGAGAGAGAGAGAGAGAGAGATAGAGAGAGAGAGAGAGAGAGAGAGAGAGAGAGAGAGAGAGAGAGAGAGAGAGAGAGAGAAAGAGAGAGAGAGAGAGAGAAAGAGAGAGAGAGAGAGAGAGAGAGAGAGAGAGAGAGAGAGAGAGAGAGAGAGAGAGAGAGAGAGAGAGAGAGATAGAGAGAAAGAGAGAGAGAGAGAGAGAGAGAGAGAGATAGAGAGAAAGAGAGAGAGAGAAAGAGAGAGAGAGAGAGAGAGAGAGAGAGAGAGAGAGAGAGAGAGAGAGAGAGAGAGAGAGAGAGAGAGAGAGAGAGAGATAGAGAGAGAGAGATAGAGATAGAGAGAGAGAGATAGAGAGAGAGAGATAGAGAGAGAGAGAGAGAGAGAGAGAGAGAGAGAGAGAGAGAGAGAGAGAGAGAGAGAGAGAGAGAGAGAGATAGAGATAGAGAGAGAGAGAGAGAGAGAGAGAGAGAGAGAGAGAGAGACTCACCTCTCACACGATAACGTTAAATTCAGACTAAATTACTTATAATCATAAATTTCCCGATCTTGTCACTTGTGAGCTGAAGTTATTTAAGTCTAGTTAATACATCTTCAAAGTTTGTAGCGAGATTGTTCAGATTTTTCATATATTAACTATTTTTGCACCTACATGTATTTTTTGGTAAAATTTTTGCCATATATTTATTGTTGACCAAACCATACACTAGAAAGTGAAGGGACAACGACGTTTCGGTCCGTCCTGGCCCATTCTCAAGTCGATTGTGAATGGTCGACTTGAGAATGGTCCAGGACGGACCGAAAAGTAGTCGTCCCTTCACTTTCTAGTGTGTGGTCTGGTCAACATATTTCAGCCACGTTATTGTGACTCCTCGTCTGCATATATTTATTATTTTTGTAACCCCCTGTGTGAGTAGGTCATCCCCAGTGTGAGAGCAGCAGGATTACTCGCGTGTAACATGTATAGTACGTGCTAGTAATCCCCCAGAGACCAACAGGATTACTTTAGTCCTGTTGGAGTTCTACACCTCACATTATAATACCTGGGAAGCTGGGAGTATAATCCCGCGGGGGGAATACAACGCTATGCTAAAATGACATTCCACAAGATTAAAAAACTCCGGAATTATAGATCACGGCTCTTTGCATTATAGGGGAAACAAACGCTTAGAGTTTAATGCCCACCAGTGATAACTTTAGCATGTGATAACTTAGCCAAGAGATAACTTAAGACGATAACCTAACGATGCAATAACTTAGCGAGGCGATAACTCGTTTCATTTCTTTATTATGCACCCCATACCCATCCCGTGGGCGGTGGGGCAAAGGGTTATAGAGGTACATAGCTCGTTTAGCTAAGCAAGTGACAATCTTGTGAAGATAGTTATACAGTTGTTAACGTTATACACATATACATGTCATATAAATACATACATGTGCACAAATGCATATACACATCAATATTCTTTATATCACAGGTGATTCAACAAGAGGCTCACACAAGAGTATACACATCCTATCCTCCTCTGTAGATAGTACTTTTCTGTAACAATATGTACCATAGTACAAATATTGACATACTAAGCAATAAGTCGAATTTTGTACTATTCACTTCATAGTTCGAAAACATTAAGCTAAAAGACAAACTTAAATATTCCTAGGCTTAGTATAGTACACATATGTACTATATTAGGTCTCAGATAGCGTTTATTAGGCCTAGGAAGGTTAGGTTAGGTTAGTTTGTCTTTGCAACATAAGTAGAAAATCGTTTCCCGGTTTGTCCAAAAACAATAGTACGGATTTCTACTTTCTAATTGCGTTGTATGTCGGTATATGTACTATGGTTCTCATCATTACTATAAGTACTACCAAAATAGGAGGATGGGATGCTATACAAGGCACTTCACAGCTATGGTGATTATTATTATTTTTATTTTTTTAAGGAGAAAGCGCCAAGCCATTACGACTATATAGCACTTGGAAAGGATCAGGATAAGGGTTTGGGATGGGACGGAGGGAAGGAATGGTGCCCAACCACGTGGACGGTCGGGGATTGGACGCCAACCTGCAGGAAGCGAGACCGTCGCTCTACCGTCCAGCCCAAGTAATTGTTACATCTAAGGTGAGTCACACAGTTACTAATCTTGCTCCACACCCACCCAACTAGGCGGCAAGTTTAGTTATGTGCAGGCTGTACCTACAGTCATGTGCAGGCTGTACCTACAGTCATGTGCAGGCTGTACCTACAGTCATGTGCAGGCTGCACCTACAGTCATGTGCAGGCTGTACCTACAGTCATGTGCAGGCTGTACCTACAGTCATGTGCAGGCTGTACCTACAGTCATGTGCAGGCTGTACCTACAGTCATGTGCAGGCTGTACCTACAGTCATGTGCAGGCTGTACTTACAGTTATGTGCAGGCTGTACTTACAGTCATGTGCAGGCTGTACCTACAGTCATGTGCAGGCTGTACCTACAGTCATGTGCAGGCTGTACTTACAGTTATGTGCAGGCTGTACTTACAGTTATGTGCAGGCTGTACTTACAGTTATGTGCAGGCTGTACTTACAGTTATGTGCAGGCTGTACCTACAGTTATGTGCAGGCTGTACTTACAGTCATGTGCAGGCTGTACTTACAGTTATGTGCAGGCTGTACTTACAGTCATGTGCAGGCTGTACTTACAGTTATGTGCAGGCTGTACTTACAGTCATGTGCAGGCTGTACCTACAGTCATGTGCAGGCTGTACTTACAGTAATGTGCAGGTTGTACCTACAGTCATGTGCAGGCTGTACTTACAGTTATGTGCAGGCTGTACTTACAGTCATGTGCAGGCTGTACCTACAGTCATGTGCAGGCTGTACTTACAGTCATGTGCAGGTTGTACCTACAGTCATGTGCAGGCTGCACCTACAGTCATGTGCAGGCTGTACCTACAGTCATGTGCAGGCTGTACCTACAGTCATGTGCAGGCTGCACCTACAGTCATGTGCAGGCTGTACCTACAGTCATGTGCAGGCTGTACCTACAGTCATGTGCAGGCTGTACCTACAGTCATGTGCAGGCTGTACCTACAGTCATGTGCAGGCTGTACTTACAGTCATGTGCAGGCTGTACCTACAGTCATGTGCAGGCTGTACCTACAGTCATGTGCAGGCTGTACTTACAGTCATGTGCAGGCTGTACCTACAGTCATGTGCAGGCTGTACCTACAGTCATGTGCAGGCTGTACTTACAGTCATGTGCAGGCTGTACCTACAGTCATGTGCAGGCTGTACCTACAGTCATGTGCAGGCTGTACTTACAGTTATGTGCAGGCTGTACCTACAGTCATGTGCAGGCTGTACCTACAGTCATGTGCAGGCTGTACTTACAGTCATGTGCAGGCTGTACCTACAGTCACGTGCAGGCTGTACTTACAGTCATGTGCAGGCTGCACCTACAGTATTCTTGAACACCATCAATGGTGTCCAAGAAATACACAAGCACTTCATTTATAACGAAGTATACTGCCAGGAATCTTAGCGAAGTATCCAAAATTTGCTTACTATAGGCTATAACTTAGACAGGCGATAACTTAGCGATGCAATAACTTAGCGAGACAATAAGTTAACGAAGAGATAATTTAGCAAGGCGACGATAACCTCGAAACATTTCTCGATATCTGATGTTTATTTCCACAAAATTCTAAATTACGAAAGAAGATACTAGTCAAGTAAATTAATATCTTGTACATAGGATAATATTAGTTTTTTTGTAGTGTTTGAAACTCGGTAACTCTCTCTATCTCTCTCTTTGTCTGTCTCTCTATATATCAGGAATCTATCACGTCCCATGCGACACAGCAAGAGATAACGGAGCAGGATAACGTGGGCGAGAATATAGCAGTGGGAGACGAATATTACCAGTATGTCTGATGGAGGTATTCGCGGCATGTTGGTTCTTTTGGCGCCCTCGGCCGTCAGCGCCACCTGGAGGCCGCTCGCAAGCCTTCCCGCTGATAATGCGAAGAATGAGCTTTGGCGATGAAAATTCTTTATCACTAAATGAAATTTCTGAAATGTTATCTATTAATTTGTTGGGAATGTTGAGAATTATTCTTATCCCCCTCCTCCTCCCTCCCGGATGATGTTTGTGTAGTTTTGTGGCTCATGATGCGTATATCTTCTTACTTATGTATATGTATATGTATAGATACTGAATAGTTACTGGTATTCCACTGTCGAGGAAACTAAACTGAAATTTATATACTTTATTCGTAAATGTTTGTTTACAGCTGGGGTTGTTTACAAAAAATTCCAAAAAAAAATCTCTAGGCCTATGATCATTTGATTTCTAGTATGTATGCGTTCACCTGGATGTGTTTGCAGGGGTGAGTTCAGCTCCTGGCCCCCGCCTTCTGAACGTTCTTAGGACTTAGCTATCAAGTTAATCTTATACCCCCGCAAGGAGGAAGACGGCTGAAGGACCAGGGGTCACGATGCCTCAAGCATTTACCCAATCACTTACGAAACCTGTACATCTTTGTGATTACGGAGGCTTTGTTTACATATATTAAAGAGTGTATGAGCTACGAAACCCTACGAAGTTGCTTATAACAACAATATTCTGGGGTTGCCAAGTTTCAAAGCTCGTAAACCGTTTAATAAATGTAAACAAAGAAGCCATGATCAAGGAAAGATGTACAGGTTTCGTAAGTGGTTATATAAATGCTTGATGAATCGTGGCTCAGGTGAGCAGCCTACATACGAGAGGCAGAACACATCGTCAATGATAAGGAAATATGCGAAGTCCTTATCGAACGCTGGCCCAAAGCTCACAGGCAGCATACTGATCTGCCACTAGAGGCACAAGCGTCCTAAGACAACGGACACCCCCTGAGACCCTATGGCCGAATTTGGACGTAATTTGAAATGAAATCGACTCACAAAAGTGACGTTCTGTTCTGTTTTCTGTTTGAGTCGTCCGGCGTACGCGCAGAGGACACTTTAAATTAACGTTTTTCATAACGTTTTGAAACTTTATGAAAATTTCATGCCCAACTAACCTATCAGATGACCCATAACTTACTGTTGTTGAAAAACAAAATCCCAAAATTATTTTCATTTTTTTTTTCATTTTCAAATTACGTCTAAATTCGGCCATACGGGCAAACGGCCAAAAGCGACGTTCTTTTTAAGAGGACAGGTTGCAGACCCACCTCAGGTTATGGTAACACCACAAGGACTGAAACATCTACAAGTACTTGAAGCAACAGATGCCATAAAACCCGAGAAAATGACGCCGTGTATACTGAACGAAGCATCAGGCTCGGGGCAGGCCATTGCTGTAGTATTTAACTCCGCTCTAGAAAAAACAGAGAGCTTTTGGACTGTTGGTACATGTCAAATTCGACGCTAACATGCAAAAAAAGGAAGACGGGAACCACTCAACTACAGATCAGCATCATTAACAAGCATCTACTGCGAGTTACTAGAGCGACTGATCCCGGGCAGGCTAGCAGAACACTGAGGACACCTATATCTTCTCTCAAAACATCAGCATGGATGCAGTGAAGGAAAATCATACTTAACAAATAAAAGTTCTACGTTAAGATAACGCAAACCAAACAAGAGGGAAGAGGATAGCCTGACTGCATATTACTAGACTGTCAACAAACATTTGATGTCAAAAGTATTGGACACAAGAGACTTCGCCTCAAGTTACAGAAGTTGGCTGATGTATCACGAAGACTGATTAAGTGGGGGACGAGCGTACCTTTCAGGAAGGAAAGTTGACCAGACCACACACTAGAAGGTGAAGGGACGACGACGTTTCGGTCCGTCCTGGACCATTCTCACGTCGATTGTGAATGGCAATCGACTTGAGAATGGTCCAGGACGGACCGAAACGTCGTCGTCCCTTCACCTTCTAGTGTGTGGTCTGGTCAACTTACTTTAGCCACGTTATTGTGACTCATCGCCTGCTTCAGAAAGGAAACAAAGGGTTACAGTGAGAGCAGAGATATCAAAATGGTGAGTGATTATGAATAGAGTCCGACAAGAGTCGGTACTGGAGCCCATCCTGTCTATAATATATCTCAGACTTCATATAAGAAATTGGATCATTATATTTTATGTCAGCAGACGATGCAAAGCTAACGGGAAGAGTCAGGATAGATAATCTGCAAACGGATCTGAACACATTCCAGAAGTGGTTTGAAAAAATGGTTGATAGAATTTTACACATTCCAACTGCAAAGTTATGACGATACGCACAAGGGTAAGAAGATCTGTACAGCAATATAGAATGAAATAGAGAAATATTCTTGCATCAGAAAAAATGGGAAAAGACCTTGGAGTATACATAACCCAAATTTGATGCCAGATGTACACACACACACACATTAGCAGACTAACATCAGCAGCATATGCCAAACTGCCTTCAGAAACTAAGACTAAAAGAGTCTTCCGGGACCTATGCAAAACCTATGTGAGACTCGCTCCTAAATATGAAGCCCGGCATAGTCTTCACTATAAACAAAACGAATAAAAACTAGACAATGTCCATAGATATACAACAAGGCTGGTTCCTGGGCTGACGGGCCAGAGCTATGAGGAATGACTGAGGTAACTGGACCTTACCACACTGGGGAAGAGGAGAAATAAAGGAAACATGATAACGACATATATGCTAAGATGAATTGGCAGATTAAAGGAAGAAGTATTGCTCAAAGCTAGGAACAGCAGTACGAAGGGACATAGATGGAGACTAGACACAGAACAGTCACAGAGATGTTATTAAAAAATACAAAAGAAAATTTTCAGCGATACATGACAATTTCAACGAATTCTTTGACTCATCAAACCGCATACAACTAAAAAATTGGGAAATGAGTCAATTACATTCAACTAAGAATATTCGGGTGGCGGGACTATTTTTTTTATTAATACATGAGGTACATCTGCATTAGTGCAGCTACCCTAGACTATATGAAGTGGAGTACAGTGTTTCAAAAAAGCTAACTAGGTGATGCTAAAAAATCCCCATCACACAGGATGGTAAGTCATACAGAGGCATGTGATAGGCAGTCTGCACTGGCAGACTCCGGATGCATTTTGAGGATATCTTCAACACAAGATTGAATAAGGTAGCAGTGGTAATACAAGTCCCCATCTCGCAGGATGGTTAGTCATATAGAGCCATGTGTTTAGTAGCCTGCACTGACAAATTTTGGGTACACTGTGAGGATATCTTCAAGAATACGAACCCTGAAACACACACACACACACACACACACACACACACACACACACACACACACACACACACACACACACACACACACACACACACACACAGTGCATGACTCCCTCCGTCAACACAAAGCCACGACCTCTTAACAAAAGCCTCCTCGGCCACAAGAGACTCCGGCAACACAAGAGCCAGACCCCCAAACAGAGAGGGGGGTGACGCCCGCGCTGCCCGCCCGCCACCCAGACCTCGCGGCCCGCACCCACCAATTTCAACACTCTCCGAATTTTCTTGCTATCCATTTTTAAATTGCTTTTATAATCAGCCTGTGAAAATAAGATAATAAAGGGCGTGTGAGAAGGTATAGGAGCGTCGCCGTGGCGGACCAGTGCTCACCAGATTACATTTGGTGTCCAGGTTATCTTGAATATATTTCCCTCTTCATATGAGAACACCGCCGGCAAACGAAATTCTTGGGGGAAACATTTCTTCGCTAGCCAGATTAAAGCAGTGAATTTTTTATATGCTCCCCTTGAGAATGGGGGAGGCAATTTATGCTTGCATATATTTATATTTATATTATATTATAGTTACATATCTGATTGGTTACAAAAAAGTGGACATTAAGAGAGAAACGCGTTGTCTTGTTGCTGTTGTTAAAGATTCGCTACCTGGAACAAAGTTCCAAGTAGCACGGGCTATGGTGAGCCCGTCTCCGTGCGTTTGTTCTTAAATGGCTGGTGTCACTCTGACGAAGACTTCTACGGGTGATTTTGTTCTGTTTCGACATGTCACTCGGGTTTTTCGTTTGACCAATCACAGGGCAGGTAATATTATTAATCCTATCATTTAGCCAATCACACTGCCTGCTCAGCTGGTGAACTGACCAACTGCTTGTATTGTCCGGAGACCGGCGATGTTATAGCATACTTTAAGTGTCCGGACACAATCATAGCTATATCTTTGCTCATACTCAAGTCATAGACCTTGAAATGTGGTCACAATATCATATATATCTCGGACTTTCCGTTGGCATATTAAACATTTACATTTATTACTGAATTTATATGTAATCAATATCATATTTACCGAATCACTGCTCCCATCAATCAGGCTGTCACACGTCGCCTATTTTCGTCCTATATGACTACAAAATATAAATTGCCTTCGACGGTCTTGTCCAAGGTTGGCAGCCAGACGCTTCTGGCTAGCCTCATTAAACTGTGAAGTTAGTTTACCGAGTTACGGAGGTGGTAACAGCCTCCGTTGTTACAATGATGCAACGCAATTAAAGGTGCTCTTCGGTAATTACAAATATACCTTTTAATTTTTGTTTAATCAAGGAAAATTGTGTTCTGACAGTTGAACGCTGCTGTCCTACAGGCAAGAGTCTATTTATTTTTTGCTTTGTTTTGAATGGTATTCAATAAAAGTACAAGCAGAAAGCAACACTGATCTGTGCTATTCTGCAACCAGGCGACCTCTAATTGGAGGTGACCTCTAGTGGGAGGTGACCTCTAGTTGAAGGTCACCTGCTACTCTTTTAACTTCGAATGATAAAGGGAAGAACAGAGGACAGGACAGGATACCAAACACACGTGAAGACCAAAACAAATAATTTACCATAATTTTAAAATGCTCAAATCGAGACAGTGAGGGGAATGTACAACCTCATATGATCACAGACAGAGCACAACTCCAGATTGTGATCACAGAGTGTGTACAATCCCAAGATATAGTCACATACGGCGCACAACCTCGGGCTGTGACCACAACATAAAAATCACAATCAGAAGTAAACCACAATTCCCCGTCTATCAGATGGAAGATGATAGATGGTTGGGGAATCCCACAAACGCCGAAGAACAAGTCCGAACGAGGAATTCGAGCTTCGAATCAGAGGTCAGTCGCGGGCGAGGCTTTAGCAGGAAACTGCACCATCCCGCCCGGCGCTCCTTCAAGGCAATCAAACCTTTGCTAAAACAATATTGGAATATGCAGCACTGGACTGGACTCCGCACCTTGTGAAGCATAAAACAGAAATGTAATAAGTCCCAACATTTGTAACAAGATCAGTGCGTGCCAGAGCTAAGAGGGCTGAGCTCTGAGGACAGGTTAAGGGAACTAGACCTCACAATCCTGGAGCTGAGAAGAAATGAAGGGACATGAACATAACATACAAGATACTGACGGGAATTGGCCAGGTGGACAACAACAGTCTCTTCAGAGTGAGAGAAAGTAAGACGAGAGGACATAAGGGGAAGCAGGAAACGCAAACGAGTCCAAGAAATGTAAGGAAGTTCTCGCACTTCCACAAGAGGTGGAATGCACTGAAGGAAGTTGAGCAAGCCACCTACCTCCATCCACAACTTTGAGGCCAAGTTACACGAAGAATTGGAATGTCAGAATAGTTAAAATTATAATGCATCATGTACAACAATGCTAGAAGGCGGGCGCATAAAGACCTCACTCCTCTGTAAGCTCTCAAGAAGGCACCTCACTCGCTCCCCCCTTGAGAGTGCCTTCAGCGTGGCACTCCCCCCCCCCTCCTCCTCTCCTCCTCCCCAAGCTCGTAAAGCCTTAATCTTGGCACCGTTCGCGAGATTACACCCGCCCGATAACGTTGCCCGACGCGGGAAAAAACAGCACAGTAATGTCTGCGTCAGTCCCACCGAGGATCGTTTAAATCTGGCGCCTCCTGACAAACCGCCTTGTTTTGACTCCGCCCCTCTCATACGCCCATCAAAATTAACTTTTTTTCTTTCAAACAGCGACTGTTATTGAGCGCCTTATTGCACATGCGTACCGGAACCTTCATGTTGTTTAAGTAGTTCTCATTTTCTAATGATTATCTGTATCGTTCTAAAAATTCTTTATTGACAGAACTTTCTCTCTTTTTCAGTGGATAGACTCGTTTGTCTCGTATAGATTACTCGTTTTCTTTATGTTTTGTCTTGTGATAGACTGCTTGTCTATTTCTCCATAAGTTCGCCACATTGTCTATGTATCTTTCTATGTCCAGAATTTACTGCATACGATCTATTTCTCTCTTCATCTTGTGGCGCTGTGCTTGACATTTCTGTCTAGCATTATATGTATTTATGTAGCTCCAAGGGAAAGGAAACTTTCAGGAGAAAGCGCCAAGCTATATAGAGCACTTGGAAGGGGTCAGGATAAGGATTTGGGGGATGGGACGGGGGACGGAATGGTGCCCAACCACTTGGACGGTGTTTATTTGGCCCCAGATGCACCTGTACTTATCCAGCCATTGCTCGGAGGTGCTGCACGATATCTTGTTGACTATAAGATTGCACGATATCTCGTTGACTTGACTACCTCATCCAGCGATTAGGAAGGTGTCACTATAGCGGAACTACGAGGCAACGTAGCTCATATCGATAAGATATTCGAGTAACACCTTACCTGCTTACTAATATCACACCATCCGATACTCTATCGAGGCGACTCGATAAACCATTTGATATATCGTGTCCCTATACCTGTCTATCATACCTGGTGATGGTGACCTATGACCAGTGTCGCACCAGGCGTGCTGGACACAACAGCCTGGTACACAAAGAGGGACAAATAACCCCTGTAATCCATACTTTAATCTCTTTGTCACTCTTTTTCTAAATGTTTCATATTTTAAATTAATCAACAATTAGCCCCAGTGAAACACTCGGATCAAGTAACTTTTTATCGTTGGTGTATTGTGAGAGATTATTTACCCTCTAGACTTGACATTCCATTCACACGTCCTGTGCTAACCGGATTTTTGGCTCCGTCAACCATAGGTCAATCATTTCTTCAAACCCACACACAGCTGTTATTGACTGTCAATCAATGATTGTCAGTCAATCATTTCTTCAAACCCACACACAGCTGTTATTGCCTCAATGATTGTCAATCAATCATTTCTTCAAAACCACACACAGCTGTCATTACTTCAATGACTGTCAATCAATCATTTCTTCAAACCCCCACACAGCTGTCATTACCTCAATGACTGTCAGTCAATCATTTCTTCAAACCCCCACACAGCTGTCATTACCTCAATGACTGTCAGTCAATCATTTCTTCAAACCCACACACACAGCTGTTATTGGCTCAATGACTGTCAGTCAATCATTTCTTCAAACCCCCACACAGCTGTCATTACCTCAATGACTGTCAATCAACCATCCCTTCAAACCCCCCCCCCCCCCCCACAGCTACCATTGCCTCACTGTCAATCAAACATTCCTCCAAACTCCCACAGTTGTCATTGCCTCAATCCCTGTCAATCAACCATCCATTAACACCAGACTTAAACATCATTCCTACGTCACTACCTAAAAGGAATCCACACGTCGTAGTTGAAATTCATCCACACTACCAACCTCCGTTACTCCTGAATGCAAGAAAGTCAAGCTAATGCCATAGAACGAAATAATATTACATGTATTATATAGTAGAGACGGCTAGGCCTGTCATGCCATGCCATGATTCTCAATATATATATATATAACGTTCTAACGTAACATATAGCGATATATTATATTAGCCAGGGCACATTACCAGCATCTTCAGTAAAGTCGTCTACCCTTTACTAGCAAGACTGTTTTTAAAGCTTAATTTATTACGACGTCAATTTAAGACATTGAGTTTATAAATATTTGCGCGGCATTTCAACTTTACATAACCAATAACAAGGGTTAGTCTGGATTATATCAACTTCAAACGCACAGTTCTAGTAAAACTAATCTGATTTAACAGGATTTAAGTTGCTTGTCATCTCTTTGCGATAGTAATTTTGTTTGTTAATAATATCAAGTATCCTGGTAAGTGTATCTCTGCTTCTCCTGCTGATACTGTGCTCTAATCCTGTGATCCTGCTACAGCACTGTACACATCACTCCATCACTCTTATGTCTGGCATTTTCTCACAATCAAGTTGATATTTCTGCAAAGGTTCTCGTGGCCAGGGAGGAGCTTGTGCCTGAATTAGTGAATTTTTAGGGGTAAGCGCTAAGCCATTACGACTATATGAGCACTTGGAAGGGGGCAGGATAAGGCTTAGGGAAGGAACGGGGGGGGAAGGAATGGTGCCCAACCACTTGGACGGTTGGGGATTGAACGTCGACCTGCATGAAGCGAGACCGTCGCTCTATCGTCCAGCCCAAGTGGTTGGACCAGAGAGCATTGGAGGCAATGCCTGAAACCTTTGACTAGGTTTCAACTGGAAGCTTCATGACACCTAGAGGTATCAGTGGAATCCCAGGTTGCATTGCTTTTTGACCATGTCGTGATGTAGTGCAATGTTTGCTTGGGAGAACCAAGTAACCGGGATCGAATCCTCTTCATGGCTTCTACTGATTTGTGCATTGATACATCACCTTAAATGTGATTTCATTGTGTATTTGCTTTAATCATAATTCAGCTTTCCAAGATCACCATATCTCAGGTCTCATAGTTCACACCAAAGACATTGTTAGATAACTTTACTTTTGACAAGGTTTCAACATGACCAAAATCACTAAAAATGACATTTGTTCTGACTTTCAGGTCTCTGACACCACCATCAAAATTTATAAATCGGCCCTTTGAGAATATAATGTGAATTGACAATATTTGACTAGAATCCCTTTGTTTAAAAGTTTTAGTTTAAGATCTGGATAAAAAAATGAGTCAAATGAGTTAAATGAAACAGTCCATCCCTACCTTTGCAATCTAGCCCTTTCCCCTGCATCTATCTCATTTAATATCAACATATAATTCTATATTTTCTAAATACATGTAACTTAGCCTTTCCATCTAACCTGTCACTGCAACTAACCTTTCAACTGTATCTAATCCTGTCACTGTATAGGATTAGATTTAGTAACATTCCTGTGTATTTAACCATGTCCCTGTACCCTACTGTGTGTGTCTCTCTCTCAGGTTGTATATTACAATGCCTCGCCTCAGTCACCATGAATTCCATTACCGTGAGCACCGCACCAGCTTAATGAGAGTACTCCACCTCCCTCTTGCAGGAGCTGACGTGACAGCAGGAAGGGCGAGAGAGAGAGAGAGAGAGAGAGAGAGAGAGAGAGAGAGAGAGAGAGAGAGAGAGAGAGAGAGAGAGAGAGAGAGAGAGAGAGAGAGAGAGAGAGAGAGAGAGAGAGAGAGAGAGAGAGAGAGAGAGAGAGAGAGAGAGAGAGAGAGAGAGAGAGAGAGAGAGAGAGAGAAAGAGAGAAAGAGAGAGAGAGGGCGAGAGAGGGCGAGAGAGGGCGAGAGAAAACGAGAGAGAGAGAGGACGAGAGAGGGCGAGAAAGAGCGAGAGAGAGAGAGAGAGAGAGAGAGAGAGAGAGAGAGAGAGAGAGAGAGAGAGAGAGAGAGAGAGAGAGAGAGAGAGAGAGAGAGAGAGAGAGAGAGAGAGAGAGAGAGAGAGAGAGAGAGAGAGAGAGAGAGAGAGAGAGAGAGAGAGAGAGAGAGAGAGAGAGAGAGAGAGAGAGAGAGAGAGAGAGAGAGAGAGAGCGAGAGAGAACGAGAGAGAGCGAGAGAGAACGAGAGAGAGCGAGAGAGAGAGAGCGAGTTGTAATAATCCTGTCTACTCTCTCTAATCTTATCCCTTCCACCTACAATTCTACATTCTACATCTACCACTTTCCCCGTCTACCTGCAGACTGCTGTAGTTTTACAACTCCACATTGCTTCTAGACCTTTGTTTCACTTACACGTTTTGATGTTTCCTTAATAATTCCCTTGCACGAGCCTTATCATTTGCGTCACTGTCGAATTATTCCCCCCCCCCCACACACACATCCCCCCCTCCCAGTCCCCTGTTGTATTAATTACTTTTGAGACTGATTCATTTCTTAGACAATTTACTCATGCAATATCTCTCTCATTTTCTCATATTCATTAATACTCTTACCGATATTCCAGTAATGCTTCTCTCAGCTCTCACTCCTCTCTCTCCCAGTCTTCTCCGGTACCTCACTCCACTCCTTAGACCTGATCCACTTGAGCCACTCATCCTTCACTCTAATTGCGTTGTATGACGGCACTAGACGGAGCCCGGCACCTTACACCGGCTCCTCCTACCTGGCACCTTACACCGGCTCCTCCTACCTGGCCACAAACGGATGAGCAATGCACAATGGAATCACAAGAACTTGATGAATCTATGAATAAATATTGGAGTCGAACGATGGCAGCGAATTTGCGTTTCTGATTCCTTGGCACAATGAACTCTAGATGTGCGGGGTTGGGGGTGGGGGGGGGGGGGTGAGGGTGGGGGGTTGGGGGTTGACCTTCAGTTGTTTGGTCCCGTCTTTCAACTGTCAATCAACTGGTGGACAGCTTTCTGGGAATGTTGCCTCAATCTTATCTACATTTGAAACTGTGCATGGTATCTGTTTCTACTATATCCCTACCTGGTGCATTCATTTGTTAAATACTCTGATAAGAATTTTTTGTTTTAATGTCCCTGTAGCTCATTTGGGTACTCAGTTTCCACCTGTGTCCCCTTGAAAGAGACCCACCCATGTGTCGGAAAATCCGACACCATTTAATAATCATACAGATAATAGCTGTATTGTATAAACAAGTTACCCATAGAAAACGTAACTTGTAGTGGAATTACCGTCTAAAGAAAACGGGATATCATCACCACACACTATTATAATTCACCACCTATTATGGTGGGAATTATTCTTAAATACATTAGTCTTTGGACTTTACCATCATAAAACATCTCATATAAATTAACTTAATTATCAATATTAAAGTAGAGTAAATGTGACCCTTCTATCACTTTCTGACATGTGGACAATGTAAGCCAGGCGTCAGTGAGGAAGGAGGGGCAGCCATTGTTGTGTCACCTCCCAGACGTGTGGAGCAAATTCGGCTCCTATCATATCTGGACAATGTCGGCCAGTAGCGTCATTAGTATGGAGTGTTAGACAGCCATTGTTTATATTGAGACCAGAGGCTCACACGGGAGCAAATTCGGCTCCTGTTAATTTTACTTGGACGTAGTGTTATGGAAACCAAGGGTGTACCATTTTCAACACGCTGTCAACAAATCAAGTTAAGTGTTCTTTCCGAAACCCGTTTATTTTCATTTATGGCCATTAATGTCATTATATAGGGTGACCCGGTTAGAACGCGACATAACCTCAAACTAAAGGTAATTAAGCCAGGTCTTTATTGTTCCATGTACAGTTTTCTCTGAAATACTTGTCATATATAGAATCTGGCTTTACAGCTAGCGCCCTTTTGACAGGTCAAGACGAGGAAGCAAGGACTTTGTGCACCAGTTACTGGGTGATGGAAGCTACCTCAAAGAGGATAATTTGGTGTCTACACCCTAGTTATACCTGGTGGACTAACCTGCTGTACTATAAGATAAGGAACCTCTTCAATGTATGTAGTCTATTACTGTAGTTTGATTGGCTGCATATATATTAATTTAATAAACCCCCCTAATGTGTAGAGGATCGATTTGTGAGATTAAGAGATTATTGCAGAAATACAGTCCACTCATTATCGTACAAATTGCTATCGAAGTATATAAATTAACGTAAATATAAATTCATATAAATTAAATAAATATAAATCTCACAGGTCGGTTCCCACACCATGTTAAATATACTGTATTTAATCTATCAATTCCCCTGAGCATTTTGTATGCTATAATCATGTCTCCTTTAAGTTTTCAGTCTTTCACCAACCTGAGGTTCAATTCACGTAGTCTTTCCTCGTAACTCATACCTTTTAGTTCTGGAACTAGTCTGATGCATATCTTTGAACCTTCTCCAACTTCGTCTTGTGCTTGACTAGCTAGGGACTCCATGCTGGAGCCGCATGTTCCAGCATTTGTCTGACGTTTGTGATATACAAGGTTCTAAATGATTCCACACACAAATTTCTAAATGCAGTTGTGTTGTTAGGCGGTCTCGCATATGCCGCTGATGTCATCCTATTGATGTGGGCGTCAGGAGAGAGAGGCTCTCGGAATGTAAACAAGTAATGCGCATGCGCTGACCCACTAGTTCCCTGGATACTTCTTTCGTGATTTAGTCGTTTCTTTGGTTCATTTTGTTCTCTGTTTGTGTTCTGTTATCGATCACTATGTATTCATGCCTCTATTTGCACTTTCTCACTGTTCTTTACTCGCATTATCTCGTGTTATTGAAGCCAAAGTCCCTCACAACTCCGAGCCGTGATGTGTGTGTGTGTGTGTGTGTGTGTGTGTGTGTGTGTGTGTGTGTGTGTGTGTGTGTGTGTGTGTGTGAGTGTGTACTCACCTAGTTGTGTTTGCGGGGGTTGAGCAATGGCTCTTTGGTCCCTTCCCACTGTGTGTGAGTGTGTGTGTGTGTGTACTCACCTAGTTGTACTCACCTAGTTGTGTTTGCGGGGGTTGAGCTCTGGCTCTTTGGTCCCGCCTCTCAACCGTCAATCAACAGGTGTACAGATTCCTGAGCCTATCGGGCTCTGTCATATCTACACTTGAAACTGTGTATGGAGTGAGCCTCCACCACATCACCCCCTAATGCATTCCATTTGTCAACCACTCTGACACTAAAAAAGTTCTTTCTAATTAGTTCTTTCTGTGGCTCATTTGGGCACTCAGTTTCCACCTGTGTCCCCTTGTGCGTGTTCCCCTTGTGTTAAATAGACTGTCTTTATCTACCCTATCAATCCCCTTCAGAATCTTGAATGTGGTGATCATGTCCCCCCTAACTCTTCTGTCTTCCAGCGAAGTGAGGTTTAATTCCCGTAGTCTCTCCTCGTAGCTCATACCTCTCAGCTCGGGTACTAGTCTGGTGGCAAACCTTTGAACCTTTTCCAGTTTAGTCTTATCCTTGACTAGATATGGACTCCATGCTGGGGCTGCATACTCCAGGATTGGCCTGACATATGTGGTATACAAAGTTCTGAATGATTCTTTACACAAGTTTCTGAATGCCGTTCGTATGTTGGCCAGCCTGGCATATGCCGCTGATGTTATCCGCTTGATATGTGCTGCAGGAGACAGGTCTGGCGTGATATCAACCCCCAAGTCTTTTTCCTTCTCTGACTCCTGAAGAATTTCCTCTCCCAGATGATACCTTGTATCTGGCCTCCTGCTCCCTACACCTATCTTCATTACATTACATTTGGTTGGGTTAAACTCTAACAACCATTTGTTCGACCATTCCTTCAGCTTGTCTAGGTCTTCTTGAAGCCTCAAACAGTCCTCTTCTGTTTTAATCCTTCTCATAATTTTAGCATCGTCCGCAAACATTGAGAGAAATGAATCGATACCCTCCGGGAGATCATTTACATATATCAGAAACAAGATAGGACCGAGTACAGAGCCCTGTGGGACTCCACTGGTGACTTCACGCCAATCGGAGGTCTCACCCCTCACCGTAACTCTCTGCTTCCTATTACTTAGATACTCCCTTATCCACTGGAGCACCTTACCAGCTACACCTGCCTGTCTCTCCAGCTTATGTACCAGCCTCTTATGCGGTACTGTGTCAAAGGCTTTCCGACAATCCAAGAAAATGCAGTCCGCCCAGCCCTCTCTTTCTTGCTTAATCTGTGTCACCTGATCGTAGAATTCTATCAAGCCTGTAAGGCAAGATTTACCCTCCCTGAATCCATGTTGGCGATTTGTCACGAAGTCCCTTCTCTCCAGATGTGTTACCAGGTTTTTTCTCACGATCTTCTCCATCACCTTGCATGGTATACAAGTCAAGGACACTGGCCTGTAGTTCAGTGCCTCTTGTCTGTCGCCCTTTTTGTATATTGGGACCACATTCGCCGTCTTCCATATTTCTGTGTGTGTGTGTGTGTGTGTGTGTGTGTGTGTGTGTGTGTGTGTGTGTGTGTGTGTGTGTGTGTGTGTGTGTGTGTGTGTGTGCGTGTGCACGCGCTAGTGCAGCTTAACGGAGCATTAAGTACAAAACAAACACTGCCTCCGTGAGACCTTTCCTGGAGTATATTGCTTTTAAGAAAATAATTGGCGGGTGAAGTCAACCTTTTAGTCACACACCCTTGAGCGGCGTTGACTTTATTGATGTTCCTTGACGTGAAGTTTTTAATGTTCCTTGACTTGAAGCTTTTATTCAGCTGGTAGCTGAGTGGACAGCGCGCAGTACTCGTAATTCTGTAGCCCGGGTTCGATTCCCGGACCAGGGAAAAACAAATGGGCAGAGTTTCTAATTTAGTATAATTTCAAGCAGCCTAATTACTCACGTTACATCTGGCTGGCTGCTCTGTACACCTGACTATCATCTACACCTGCCTACACTTCACACTTGGCTACATCATACACCCGGCTACATTATACACCTGGTTACCATATATACCTGGCTACGCTGTACACATAGTTACCATGTACACCTGGTTACCATGTACACATAGTTACCATGTACACCTGGTTACCATGTACACCTGACTGCCTTGTAGACCTAATTACTGTGAATACGTGACTACAGTGTACACCTGACTAAGACAACAACACTGGCGGGAAGACTGGGTCATGTATATGTAGTCTCCGGGGTACAGGTGTGTGGTGCTCAGCTGCCCCTGCTCACACACCTGTAATATTTAAAAAAAAGATCAGTTCGACTGCGAGTGTCTTACACGGCGAGTACCTCCTTTGTCTGTGAGTACCTTTGTGAGTACCTTTGTAGGTGAGAATCTTTGACTGCAAGTACCTTTGTCTGTGAGTACCTTTGTTTGCCAGTACTTTTGTTTATGAGTACCTCTGACCGCGAGTAATTGTACCAGCGAGTAATTGTACCAGCGAGTAATTGTACCAGTGAGTAATTGTACCAGCGAGTAATTGTACCAGCGAGTAATTGTACCAGCGAGTAATTGTCCCAGCGAGTAATTGTACCAGTGAGTAATTGTACCAGCGAGTAATTGTACCAGCGAGTAATTGTACCAGCGAATAATTGTACCAGCGAGTAATTGTACCAGCGAACAAAAGCACTCGCAAGTATCGGGGGTTTGTATATTTGTGTATATTCCTGTATTTGGGTATCTTTTCTGCGCGCGCTTGTGCCTACGTGCGCGCCTGTGTGTGTGTGTAGCTATGCACACGCACACACACGTGTATACGTTAAACACGAATAGGTGTTGTGCGTGAGAATGCGCGCTTTTCTGTGTTCCTTTGCTCGTACGAGCGCCTGGTCGTGGACACTCTCCACCCCCATTATATATCTTAATGGGTTTACACCTCTACCCGATTTGTAGGCGAGTCAATGGGGGCCAGGTTGATGCATTAGCCCCGGGAAGACCAAGGCCATACGTCATCTACAATAGCCCTTAACGACTTGACGCACTATCAATGTGGCACTCCGCCTAACTAACAACCTTCCCACTCTCTCATTTTCCATTTGTATAACTCGCTTCGATGATATATAGGGCAAAACGATTTTTATAGGGTTTAGGGATATGTTGTCAGTTGCGCTTGAGATATGGTGTGTGTGTGTGTGTGTGTGTGTGTGTGTGTGTGTGTGTGTGTGTGTGTGTGTGTGTGTGTGTGTGTGTGTGTGTGTACTCACCTATTTGTGCTTGCGGGGGTTGAGCATTGGCTCTTTGGTCCCGCCTCTCAACTGTCAATCAACTGGTGTGTGTGTGTGTGTGTGTAACTGTATGGGACCCTACAACCCCTTATTGGGTGTAGGGTGAGCTTCAGCTGTCGGGACCCGCCTTTCTCGCCGTTGTTTGTCGCTGACTGTTATGGTTGCTGAACCTCTTCGTTCATGCCACACTCTTGAAAAAAAAATCCAAAAATTCTTGATTTTATCATCAAGAATCTCACCTTTCAACTCATAACACTTGTTCACTATACTCTCATGCAGAAGTGCTTCCGTGAACCCAAGCTATGCACAAAATACCTACACCCAAAATATACACACTAGAGATACACCTAAAATATACACATTATGGGTATACCTTAGATATACCCAAGAGGTACACCTTAGATATTCCACCCCCCGCCCCCTTCCCCCACCATTCCATTGGCCTCAAATGTGCTAATTGCGTTCTAGCGTCAATCTGACCTCTTTCCCACGCTATTTAAGTTCACTGTAACCAGGGCTCACACGATCCACCTTGTAAACAGGTTAATGACTCGTCACGAGCTGGACAATTTCTCAAGACTTATTTACTCCTTATAATGTGCAATTCATGCTTGGAACTTGGCTTGAAATAAATGTCAATCATTGGATTGCTGTCGAAGGCCTGTCAACAACGTATATAAGAAACCCACTACTGCTGTTCATAGATTATTGTGGTCAAGTTACCGGACAAAAATAGTTAAATAATAAATATGTCATTTAATATATGAATGTCTGTCCATTCGAGGTTAGACACTTGGAAACAGGATTGTTATATAGCAAGATTAATCGTGATTTTTATCTGAAGTACAATGGTTAGGGGGTGTCAGAGTCAGCCCAATGCTTCCCCTGAAGGGGGATTCAACCCCAAAGCCCTTCCATCACAAAGTCTGTGGATGTGAAATCTTCAGCGTCGAAGCCATAGACTTTATCATTTGCTACTGATCACACGCAAACTCTCACTCTAGTATTCTTGAAGATATCCTCACAGTGTACCCAAAATTTGCCAGTGACAGCTACTAAACATATGTCCCTGTATGACTAACCATCCTGCGAGATGGGGACTTTTATTACCACTGCTACCCTACTCTTGTGTTGATGATATCCTCAAAATGCTTCCGGAGTCTGCCAGTGCAGACTGCCTATCACATGCCTCTGTATGACTAACCATCCTGTGTGACGGGGATTTTTAGCACCACGTAGCTAGCTTTTTGACACACTGTACTCCCCTTCATATAGTCTACGGCAGCTGCACAAATGCATATGTACCTAAATGTGTTAATAAAAAATAAAAAATAAAAAAAAGTTCTAGGGCCCACTATTTTTTTATAGTGACGGTGATAATGAATAGGGAAATGGTTATAATTATTTTGGTGGGGGGGGGGGCTGGGAATGTGGAAGGGAGACTGGAGAGGGTGGTGTATGGAGACAAGGAGAGATGTGTAGCCAAGACCTGGGTACCGGGTCGACCCGGGCAATGCCGGGTACCCCATCGAATAATTATACAACATTAAATCCCGAATTATTAAACTTTTTCCAAAAATAAACAGTTATGTCGTTTGTCAAACACAAGTTAACTGCTCTACAGTGTCAAACAGTCACTTCCTACCACCACTGACGAAGATGTTAACACCACAGGACCCGTCCACCTACGACAGAAAACTATTTTATATATCTGACAAGATGGAGGAAATTAAGTGTTCTATAAGGCATGCAGACGAGGAGTCACAATAACGTAGCTGAAATATGTTGACCAAACCACACACTAGAAAGTGAAGGGACGACGACGACGTTTCAGTCCATCCTGGACCATTCTCACAATCGACTTGAGAATGGTCCAGGACGGACCGAAACATCGTCGTCCCTTCACTTTCTAGTGTGTGGTCTGGTCAACATAGTTCTATAGGACATAATTTACAAAGCCGTGACCCCTGGACAGAACCGTAAGCTCACCCCATACTACAAGATTCAGAACCCTGCCAGCGCGCGCCTCACAAACTCGCCTGCCGCACTCCTTGCAAGACACAAGTGTCATCTAGGCCTTTACATGTCCAAGTTGACGGCTGTCAACCCGAGTGCTCTCAATATACAGGCAAGACGACATTGCCCCCCCATCTTTCTACCCACTTGACGATGCACCAATAAGAAAGCTCCGTTAAAGGTCGCACGATTTTTACTCATAACTAAGCCACCAGCAGAGAGAGATTGTGATCAGCTAAAAGCTAAATAATCGACTGATAGTGCAACACAAATGGTTTGGACATAACAGAATCCATTTACATCAGAAACACACACACATCCAATTATCAACAGACAATTTATATTCAACTTTATCTATTTTTCAGCAAGATCTAGAGATAACAGGGAGATTATACACTACTCGTGAGAATGCAGAATAAGATTACCTGTCTTGTTGACAAGATAACCACCTCTCCTTTCAACACAGCTGGAGGGACACTGTTATTATTTTGTATTCACCATCATCATTACAGTCAGGACCATTACAGGTGTAAAATGTCCTTTGGAGAGTTAATTTTTCAACTTTCTGCCGTAGTGAAGAACCTAAGACAGTAAATACAGTAAATTCATGTCAGTGTCATTGGCATAATTGAAGTCCTGTTCAATAACACATGTCTATATATATATATATATATATATATATATATATATATATATATATATATATATATATATATATATATTATATATATAAATATATATATATATATATAAATATATATATATATATATATTATATATATAAATATATATATATATATATATATATAAATATATATATAAATATATATATATATATATATATATATATATATATATAAATATATATATATATATATATATATATATATATATATATATATAATATATATATATATATATATATATATATATATATATATATATATATATATAAATATATATATATATATATATGTGTACATGTTTGTGTGTATATGTATGTATGCGCAAATGTGTATGAACTCACGTTTTTTTAAACCTGCGTTCATGTGTAAGAGAGAGAGAGAGAGAGAGAGAGAGAGAGAGAGTGTGTGTGATTGTGTGTACACCGAGCCTCTCACACTGAGAGTTACACCGAGTAATGAGCAAGGCAAATTTACTCTCTCTCGCGTCTTCACCAATAAGAAAAGATAAACTTTCCAACTCGCGCCTCCTCCCTACTCCCCCCTCTTTCTACTCCCCCTTATACCACCCCCCAAACCCCTCCCTAATCCCGCCCCCCCCCCCACACACACACACTACTTCAACTGAAAGAAAATGGGGGGTGGAGGGAGGCAGCTCACGCAGCCGGAGGCAACACACCAAACATTTAGTCATATCCCTCCAAAATTAAAACCAAACACTGCAGTTGAAACACTGATCAGTTCCTCCTTTTCATCCAATATTTTCCAGTCGCGCTGTTGGTATGCGATCAATCTCTCATCAATCACAGACATACACGCTCTCCACCTGCCTGTGAGGGCGTCCTCGTTACCTTGGTGGGGAGGGTGCTTACCTGTGCTGGAGTGGGGGGGGGGGAGGGTGTTGGAGTGCAGGGGGGGGGTGTCGAGGTACTCACCTAGTTATGCTTGCGGGGATTGAGCTTTGGCTCTTTAGTCCGCCTCTCAACCGTCAATCAACTGGTGTACAGATTCCTGAGCATATTGGGCTCTATCATATCTACACTTGAAACTGTGTATGGAGTCAGCCTCCACCACATCACTGCCTAATGTATTCCATTTGTTAACTACTCTTACACTAAAAAAGTTCTTTCTAATGTCTCAATGGCTCATTTGGCTACTCAACTTCCACTTGTGTCCCCTAGTGCGCGTGCCCCTTGTGTTAAACCAACTGTCTTTGTTTACCCTATCAATTCCTCTAAGAATCTTGTATGTGGTGACTATGTCCTCCCTAACTCTGACTTCCGGCGATGTTACAGCCTCACTGAGCCAGTAACCGGGTTCTTTTCATGTCAAACTGTATACGGGGCCTTAAGTGCCTCTTCTTAAACGAGCCCACCCCGAGTCATATATCAAATTATTATTATATTATATGTAAATTATTAACAACTGTCAGTAATAATCAATCTAAAGGGAACGGTGATAAACAACACTAAACAGAACCAACACCATGTGTACTTCTTAAGTATATATACACACATATATACACGATATAACCCTGCAGGTGTTAGAACACTATAACAGAAGGTCTGCGATCTACTAACCCGGTGAGTCTACTTCTATCTTCTATGGTACACCGCTGAAGGTTCCCTCCCTGAGTCTGTCTGCTATGGTCCTCACGCCAGCGAGGTCACCGTTCTCAGTAACTCATGGGTCAGTCCTACACAGTATCGTCACAGTGCCCGAAATACCACTCCTACTCTTCTACACGCTGTCTCCAGCAAGGTGTGAGAGAGAGAGGGAGTTGGGGCTGCATCTGCAATGTAGCCCCTATCATAAACTTAGGAATGAACATCTTGATCGATTGGTTATCATCTGTTATCTAGCATGAGATACATTTAGATATCGATAACAAGATCTTGGATGAGATGAATGTACCTGCTTCGGGCGTCGCCTGCACCAGGGTTCAGGATTCATCAGGCATTCATGCAACCACTTTTGAAACCTGTACATCTTTCCCTTCCTCATGGCAACAATATTTACATTCAATAAACAGTTTACGAGCCTCGAAACTTCCCAACTCCAGATTATTCTCGTTATAACCAACCTCGGAAGAGTGATCGACGCCCACTGGATCACTCGATCCAACTGGATCGAGTGATCCAGTGCTCTCACAGCCGTTCAATAAATGTCACCGTGATTTACAAAACACGTCCAGGTTTCGAATGCGGTTAGGTCAATGCTTGAAGAATCGGAGAGGAAGCAATATTTTCACAGCACACTCTCTTGTCACCTGTATCTCAAAGTACTTACTCTCTTGTTTATTCTAGCAGAGTCCCCCCCCCCCCCCACCACCCACCCCACCCACCTTTTTCATGCAACACGACCCAAACAAAGATTAATAAAACGGTTAAGATCAAAGCTTCGGAAACTGGAAGAGTAATCACAGTTGACATTTAAGCTTACAGATAACGCGGAGAAAAGAACAAATCCACAAGGGCCGTGACGAGGATTCGAACCTACGTCCCAGAGCATCCCAGACGCCGCGTTAATCAACTGAGCTACGACATGGTAAAATAATAGCAACCAGTAGTTCTACTGAACTTACTTGGATCCTGCAGCTTCTCCGAGACACAAACCAGGATTTGGCACAATTCAAGTCAGTTCAGTAGAACTTCTGGATGCAATTCTTTTTACCATGTCGTAGCTCAGTCGATTAAGGCAGCGTCTGGGACGCTCTCGGACGCAGGTTCGAATCCTCGTCACGGCCCTTGTGGATTTGTTCATTTGATGCATCACGCTATTGTGATTTCTGTGTGTAGCCGAGAAAAGATATATTTTGTAACACGTGCTAGAGAGATGTTTATAAACAGCACCAGGAAGAATTGATAAAGAGTTTATCATTATTTTTCGGACTTTGAAAAGAACGGGAAGTGTAGACTCCTGTGAGAATTGCTAAACAGCTCTGTGTCAGCGGCCACCACCGTACTCTCTCCTGCTCGAACTGCCTGACAGCTCGGTATAAGAGGCTTCCACAACACTCTCCTGAACTGCTTAACACCACGGTGTAAGCGGCTACCACTGTGCTCTCTCCTGACACACACTGTCATAAATTATATTGAAATATGGCGTGAGTGTTGAGTGCTTTCACAGGTGGTGTTGAGTGATCCAGTACTCTCACAGGTGGTGTTGAGTGATCCAGTGCTCTCACAGCTGGTGCTGAGTGATCCAGTGCTCTCACAGCTGGTGCTGAGTGATCCAGTACTCTCACAGCTGGTGCTGAGTGATCCAGTACTCTCACAGCTGGTGCTGAGTGATCCAGTACTCTCACAGCTGGTGCTGAGTGATCCAGTACTCTCACAGCTGGTGCTGAGTGATCCAGTACTCTCACAGCTGGTGCTGAGTGATCCGGTACTCTCACAGCTGGTGCTGAGTGATCCAGTGCTCTCACAGCTGGTGCTGAGTGATCCAGTACTCTCACAGCTGGTGCTGAGTGATCCAGTACTATCACAGCTGGTGCTGAGTGATCCAGTGCTCTCACAGCTGATGCTGAGTGATCCAGTGCTCTCACAGCTGGTGCTGAGTGATCCAGTGCTCTCACAGCTGGTGCTGAGTGATCCAGTGCTCTCACAGCTGGTGCTGAGTGATCCAGTGCTCTCACAGCTAGTGCTGAGTGATCCAGTGCTCTCACAGCTGGTGTGACAGGTGGTGTGGCTCATCACGCCACACCTTCACACCAGCTTGTGTCATACTGATACTAATATAACACAAGCATACAGCATATCCCGCCAGCACTAGTGAGAACAGCATGCAACACACTCGGTAAGCATTCCCCTTCGTCCCGTATAGGGAATTGTAATCTCAAACGTGCGCTAAAACTTTATTTAGTACCGAAGCCAGGCTTAAATAACAACGAGTTTAATCAAGAAGATGCAGGAGCACACAGACAAATATAAGGAGATAATCAGAAAAGTCTATATAATGACTATAGATCCAAAGCAAAGAAACATTGAGCCTACTAAATGCAATAGTCATATATGAAAGAATCGACAGTGTACGTCTAAGGGATTCGACTACGCAAAAGCCATTCCTGTGTCAACCATGTCTGCGTCAGTCATGCCTGCGTCAGCCACACTTGCGTCGGCCATACTTGCGTCAGCCACACTTGCGTCAGCCACACTTGCGTCAGCCACACTTGCGTCAGCCACACTTGCGTCAGCCACACTTGCGTCGGCCACACTTGCGTCAGCCACACTTGCGTCGGCCATACTTGCGTCAGCCACACTTGCGTCAGCCAAACGCCTTTCGCACCATTCAGCATCCCAATACACCCACCTCACCACAGCACTGAAAACTATATAGCCACACCATCTACCCTCGTCCCTTAGCAGAGACATTCATCCACCCAGTTCCACACCACAGACACACACACAGAGGAACACACCCACAGACACAGACAGGAACACACCCAGACACAGCACCCGAGAGCCACAGAGCCCACAGAAGCCCTCAGCGACGTCTTGAAGAGAGGAATGTACTGGAGGCGGCCGGGCCGGGGCGCTGGGAAAGCATCAAGACATCTTTAAGGTTGGGTTGAACCTGCAGTCTTCACACTGCAGGTGCCGGCATGAGGCGAGGGTCATGCCGGCCTTGTAGAGGAGGAGGAGTAGTAGATGAAGGAGTAGATTTAGAAGTATATGTAGTAGGAGAATAGTAGATGCAATATATGTAATGGTAGATGAAGCTGTAATAGTATTAATGATTTATTATATATTTGTTAACATAACCAGTCGAACTCACTCCCCTCTTCATTATAGCTTCAAAATATAATGACCAAAACAGTGATTGTATCGAAATCAATTATCGACATAAAATCAGATAATGGTGATGGTGTTAATGCATCGTCTAAATGCAGGGTCAATGGCTTTGGAAATGTTTCTATTGAAGGTGCTAGTCTCGATGATGCCTTCACGGCTCCTGAACAAGGTTTCCTTCAAGATGCTCCCACTGCCTCTCAAGGTGATCTTCTTGAGGATGCTTACACAGCTCGTCTGACAATCTCCTTTTACTGTATGATGATGCCCGTTAGTCTAACATAGGACTCGAGTAGTTTCTTTAGGCCAGCGATGCCATTATAGGTTCTGTGCTAGTGCTTGTGTTGAAATTTGGACTTTCTAGATGTTACAAATGTTACAAATGTTCCAATATTCTAAAATCTTTATCAGGTCTCATTATGTAGTTTATTGCTTCCTTTCCATCTTTTCTAATAATCTGACAATTCTATTTATTGCATCTGGTCGAAAAACTGCAACAGTGGCTTGATGAGGATTTTATCCCCTTCTTTCAGTATCTGGAGGGATATCTTGTAAGGTTAAGTAGTCATTAGTACACCCTTAACCACTTGGGCTGGACGGTAGAACGACAGTCTCGCTTCATGCAGGTAGGCGTTCAATCCCCGACCGTCCAAGTGGTTGGGCATCATTCCTTCTCCCCGTCCCATCCCAAATCCTTATCCTGACCCCTTCCCAGTGCTATATAGTCGTCATGGCTTGGCGCTTTCTCCCTGATAGTTCCCTTCTCTTTAGTACACCCAACGCTTCCGAAAGGCTCATTATGCCGCCACCCCTGCTTGTTAGTTCAGGGAATACTAACTGCCTGATTCAACCTTCTTGTACCAACCTCAGGTACAGCTTCTCGCTCAGGTATAAAGACGTTAATGTGACCTGAAAGTGGAGCTCTTCATTCATTTCTCGATCGTTTACCGTAAGGCTCCGGTCATTCCTCAACCGGCGTCTTCCTCTCCTTCTGACAGTAATTTACTGTATATTTACATAGCTGTTATCTGGTTTATGAGTCCTCATTTTTTAGTTACACATTCTACATTTACTGAAATAAGGCATTATTGCCCGCAAGACCATATATTAACATCCTTGTGATAAATTATATATTCCCGCCGGCCAAAACCTTGTTATCCACGCCACAGATAAAGGTGAGAATGGCACCGTGGACTGTTCTTAAATCAATATATTTCCTCACTACCCTAAAGCCAAGAAAAGTTTCAACTGTATGTGCTCCTCTCACTCTTGAAGTATAGTTGGCTTCCTTCTCGACTCACAACCGGGGATTCCGGGTTCGATTCCCGGGCGGGATAAAAATGGTTGGGAACGTCTTCTTTCACCTAATGCATCTGTTCACCTAGTAATAAACAGATACCAGGGAATTAGGCATTTGTTGTGGGGGTTATATCTTGGGGAGGGTCGAATGTTCCAGCTTTGCCACACAGATGGTTTGTCATACAGATGGTTTGCCACACAGATGGTTTGTCACACAGATGGTTTGCCACACAGATGGTTTGTCACACACAGATGGCGTGTGAGCACCAGCTTTACGCTGGCAAACTTTTTAATAATGTATTTTTAAGAGAAGAAAGGAAATTATGGTTGCATTATGAGGATATCCCTAAGAACACCGGAGTGGATAAAGTAATTACAAAGCTCTAGGTACCTCATACCAGCAGGTGTGAAGGGTCTATAATGACTGGAGTATCAATAATGTTGAGAGATCATCATGACCCAGTTCCTGTTCACAGATCATGCACGCGGCGGGACTGTAGGAGTCATCACCTGCAGCTTGCCTCCTCCCACAGGAACAGAATACCTTATTTTTTTTTAAACCATTTACGACGTTTTCGGAAAAGCAGGCGAGGAGTCACAATAACGTGGCGGAAGTATGTTGACCAATCCACACACTAGAAAATGAAACGACGACGTTTCGGTCCATCCTAGACCATTCTCAAGTCAATTTTCTGAAAAAAACTATCTTGTAGATGTGTGAATTTAAGTCTTATCCTAAAGTGCATTTACCACAGTTAACCCGCTAAAAATATGTGTTATTAGAATGCCCTAAATTATAGTGAGTACCCGAGGGATGTATTTCCATAGTAATGAGGAAACTGTGGCAAAAACCTGGCCGAGACTATGAATATAAAACGATAAAAACTTGTCCACGTATAAACACACTTGACATGATTTATCTCTGATGTGCGGCGCCTCAGGGAGAATACCCACCTCCTCCTCTTGGCTAATACGTCGCATTCTTTACGGAGTCGACCAATCCGTTAAAAGTGCCGAGTCGTGTGTGTAAAAAAATGACAGCACCGTAATATCAACGTTTTCCATGCACTGGCCTAGGTGATGTAAGGAGCTTGGATATGAACATTTCTGCTTGGGGCAAAAACAGTTCAGTTTTTTTACGGAGTAGCATATCGAGTTGTAGCATACCGGTTGTCATGGCCGCCCTTTGAGAAATATTATCGATATGACAAGATGTCTTTATTTTTAATGAATATACGTCACAAACGTTATAATATGTTACATACCTCAGGTGCTCACAAGACCACAAGGAGCACAATATGTTACATACCTCAGGTGCTCACAAGACCACAAGGAGCACAATATGTTACATACCTCAGGTGCTCACAAGACCACAGAGAGCACAATATGTTACATACCTCAGGTGCTCACAAGACCACAAGGAGCACAATATGTTACATACCTCAGGTGCTCACAAGACCACACAGAGCACAATATGTTACATACCTCAGGTGCTCACAAGACCACACAGAGCACAATATGTTACATACCTCAGGTGCTCACAAGACCACACAGAGCACAATATCTTACACCCGCCAGGTGCAGGCAGTCAACAAAATACTACACCAGCCTAAAAAAAGGCTCCAGAAAATGTAATATCGTAACATTCCACCGCCCGGGCCAGCTGATGACAGATTTAATGAAATCCATTGTTACATTAAATTACTGTCCGGGTTGACCAGGGTCCACTATTCTGCAGTGGAGGCGAGGCTGATTCAGGAGCCGGATTACTGGACCGCCCCGGTCTCTACACCACCCCACTGCCACCCCCACCACCACCCACTGACCACCACCACCAGCCACAGAGCCTTGTCCCCTCAAGTTTTACTGCTCCAGCCGCACCACTGAGCCAGTGATCATGTAGCTACCTAACCAAGATAGTGTTGTCAGATGAAATATAATTTGTATTTATAAGCTATCAATGATCTCTTTGTTGCGACGCTAGCTAAATTATTGATCAATCAGCCTGTCCTCAGCCTCACTTAGCCGTCACTCCCCCCCCCCTCCCCCTTTTCTTTCACTCTTCCCCCTCCTCCATCCTCGCCCCTACCCCTCTCACTTATACATCACCCCTTTCCCGCTTTTCATGTGCCCATTACCGAGATTTGCAAAAAAATAAAGCAAAAAAAAAAAAAAAAACGGGTATTTTCATAAACCGTAACTCATCGGGTTCAGGTCGGGTGTTTTATTTTTTTATCTATTTAATCAATAGATACACCAAGGCGAGGGTGACGAACTATCAGGAGAAAGCGTTGTTGTTGTTGTTTTAGATTTAGCTACTCAGAATGAAATGTCCATGTAGCACGGGCTATGGTGAGCCCCTAAGAGAAAGCGTCAAGTCATTACGACTATATAGCATTGGGGTCAGGATAAAGATTAGGGATGGGACGGGGGAAGGAATGGTGTCTAACCCCTTGGACAGTCGGAGGATTGAACGCCGACCTGCATGAAGTGAGACCGTCGCTCTACCGTCCAGCCCAAGTGGTTAGACTACACTAATGCAAGTTCAAACTTAAATAAAAAAATAACTAAATGAGCCGATTTTAAAAGGCATTTTTTTTGTAATCCGCCCCTTTGAATTTTTTTATTTTAAACTAAAAGAGCCGCCTCGGTAGGTAAGTGGGGAGCTTCCTCGCCAACCTTACCCCATTACCCTTATTACCTTCTCCTCGTGCAATCCCGAAAACCTTTCCCACGTCAACGGTTCTCTCTCTCTCTCTCTCGCGCGGCCTGTATCCACCAGATCTCGCATCATGCAGGTCGGCGTTCAATCCCCGATCGTCCAAGTGGTTGGGCACCATTCCCTCGCCCCACCCACCATCCCATCCCAAATCCTTATCCTGACCCCTTCCAAGTGCTATATAGTCGCAATAGCTTGGCGCATTCTCCTTGTACCCCTCCCCCTTTCTCGCGGCCTGTCTTTGGTTGGGTGTCTTGTCTTATATACTGTCTGTCTGTCTGTTGCTGTCCCTCAGTGTCGCAGCTTTCTCATCAGGGAGGAACAAAGGGACATCACCCGATCGCTGTCGATATTCGTCAGGGGGTCGATCGCAGACCCAATAGTCTCAGTGGTGACGCCAGGAATAGTGGAGGCTGACCACACAGAGAGAGAGAGAGAGAGAGAGAGAGAGAGAGAGAGAGAGAGAGAGAGAGAGAGAGAGAGAGAGAGAGAGAAAGAGACAGAGGGGGGTAGAAATAGCCTAAGCTACTCTATCCCTTTGAGATGTATTTCTTGCTTATCTCAATAAACATACTTGAACTTGAACTTGAGAGAGACAGAGCCAGACAGACAGACAAATAGACAGACTTGCAGAAATTATAATTGAACCATAGCTTACTTCGCCGATGATTTCGGGGTTTACAGCGTCCCCGCGGCCCGGTCTTCGACCAGGCCGACCTAAACCATAGTCTTACTTTGTTATTGTCTCTCTCTGACTGTTTAGCTCTATCACTGAAGTCGATCTTTCGTGGAAAAGTAAGACTGTGGTGTGTGTAGGTAATGGGTCCCCCCCCCCATTGTCGGACAAGAAGTGCTAGTGACTAAATCTCTGATGTTATCCTTCAAATGTTGCCTTGCCTGAGTGAGACTCTACATGACTTAACCCTTGTGAAACCTTGCTTGGGTTATCCTGCCTTAACGATGTCCCATTTGGGTTATCTTGCTCTAATAAGGCCTCGCTTGGATTACCTTGCCCCTGTGAGGCCTCGTTTGGTTCGATCCCCGGTGGAGGCGGAGACAAATGGGCAAAATGTTTCTTTCACCCTGATGCCCCCTGTTACCTAGTAGTAAATAGGTACCTGAGAGTTAGACAGCTGATGGGCTGCTTCCTGGGGATGTGTAACAAAAAGAAGGCCTGGTCGAGGACCGGACCGCGGAGGACGCTAAGCCCCGAAATCATCTCAAGATAATCTCAAGATAACCAGCCAGAGGGGCAGACGCCGACACAGGAGAATGCTAGTGCGGGTGTTGTCTTAGCAGCAGCTGTGTGCTGGTGTGAAATAGTGGTGGGAAGGGGACCTACAAGGGTGGAGAAGTGCTACTGGTATATACAGTAAGTACAGAGTCATGCATTGAACGTGTTAGGTTAGTATATGATCAATGTGCAGTGCAGTATGTGATCAATGTCAATGTGCAGTATGTGATCAATGTCAATGTGCAGCTCAGTCACGAATATTTAAATACTTTTGATCATGCAGATACAAGAGCAGGAGATGCTGGTATTATAGTGAGGAACTGGTGGTATTATAGTGAAGAAGTGACGGTATTATAGTGAAGGTCTATTACAACAGTGTGAATTATGAGCGCGTATCACAACGCTCCATAACACAAGCGCTCACACACCTTTTCTCAAATCCCGCTCACCTGAGCGTCAGTTTCACCCCCCCCCCCCCACCTACCATTCCCTAAAGCTCCGCCTTGAAGCCATCGACAGCTCAGGAAACTGCTACGTTTTATGATTTGACAACATCTCCAAGAAAACGAGTTCGAAGCCCTTCTTTGTCCATCTTGTGCGATGTACAGATGTTTGATCCTGGGCGTGTGTGGAGCCGCGCCTTCTGCAAGCTGCTGGTGGTGGTGTTGAAGACGGTGGGGCGCTCGATCTGTCGCATGATTGACTGCCCTGGATAATGCCAGAGTCCGCTCAATTATCCCCAGATTAGGTGAGTGGCGCGCGAGGTCTTTGATGTTCCTTTCAAGAGGTTCCTCTGTGGCTCCTGTCGCCCGGGTCTCTTATATATGGTAAGACATTGCGATCTTCGTGAACTGCCGCTCTTAATCTCATATCCAGAGATCTTCGCCTTTAATGATATATATATATATATATATATATATATATATATATATATATATATATATATATATATATATATATATATATATATATATATATATATTTCATTGAATATGACCGCATATTCTGTATTTATTATTTTCTGGTTTAGGGCTTCTATCCCTCTAACTATTTTCTTAGCATCAGGGCTTAATTGAAATAGGAGTTCTCCAAAACTCATTTTCGTACTTTTAAGGTGAAGAAAAGAAGTGATTTACTATAGAGTGTATTACACTTATTTGTATAATTTGCACGACGTTTCGAACCTCCATGGTTCATTCTCAAGTGAACAGATCTTACAATACTAGTTGATTTTATACCCGCATTAGGTCAGGTGATAATACAATGAAGGTGAAAACATGGGGGGATACATAAGGGATAAACATAGGGGCTGCAGAAGGCTTATTGGCCCATACGAGGCATCTCCTATCTAAACACAAAGATTAATCCAGTGTAATTGGCCTGTTATGTTGGGCATTGTCTTCTGTGTTGGCATCGATATGTTCTTGTCTTGTCCTTACTCTCATGGTGGGTAGAGTAAATAGTTCCGTGATTTGGGTATACAGAGTATACAGAGACGAGAGCACCCCCAAATTAGACATACCTGAGCCACACTTGAAAAGTCTTCTCGAAGCATGTACAAAGGAAGCCCCTTTCATCAGTCCACAAGGAGACATGTATTTACAAATAGACGGAGTAGCAATGGGCTCCCCCTTAGGAGTTTTATTTGCTAATTTTTATATGGGAACCATCGAAGATAGGGTCTTCAGTAGCAGACAAAAACCAACTGTATACTGCCGTTATGTAGATGACATATTCGTAATAGTAAAAGACTCAGATGAACTAATTGACCTAAAAAGACACCTAGAGAGAGAGAGTCAGTACACCGATTTACACATGAAAATAGTGAAAATAACAGTCTGCCATTCTTGGATGTACTAATAACAAAAACAGGAACCTCTTTAAGCACCAACGTATATACCAAGCCCACCAACATAGGATTATGCCTGAACGGTAGAAGTGAGTGCCCCCAAAGATACAAAGCCAGTGTTCTCAATGCTTATATTCGTCGAGCGCTTACCCACTGCTCTGAATGGAGCAACGTGAGAAGAGAGTTTGAAAGAGTAACTCAGGTATTGGTGAACAACGGATATAGCAACGCGGAAATAAACGCTGCTATAAGAAGACACTTGGACCGTTGGTATAATTCAGAACCTAGAACAGAAACCACAACACCCCCAATAAAATTATATTACAAATCAACCATGCACAGTGAACATATAAAAGAGGAAAGAATAATGAAAGAAATAATCCGTAAAGGAGTAAAAAGCACTACTCCTAACCAAAACATAAACCTGATAATATTCTACAAAACCAAGAAGACTTCTGAACTCCTTATCAAAAACAGCCCGAAGCCGACGGAGACCCCTCTACAGCAGTCAAGCGTTGTATACATGTACACTTGCCCCCACGAAGGATGTAACCTTCAATGTAAGTACATAGGTATGACGTCGACCAAGCTGACGAGGCGTTTGACATGCCATCTTCAATCTGGTGCTCCTAGGAATCACATGAGACAAGCCCATGACATTACTCTAACAAGAGAAATGTTGAACAAGAATACTTGCATAATAGACAAAACCCAAGATTCAAGAAGATTACAAATTCTTGAGGCAATTCACATAAGAATGGAGCGACCTACCATGAACACCCAAATCACGGAACTATTTACTCTACCCACCATGAGAGTAAGGACAAGACAAGAACATATCGATGCCAACACAGAAGACAATGCCCAACATAACAGGCCAATTACACTGGATTAATCTTTGTGTTTAGATAGGAGATGCCTCGTATGGGCCAATAAGCCTTCTGCAGCCCCTATGTTTATCCCTTATGTATCCCCCCATGTTTTCACCTTCATTGTATTATCACCTGACCTAATGCGGGTATAAAATCAACTAGTATTGTAAGATCTGTTCACTTGAGAATGAACCATGGAGGTTCGAAACGTCGTGCAAATTATACAAATAAGTGTAATACACTCAATAGTAAATCACTTCTTTTCTTCACCTTAAAAGTACGAAAATGAGTTTTGGAGAACTCCTATTTCAATTAAGCCCTGATGCTAAGAAAATAGTTAGAGGGATAGAAGCCCTAAACCAGAAAATAATAAATACAGAATATGCGGTCATATTCAATGAAACATGTTTGAAAGAAAACCTGCTGCCAGTATGTGTTGATATATATATATATATATATATATATATATATATATATATATATATATATATATATATATATATATAAAACCTGCTGTGTTGATATATATATATATATATATCAACACAAAGCAACTCAGCACACGAGAACAACATTAATTAATTGGAAGGAAACATTGGTAAGGAATGAGCCTTTGTACCCCCCTGATAACAGTAAGGTCGTTAGAGGTAAGAGAACACCAACAGGGCCTTCGTTAGCCAGCCACTGAGACCCAACTAGGCTTGAGAAGCAACTATTCCTTCAACTATGATTATTCTGGCAACTATTCTGGTCACTATGATTGCGTAAAAGTCATCATAACAATGTTTGTGGAGCGTCAACAATTGGTCAGTTATGTAGAGTCCAATCATAGAGTTTATTCAGTAAATAATATGGTACAAATTGATGGAGTTCCCGGCATCATCGAGAGACTGTAAATATGTTTACAAATATATATCTGTTTACCCGTCACCTTCTATCTGTCACTTGTATCCACCTGTACAGATCAATTTTGAACACGGTCTAATATTTCACTATTTTAGGTTTATGTATTAGGCATATTGTATGCCAATGCGGCCTATTGTATGCTATATATTTACATATGGTACTGTATGCCATATAAACATTCCTTCCAATAATCTTTGCAATATTATTTAATCTTATACAACAGGCTTTTGTTATACAATGTTTTCTAAGCCAAAGCACTGATTTCACAGCATGAAATTGTAGTAAATATAAACAAGCGAGATTCGAGTCTGCAAGTGGAAATTATTTATAAAAAAAAGCTTATGTTACAAGACCAGCTTCCTGCTCTGCTGTCCTCAACACAATGCTAAGTCAAAAAAAAACTTGGTTCACTAAGCGTCCTCTTGATTTGCCACCAACCCGTAAAAAAAATATCCAATCGTCTGAGTAGAAATGTATGAACTCAGGCTTTGAATCATCATAGTTGCCAACTAACCTCTCGATCGAGGACGATGCATAGAAAACGTAGGTGTTAACGGTGGTTTAGTTTTATTTTCAAGCAGATTGGTCGATTACGTTAATAATTCGACGTATTATTCGAGAAAACGGTTTGTTCAAATTTAAAAGGTACTGAACAAAAAAAGTAAAATAAATTTACTCAGTTTGAGCAACAATGCGTTCTTGGGAAGAACGCATTGGGTTGCGATGATTCGAAGCTCATAAACTGTTTAATAAGTGTAAACAAAGCCGCCACGATTGAGGAAAGATGTACAGGATTCGTAAGTGGACGCGCAAACGCTTAATAAATCCTGGCCTAATAATCAGTTACTGAAATCAGTTACTTTGAATCCTGCCCAGAGAAGATTTATTTAGGAAAATAATAACTGCATCCATACTTGAAAATTTAGAAAGGTATAAACGTGCGAGATCCCAAATTCCCCAACTAAAAATTATTGGAAAAATAACACTTAGAACCATTTAGTAAAATTAGTAAATATACCTGCATTGCAACAGATAACTACGGAACACAAATATTCCACTAGCAATCCTTCTGTCAATAGCAACAAAGTTCCAAGACGAGGCTACGTATCTAAATAATACAGATCCACTTTCGACGTAAAAAAAAGTTTTCGTCGATGGGTTCCCACACTGTTTATTCATGATGCTAAATAGAGTGTGATTGAGGTGTGATTCTGCCCGTATTTGCTACTCCCTGGCTGCTACAATACGCAGAACATGTATTACCATCCATGTCATCTACTTGTGAGCAACACTTTGGGTTATAGTCATCATCCATGCTATCCATTCTCGTTCTCTTTCTCACAAATTTTGCCCAACCACTTGGGCTGGACGGTAGAGCGACTGTCTCGCTTCAATCAGGTCGGCATTCAATCCCCGACCGTCTAAGTGGTAGGGTACCATTCCTATTACCCCGACCCATCCCAAATCGTTATTCTGACCCCCCCTTCCCAATGCTATATAGTCGCAATAGCTTGGCGCTTTCCCCTGATAATTCCCTCTCACAAATTTCTGTATACCACGCAATAATCATCTCTAAATTTACCGAGTAGGGTCTAAAACTTGATAACAATTTATGAGCCGCTCTACGACATTTTTTATCTCCAAACAAATCAGACCTATCGCTGACCTATCATAACCTAACCTATCGCAGCCTAACCTAACCTAACGGAAATAAGAAACAATGTTGTGGTTTAAATTAAGTGTAATGAGGTGTTTGACGTCACTAGCCGTAATAATTTGAATGGCATTACAGGTTTTGAATCTTACTCTATTTACCTAGCGAGTAAATAAAGTAAGATTCAAAACCTGTAATGACAATACAATTCTTACTGCTAGTGTCTCACCGCCCGGCTCTTCTAGTCATCCCTCTATTACTCCAAATCCGACTGTCATCAGCTGTTACTCTGCTCTTAAAAGTTCACAGCCGGAAAATTCGTTTGAGTCTAAACTTGTTTTGTTTGGGACTGAGATCCAAATGAGAGTAAAAGTTTGTGATATTTTAACACAGGCGGCAGACTAGGATTTTTTTTTACGAGCAAGAATAAATGCATTTGCGAGATGTGGTGCTGGGCTTGGTGTGGGTGCTGGGCTTGGTGTGGCTGCTGGGCTTGGTGTGGGTGCTGGGCTTGGTGTGGGTGCTAGGCTTGGAGCGGCGCTGGGCTGTATAGCTGTCAGTCACACTTCCTGTCCCTCTTTCTGTCTCTCATTCACACACTATCGTCTGTGCTCCTCTCTCTTGCCCTTTGTTCATTTCTCATCCACACTGTCCCCTATGTCCCTCTCTCCTTCATGTGTTCTGCTCTCATCCACACTCCCTGCACCCTCTTGAACTCTCTTCTCATTCACACTCCCAGCCGTTCGCCCCTCTGTCATTCACACTCCCAGCCCTCCTGGGCCTGGTCAGCACAGACCCGAGGATGTATACAAAAGCCTCACCCCCAGAGTGACGCTCCTAGAGACCAGTCACTCGGCTCCAAATGTCTGCTTCACCAAAATGAAATTGCATCTTCATTCATGTCTCACCAGCCACGTGGATGCTACACTCCTTGTATACAAAGACACGTAACTCCCGAATTTTATTTCCAATTTCCATCTGAGATTGAATTACGCGAGTTTGAAGCTTGGAGAGTCTTACGTGTGTCCTCACCTAGTTGAGTGTGTGTGTGTGTGGAAAGGGTAGTCTTACGGAACAGCCGTTGCTGTTAACATACCGCTTCCTGCTTTATGAGTCTTACACAAAAGGGACATGATAGACAACCCAAAGTATCTTTTAGTCAAGTTTAGGTAGTCCTACGAAACAAATTTACTAATGTATTTTCTATTTTTGTGAAATTTCTATGGGTAGCCTAACCGGATCATCGGTACACCCGAGATTTTCGCACCCACCGAGGCTCTGGCTCTGGGACTGGCGTATCGGAGTTTGAAGGATCTTGTCACACTTCAAGAAATGCCTGTGGTTAACGGCCATTTTCTCTGTTACCAGGTTGAGAAGAAAACTTATGAATGGTGAAAAGAAGAATTGTATTTCTGATCTTCAAGCCTCGGGTTCTCAAGTTACAATGAGGGACTGCTTAAAAAAAAGGGTAAGGATTGACGTTCATAGTACAGTGCAGTTCTGACACTAGTGCTGACAGCGGTGCAAGAAAATAGTATTCTATGGTGAAAGAGAGCCACATAAGAGAAGCATCAGGGACAGTGTTTAAAGTCAGGGGTGGCAAACTCTGTTGCTATGGCGTGCCAGGTTTCATATGATTGTACATGATGCGAACCGTATCATGGAAGATCCCCCCCCCCCACCCTTCACGGGCAAGAGTGAAGCCTTTTAAAATAAATAATAATAATATTTACACTATTGCTGGTAATACTACTTCGTGACACTTGATATCTTATTGAATTTATTGTCTTTTGACGAGTGACATACAGCATCGTAATTTATTGAAGTTCAGTTGCATTAATAGCCTATTAAACATGTTCTTGGAATTGATAATGACTTATTTTAATGTGGCTTTATATTTATTGGCGTGGCTTTGCCACTCTAGTTAGCACCGCTAGAGTAAATATTTTTATATGACCAACGATTATCCTTACTGCTCTCGAGGCACATGACACGTGCATGAACGACATCGAGTTCATTTTTCACATATATACACTGGAAATGGTCCAGGACGGACCATTCGACTTGAGAATGGTCCAGGACGGACCGAAACGTCGTCGTCCCTTCAACTTCTAGTGTGTGGTCTGGTCAACATACACTGGAAATGTTTGGGAGGAGACTATTCATTTGATTGTGTCTTGTCTGAAATACCGGGTGAGCTCTTCTAGTGAATGAGCTGCACCAGACAGTAGGCCTGTTTTGGAGGACCTGTTGAGACTGACAGTGTAGTGCTGACGCTCACTCTCAGACGGAGTACTTTTGTAAGTAACTGGCAAGCCAGAGATGGGGTATAAAGCCTCTCCAAAATTACGGTGGCTAATTTAACGCCCTTTCGTGTTCAGGAACTACGACTGCAGTCTATGGCAGCTTTGAAAACTAAGAGGCAACAGGGATGTGAGCAGGCTGTTAGGCATGCTTGACGAGGCACTCCACTCACACCACCACTCTCCAGGCGGACTAACAGTCACTTCGGCCTCTTTGGCATTGTTGTCAGGCAGGGGAACGTGAGAGTACTTGCATAGATGTGTTCATCTAGAGGTGCTTGTGGGGGGTCGAGCAGTGGTTCCTGGCCCCCCTCTACATTACGATAATATCCTATTTTAACAACAACGACTCACATTTCATAATTGCTTATGAATGAAAGAAAGTGATGAAGGATGAGGTTGTACGTGACACAACCCTCGTCCTAACACCCCAGTTCGACTTGGGCCTCAACAAGCCAAGATGAAGGCATGAGACAGTGGGGGAGAGAAGCACCTGCCTGCCAGAGGATTTACACGCGACAATTAAATATCGGTAAATCCGGCCGGAGAATAATGGAGCCATAATAATAGGTGAGAGTGCATTTCCCTCTAATTGGCTAGACTATTAAGGCTAATTACATGGCGCGGTTTACGAATGCATCTTCATGCTGGTCTGATTTAGTGAATGAAAGACGTGACTAGACTCTCATTGAGGAGGTGGGGGGGGGGGGGGAGCAGTAATGATGCTTTGGAAAGAACGTGTGGAAAGATCCTGTGACAGAACGTGTAGAATGATCCTGTGGCGTGACGTGTGGAAGGATGCTTTGGAATGAACGTTTGGAATGATGATGTGATCGGAGCATGTACCTTCTGCCTGTGTAGACTTAACCATACGAACATAGTAGGAGGAAAATTACCCGCACACGCCGAAATACTATGCGGTGAAACCACAGCGTCACATCTAAGAACACTACATTACTGAGGCTCAGTAATGTGGCATCAGTGGGGTTGTCTATTCGAACGATTCTAGTTAGCTAAAAAAAAAAACTTTAAATTTGACGCTTGCCCAGATCGTCAATACGGGCTAGCATGACTGGCAAATGGAAACTCTCTCTACATCAACAACAGATTAAATTGTTTTAAAATCATGTCCTGGAAACCACGGGCATATGGCAACTTTACTATAGAGACAGGATTGGGGTGTCCACATACGGGCTCTGGGTATTGGACGATCGACAGGCACCACAGCTGAAGCCTAAGAAATAGCCTAAGCTACTCTATCTGAGATGTATGTTTTTCTTGTCTCCCAACACTTCAGCCTGGGTTCGTATCCTGGTCGGGGAGGATTGACTGGCCGCCAATCTTTAACTGTAGCCTCTGTTCACCCAGCAGTAAATGGGTACCTGGTTGTTAAACGATTTGGCGGGTCATATTCCGGGGAAAAATTAGGATTGAGAACCTGCTCGAAACGCTATGCATGCTGGTGGCTTTACATAAATGTAAGAACTCTTTCATATATAAATAAAAATGTACTTACCATACAAACAGATAAAGTACATGTACTTTATGTGATAAGATAGAACATGAGCGTATTTGGGTAACATATTCCTATACAACACTGGTAATGCTCTTAGTCCTACATCAAATATTTGTATTCCACGAGTCATTGCCGCCACTAAATCAACAACAAATATATGTAAACAAACTTACCTGTGATATGCTGCCTCTTGGTAGTCAGTTGTAACCTCCAAATGAAGCACAACTAGGAGGTTTAAACCACGCCATTTAACGACACTCACTTCGAATGGTCCTATACAGAAACAGGATCATTGCTGCGGTAATTCGTACTAGTTGCTAGCAAGATTTGGTTCACAAATGCAGAGACAAGCGGGTAAGATATTCCCACTCGCTCTAACTAGACCCTCCCAACACACTGCCATTATAACTCTGTACCTTACACCGCGGTACCCCCACGATAACTACGGCTCCCGCAAGAGATAGTTTATAAATGGGTGAATTCTAATTATATGTAGATTAATTTTACAGTCATTTTTTGTATTTATTTTTTTCTCATTTAGCCAGTATTAAGAGCAAAGATAGAACTCGTCTCCTTCCAGTTGACAATGAAATGAAACCCGGGTGTGTGTTTATCTAAAGTATGACCCGGAATTATTTCGAGAGTGAGAAACTGAGTGACTAACACCGGGCTGGATTAACATGTGATTCCGGGCGAACATTTTCTTGAACAATACTTCGCTCTCTTCCCGTATTCACATCTCATCTCTCTAAGTGTTTCACGTACAACCGCAAACCTAAGAGCGTTCTCATAAACATAAGCCAAATGCATCTTACTCTACGTTACTGTTTCTGAATGAAAAACACTTTACATGTTGGTCATTGTTGAAGAGGACAGCCTAATGACGATCGATTATTTCTCGAACAGTGCTTCGCTGATGTCTTGTTCGAATCGCACCTCTAAATCCTTCATGTACATATTATAAATATTACTAGTTCGTTGATGTTTCTAGCATGTTGTGTTTTACAGCAGGCTTGAATTTTGTGAGTGGCTAACCACCGAAGAAGCTTAGTGTGTAGGAAGATTGCTGCCATACTAGTCGAGTCCGAGTTTTTCTGGTTGAAGCTGAACCCTTTCTTGGGTAGTGTAGTTGGTTCTGGCGTTATGCTGGCTGATAGTACGTGGCGAGATCAAGGCTATGTAAACTGACATACTTGGACTATAACCTTTATTGTATGTTATAGTCGAAGTTACTCCGAGTCCTTCCTGCTAGCCTGATCTCTAAGGGGTCGTTAAGAGCTACTGGGTACATGAGACGTTCAGTAGTTAAATCACTAGACTAACACAAATACAAATAATTGCCTTCAGAGTTTAAACACCTAATCTAACCTAAGATAGGAGTAACTTTGCAATTGGAGCGATTAGACTTATATTCAAAATCAAATGTTTATTCAGGTAAAAGTACATACATAGAAGATGAGTTACAAACATAATTTTGGATTTATAGATAGAGCTAGTACATACAACACCTAAAGCCACTAATACGCACAGCGTTTCGATATTGGCTGAACATATGGCATAAAATTAGGTTGATGAGACTTATGTAGAGAAAATATATTTAAATTTCTAGTTATTTGCATAGTCTATGAATTGCAAGTGACCTAGAGTACAAAAATATTATTGTAAGACATTTATTGAGGAGAAAACGCTGCTTAAAATACGATTTACTAATGTCATACGAAATGTAATGTCATGCGAAATCATTACAGTTATCGTCTGTATAATAATAATGACGACAAAGCCTATTACGACATAATGCTCAATACGTGAAAATGTTCTAACACCATTCATAAATACATTGCCTAATACAAGAAACATAACTAATATCTAAATTAAACCTGTCCCTCATATTTTGGTGATATTGAAGCCTAGTTTTAAGGCGTAAGTTCAAAATATTGCTTACAATTAGAGAATTTACTGGAATATTGGTAAATAAAGAAAATCAGTAAGATACATATAGATTTATAAATGAGATAAATGCCAGTAGATAGATTAGTAAATACCGACTTGGCCCTCGGAAGTGCTTTGGGAATCACGATGTCAAGACTTGCGGCACGTCTAGCTTCTCTAACTTTCCTTCTCTCTTCTCAACTCTCTTTTTTTTCTCCCTCCTTGGTGCTGTAATTCCCAACACTATCTTGAGCCAGGTCTCCTCGTGCGCCCGAGTCATTCACGCTGCGGGCTGCATGCTCCTCCAGCTCCATTGAGACTTGAATCTCATATTTGCTTCGCATCCTCCGTATTTTTCTCTGAGCAGCGACATTACCGTAACACATGTTCAGGAGGCTACGGAAACGGCACGTTTTTGCTAGTTCAATATTTCCTTGGATGTTGGAGGGAAAAAGTGAGGGGGGGGGGGAGGAAAGGAGTGAGGGTGGATAGAAGGAGTGAGTAGGTAGGAAAAAGAGTGAAATGAGGGAAGGATCGAGAGGGATTAAGGGGCATGAGAACGAGAGGAATGGAGTAAAGGAGGATTGAGGAAGTTAAAAATATGGAAGACAGGGGATTGCAGGTAGGGTAGGAGTGCATGGTACGGGAAGGAATATGATGAGAGAAAGAAAAGTGAGAGAGAAGGGTAGGGAGGGAGGGAGACGGGTGAGAATTCAGGTAGGAAAGAGTAACTTAGAGGCTCAGGATCTAGGAGGCGCTTAACGATATTAAGAGGGTCTGGGGAAACGAATTTTGGAAATGTATTGAATGTGGAAAATGGAGGTATAGAGGCACACCAGAAGACTATCGGACCTCTAAGGGTTGCCACTCTCATATATTATACACGTCTCGGTAGACGAGATGGAATTCCTCAGCAGTTTGGTGTGAATAAAATTTTATTGGGTCAGTATATAAATTTGTTTATTATTAGTATTTACTTTTTTGTTCTTAATTGTTTTTAAGTAGTTTAATTTCCTTTCAAATATTTGGTAAATCTAAGCTTTAACGAATATGTGACTTATCTATTTATGTATCTATCATTCTATCTATCTACCAATCTTTCTATATATATATATATATATATATATATATATATATAAAGACATGTCTTGAAGATAATGCCTTCATCTGTATGTGCAAAGATGGAGGCCAGACGCACGAGGCTAGCCTTTTTCTGAGAGAAGTGGAAGAGGGGAAGTAAGGGGGAAGGGGTGAGAGGGGAGGGACTATCTCTTTATAATATCCATATCATAGTGTCATAGAGTCTATTATTATGTAAAAAAGAGCGAGAGAGAGAGAAGGGAGGGTTTAAGAGAAAATATCATGCAAGCAAACTATATCATTCGAAAATTATTGGACCTCTCCAGGGATTCGAACCAACGTTCTAGGTCGCCCTACCAACACGCCTATTGTACCACGATACAATACATAAGTTATTTAACCCGGGATTCTTCTGAAAGGAACACCCTCCATAATTTTAGACCCATTCGAGCGACCGTAGCCTATTTGAACACATTCACTTCTGCTTTAAGCAAGTTTTGTCCCATTTTCAAAATATATAGCATTCACTATATACACATACACATGTTTTTGGATACTGTACGTATTTTATTGTTGTGTATAAACAGTGGCGTTTAAACTCATATATTTCATTCATGATGTGCCCAGCCACCAGCGGGGCCGGATGAATCTGCTCGGTAAATATCACTGGTTGTGTTTTTTGGCTAAATTTATTGTTATATATATAAATAGGTAGGTGAATGTGTGTATTCACCTAGTTGTGTTTGCGGGGGTTGAGCTTTGCTCTTTCGGCCCGCCTCTCAACTGTTTACTAACTACTTTTTTTTTCCACACCACACACACACACACACCAGGAAGCAGCCCGTGACAGCTGACTAACTCCCAGGTACCTATTTACTGCTAGGTAACAGGAGCATTCAGGGTGAAAGAAACTTTACCCATTTGTTTCTGCCTCGTGCGGGAATCGAACCCACATCACAGAATTACAAGTCCTGCGCGCTATCCACCAGGCTACGAGGCCCCCTGTGTGTGTGTGTGTGTGTGTAACATATTTTTTTTTATTTAAATTTATATTTCATGAATATACTTGCATAAATAACTAAATTATCAAGACAAACATGGGTATTTGCTACATTATGTTTTAAATAATGTAAATTATTTTTATTACATTCATTATAGGAAACTAATTAATTAAAAACTAATAACATTAAAAAAAGATATATTGAGCATGGGATATTTAAAGATTTATTTGCTCGGCGGTTTCTGCATAACCAAATAACAGTGAAAATCTGTTTATCAACTTTTGCACATAATTTGTTCCTAAACTGTTTTGCAAAAACATATCTACATCTCTAGGGAAGTTTATACTCTCTGTTGCAAAATTTAAATGTAAGCCAGGAAAGAAAATTATCAGGGGAGAGAGTGCTAAGTCAGGCTGACTATATACCACATGGAAGGGATACAAGGGAAGAACAGAAGCTTCAGTATGAGGATGGAGTGAAGGAATGGTGGACCATTGGGGGATCGAACGCAGACCTGCTAGGATGCGACACAAAGAGCTCATTACCCGAATCAAAGTTTCTCACTTAAACCTAATTATCAAACCTGGTTTTTATTTGCTGACCATTTCCAATTTTTTTCCTATGCGAAACTTTGGAAGCTTGTAATTTTATTTGTAATTAGATCAAATTGGGTTAGTTGGAGCAATTATGGGTATTACAGTAAGAAAAAATAAAGATCTCTAACATCATAACTATAGACCATCGGTGAGGAGAAGTAGCCAACGTAGCTTACACAACTCCCTTAACGGTGAGCAGTAGAAGCCAACGTAGCTTACACAACTCCCTTAACGGTGAGCAGTAGAAGCCAACGTAGCTTACACAACTCCCTTAACGGTGAGCAGTAGAAGCCAACGTAGCTTACACAACTCCCTTAACGGTGAGCAGTAGAAGCCAACGTAGCTTACACAACTCCCTTAACGGTGAGCAGTAGAAGCCAACGTAGCTTACACAACTCCCTTAACGGTGAGCAGTAGAAGGATCATGTCCTCATTATCATCAAATCATCACCATTTTCATATCGTTTGTTGATTAAATTCATACAAGTCTCTGCCAAAGACTGATAGAGTTATAGGTAACCTCTTTCCTCCATAACCTCTAGAAGGTGAAGGGACGACGACGTTTCGGTCCGTCCTGGACCATTCTCAAGTCGATGAGGGTCTTGTCAACATACTTTAGCCACGTTATTGTGACTCATCGCCTGCTCACGTTTAGTGACGTGAGCGTTCACAGCGTCACTCAAGTGATGTGCTAAGTTGCCCGAACCTAACCTAACCGAGGACCCACCAAGAGAAAACGGGACACTACGTCAATTTTGCGAGCCGCTATGATTTTCAGTCCATCAGTTTTTGACCTTAAGAGATTTATACGTCAAAAATGTATTGTAGTAACGGAGTGGACGAGTCGGCCTTACATGCTAGTAGTTCTGTCGTTCTCTCCGGCTAGTTCCCATTTCGTACCCGATGACAAGGGTGTCTCGCAGTACACTTGGTTTCGGTGTCGACTCACAATTGATGGTCCCAGGTTCGATTCCCGGGCGGCAGCTAAATAGCGTGTTTTCTTTCATTTAATGTCTTTGTGCTTTTAGCAGTAAATAGGGGCTCGGAAGTATATATATGAAGCATTAAACACTCGCTAAAACATAAAACACCTGTGAAACACTTAATGTTTACATAATATTTATATAGCAGCCTAGTGTAAACAAATATTACCGAGAAATCAAGCACATTCTCACAGACCGCAAAACATTTGTATTTTCCTTCTAGTTATATTGTATTTTTTTTAAATAAAGATAAAAAAAAAAAAAAAAAGTTCACCATCAAAATTCTCGGCTCTAAATTCCTACCAAACTTGGATGTAAAAAGATAGTATTGAGCTGTGACGCGGTACTCAAGCTGCTGTTATTGGGGTTGAAGCTGCAGGTGAAGCTTCTGTCTGACGGGGGAGAAAGCTTCAGATGAAGCTTGTGGGTGTGGGGTTAGGGGGGGGGGAGGTGAGAGAGGTGTAGGTGCGATTATTGGAAATTCCTTGAGCCGTGGCCGGGTTTCAAACCTTTAAGCGCATGATGGAGAGCAAGTGTTATACCACTGCGCCACCACAGCTATAAGAACCAGTCATTTGATATAAGCTCTTAACCCGGGGTGCATCTGAGTTACGTTTTAATCGAATCCAGATGTTATGTAACGGATCACACTATTTTATAGTGAAACCGAATGGTTCCTTGTATGCAAATTAAGAGCTTGACATCCCATGTCATGTCCCAGGTACCCGTATAGCGAAAACCTCTGGACTCCCATAATAATAATAATAATAATAATAATAATAATAATAATAATAATAATAATGAAAAAATCCGTAGGAGCCGTGAAGAGGGTTTGAATCTGTGCGGTGGGTGTTCCTACGCACATACTTCTAGCGACTGGTCTAGTCGCTAGAAGCGTGTGCCTCTTGAGGTTATCTTGAGATGATTTCGGGGCTTAGCGTCCCCGCGGCCCGGTCCTCGACCAGGCCTCCTTTTTGTCACACACACACCCCAGGAAGCAGCCCGAAGCAGCTGTCTAACTCCCAGGTACCTATTTACTGCTAGGTAACAGGGGTATCAGGGTAAAAGAAACTTTACCCATTTTTTCCGCCTCCACCGGGGATCGATTCCGGAACCTCAGGACTACGAATCCGAAGCGCTGTCTACTCAGATGTCAGGCCCCCTCCCCCTTATTCCCTTATTCCCCTGTCAGGCTTATTCCCATGTCCTTTATAAGGTCCATCCTTATTCTTATTCTTCTCTCATTATATCCATCTTTCTTATGTCGGGATGCTTGTACTCACCTATTTGTGCATGGTCTTTGGTCCTGCCTCTCAACTGTCAGTCAACTGGTGTACAGATTCATGAGCCTACTGGGCTCTATCTTATCTACATTTGAAACTGTGTATGGAGTCAGCCTCCATCACATCACTGCCTAATGCATTCCACCTGTTAATTACTCTGACACTGAAAAAGTTCTTTCTAACGTAACGTTTCTTTCTTTCTAGGGGCCTCGTAGCCTAGTGGATAGCGCGTAGGACTCGTAATTCTGTGGCGCGGGTTCGATTCCCGCACGAGGCAGAAACAAATGGGCAAAGTTTCTTTCACCCTGAATGCCCCTGTTACCTAGCAGTAAATAGGTACCTGGGAGTTAGTCAGCTGTCACGGGCTGCTTCCTGGGGGTGGAGGCCTGGTCGAGGACCGGGCCGCGGGGACACTAAAGCCCCGAAATCATCTCAAGATAACCTCAAGATAACGTCCCTGTGGCTCATTTGGGCACTCAGTTTCCACCAGAGTCCCCTAGTGCGTGTGCCCCTTGTGTTATATAGCCCGTCTTTATGTGTGGTATGTAGCCTGCCTGTGTGTGTGTGTGTGTGTGTGTGTGTGTGTGTGTGTGTGTGTATACTCACCTAGTTGTGTTTGCGAGGATTGAGCTCTGGCTCTTTGGTCCCGCCTCTCAACCGTCAATCAACAGGCGTACAGATTCCTAAGCCTATTGGGCTCTATCATATCTACACTTGAAACTGTGTATGGAGTCAGCCTCCACCACATCACTTCCTAATGCATTCCATTTGTCAACCACTCTGACACTAAAAAAGTTCTTTCTAAAATATGTGTGTGTGTGTGTGTACTCACCTAGTTGTGTTTGCGGGGGTTGAGCTCTGGCTCTTTGGTCCCGCCTCTCAACCGTCAATCAACAGGTGTACAGATTCATGAGCCTATCGGGCTCTGTCATATCTACACTTGAAACTGTGTATGGAGTCAGCCTCCACCACATCACTTCCTAGTGCATTCCATTTGTGTGTGTGTGTGTGTGTGTGTGTGTGTGTGTGTGTGTGTGTGTGTGTGCGTGTGTGTGTGTGTGTGTGTGTGTGTGTGTGTGTGTGTGTGTGTGTGTGCATGTGTGAATACTAGAGTTTGAGTATATTTTAATGTCCCCGAGGCCTCAGGTGACAGAGAGGGCGGCCCCGGCTCCACCGTGAGGCGTGTCGCAGCTATGAAAGCCAAAACTAAAATCATTGTTCCCAGAAACACTGAACTAAAACGTATGACACAGTACAAGAATGTGTGTTGGGGAGAATTTACGAGTATTTCTATGAAGTACAGTTGCACTTAAGCAGCGAGCGCGCTGGAACTTTTAAGCAGCGAGCGTGATGGAACTTTTAAGCAGCGAGCGTGATGGAACTTCAAACAGGCATTACCAAGGAAGGCATCATCGTGGAGGCATGACTGCCTCAAGAGGCCAGAAAGTTATATCGACCGAGCAGAAGACATTATAGGTGCGATGGGCCGATTATATGACGCCTTCAGAGTATATAAAATAGTACACGTGTACTATATATAGTCACCTTGAAGATCCTGTTCCTGCATGATGCTCCTGCTACTGCTTATCATGAGAACCTTTTGCTGCTGCTGCTACTGTTGCTGCTGCTGCTCCTGCCGCTAGAGGCTGTGTTTCCGCCGCTACTGCTGCTGCTAAACTTTTATGCCCGTGTTTTACCTGCTGTGCTTGCGGAGCACGACATGTTATCACAGGGGGGGGGGGAAGGTAGAAAAGACTCGTGTCCCTTTCAATCGCGTTATGTACGTCAAGTGACCTAAACTCTCATGGAGGTCAAGTGGCCTAAACTGCTCCCTTTAACACCTTCATGGAAAAGGTCATACAATACCCTAATTAATTTATATAAGAAATGTTTGTATTTCCTGTAATATTAATGGGTGAATTTTATGATGAATCTCCCACTGACAAATGATACAGTGTGGATACACATAAAAGCTGAATTTTAAACTTTATATTGACATAAAATCCTATTTGCATATTATACTATATCCAAAGAATTTAATTCTTGATTATATACATCTTTTTTGTATATAGTTATAATGGTCATTTATCCATTACTTATCCATCCATTTACATATTCTCCATGGCAGTCAATTATCGTATTCATCCACGAGAGCCATAAAATTCTTCGCAAGTATATTCTCTGGCCCAGGGCGGCCCAGGGCGGCCCAGGGCGGCCCAGGGCAGCCCAGGGTGGCCCAGGGCGGCCCTCAGGCTGGTGGTTTAATGCATTATCCTGACTTTGCCCGCTCGTGGGGCGGCCCGCCTGCCTGCAGGGCACCCGGGACGCTGGGTCGAACCCTCCTCCTATCCCACATCCCCTGCTCTCTCTCTCTCTCTCTCTGATCGTGATCAATGCGAGAGGGATAAGTGGAGAAGGAAGAAACGAGAGAGAGATAGAAGGAAATGAAAGCAAACGATAAATTAGGGAGAAAAATTGAAACGGTAATTGGGAAGGTAGAGAGAGAGAGAGAGAGAGAGAGAGAGAGAGAGAGAGAGAGAGAGAGAGAGAGAGAGAGAGAGAGAGAGAGAGAGAGAGAGAGAGAGAGAGAGAGAGAGAGAGAGAGAGAGAGAGAGAGACTGGGGAGGAAGAGAGATATCGAGTGTGAAGAAAGAGAGCTAAGGTGACCCAGGAGAGGGGGGTGGTGGTGGGGGGGGGGTGTTGGCAACATTGCTAGGATTCCCTGTCCTATTTTCCACAGCCCCGGCGACCTCTGAGGCCCGCTTGTGTAGCCGTCATCTCTCTCGTCCTGGGAATAAATATTCCAGCGTTGGGGCGGTCATGCCAGGCCTTCTGCACACGGCTGTTGCTTTGGTGACTGGTCTTATCTGGTGGTGAAGCCTGGCTGGTGATGTGGTGAAGCCTGCTTGGTGATGTGGTGAAGCCTGCTTGGGGATGTGATGAAGGCTGCCTGGTGATGTGATGAAGGCTGCCTGGTGATGTGGTGAAGCCTGCTTGGTGATGTGGTGAAGCCTGCTTGGTGACGTGGTGAAGCCTGCTTGGTGATGTGGTGAAGCCTGCTTGGTGATGTGGTGAAGCCTGCCTGGTGACGTGGTGAAGCCTGCTTGGTGATGTGGTGAAGCCTGCTTGGTGATGTGGTGAAGCCTGCCTGGTGATGTGGTGAAGCCTGCCTGGTGATGTGGTGAAGCCTGCTTGGTGATGTGGTGAAGCCTGCCTGGTGATGTGGTGAAGCCTGCTTGGTGATGTGGTGAAGCCTGCTTGGTGATGTGATGAAGGCTGCCTGGTGATGTGGTGAAGCCTGCCTGGTGATGTGGTGAAGCCTGCTTGGTGATGTGGTGAAGCCTGCCTGGTGATGTGGTGAAGCCTGCCTGGTGACACGATAAAGCCAATCTAGCGACGTGTCGAAGCTTGTCTAGTGAGGTTGTCAATCTTGTCCTTTGAGATGGCAAAGATTTTCCTACCACCTTCGTGCTTAACAAGTGTGCGGGGAGTCATAGCCTAATCGCAGTCGTAGATTAACGACTTGGGTCTTCTATTTGTCTTGTGTTAATAAGACGTTGCGTGTGGACCAACTTCCCACTATGTCAGTATAGACCTGTCAGGCCAGACACGCAGATGCCCAACCTGCTCATCTATAGACTCAATATCAGCAAATTCAACGAAGACGATAATTAGTCGTTTTCGATACGGTCGGGACATTCAGTGGGTGATACGGTGCTGTATTGATGTAATGTATTCCTACGGCACTTTCTATTGTTCGGTGAATATTCACTGTGTCTGTGGGATGACGTCCAGGATCACCCCCAAATGTTCACAGTACTGTGATCACCGCATCATTGATCGTCTAATATATATTCAAATCATTTTGAGGCAATGGAGTGGCTTGAATTGGTCATTCCGAGACGTCTGCCCTCACCGCTCGGCCACGGTGACAGGTCTGTGGCCGAGCGGTTAAGGCAGAGCTGAGTGTCCGGGAATCGCCAGGTTGCGAGTTCAAGCCACTGCATTGGCTCAAAGTGATCGTCATTGATATTGATTTTTTTCTCCAGTAAATCGACTGTCTACAACTGTAGTACTACTACTATAGTTGCATCTGACTGCCACGCGCCAGCCGTTCTTGCGTCTGGCTGTCGTGCGCCAGCCGTCGCGTCTGGCTGTCGTGCGCCAGCCGTCGCGTCTGGGTGTCGTGCGCCAGCCGTCGCGTCTGGCTGTCGTGCGCCAGCCGTCGCGTCTGGCTGTCGTGCGCCAGCCGTCGCGTCTGGCTGCCTAACAAAGAAAAAGAAAACATTCCATTGTTATCTGTTCCCGAAAAGGTCGTCTTGGCTCCTACTGACTTTCACTTTCCGGTGTCTTTATCATGGCTGTTATTGGCTACTGTGGCTCTGACAGGCTTCCTTGTGCCTGTCAGAGGGGGGGAAGACTCCCCCCCCCCCTTGATGGGGGGGGGGAGGAAGACAAGGAGGTAGCCTACAGGCTGTAGCAAGAAAATAGGAAGATAAGGAAGGAGTGAGAGGGGGAGAAAGTTCCTGAAGTGGTAAAGGGCTTCTTGCAGTTAAAGGTTTCTTCTGTGGAGAAGAGAGTGTTAATATATATATATATATATATATATATATATATATATATATATATATATATATATATATATATATATATATATATATATATATATATATATTTGTTCGAATTGTTTTGAGAGATTTGTTTTTGATAGCACATTGAAATGTTATGATATACCTTGTTGTTTAATACGTTGTTCAAATGATTTGCTGGTGTTTATTCTCACAAATTAGAGAGGCAATTGTGCTGCCAATATGTGATGAATCGGCTCGTAAACAACAGCTCACCGAGGTCTTTCATGCAAGGTTTTCAACACTAACAACTCTACCTTATAAATTACACGTTTTGCCTTGCATCTGTGGCATCGCTGGCTGAGGTTACTCGGGTTCCATTGTAGCCTCACACAGTATAGTGACCAGTATCACAGTAGCTTCACACAGTATAGTGACCAGTATCACAGTAGCCTCACACAGTATAGTGACCAGTATCACAGTAGCTTCACACAGTATAGTGACCAGTATCACAGTAGCCTCACACAGTATAGTGACCAGTATCACAGTAGCCTCACACAGTATAGTGACCAGTATCACAGTAGCTTCACACAGTATAGTGACCAGTATCACAGTAGCTTCACACAGTATAGTGACCAGTATCACAGTAGCTTCACACAGTATAGTGACCAGTATCACAGTAGCCTCACACAGTATAGTGACCAGTATCACAGTAGCCTCACACAGTATAGTGACCAGTATCACAGTAGCTTCACACAGTATAGTGACCAGTATCACAGTAGCTTCACACAGTATAGTGACCAGTATCACAGTAGCTTCACACAGTATAGTGACCAGTATCACAGTAGCCTCACACAGTATAGTGACCAGTATCACAGTAGCTTCACACAGTATAGTGACCAGTATCACAGTAGCCTCACACAGTATAGTGACCAGTATCACAGTAGCTTCACACAGTATAGTGACCAGTATCACAGTAGCCTCACACAGTATAGTGACCAGTATCACAGTAGCTTCACACAGTATAGTGACCAGTATCACAGTAGCCTCACACAGTATAGTGACCAGTATCACAGTAGCTTCACACAGTATAGTGACCAGTATCACAGTAGCCTCACACAGTATAGTGACCAGTATCACAGTAGCTTCACACAGTATAGTGACCAGTACCGCAGTAGCCTCACACAGTGGTGACCAGTACCACGGTATAGTGACCAGTACCACAGTAGCCTCACACAGTGGTGAGCAGTACCAAAGGATCTCTGGAGCATGAAATTCGAACTAATCTTTTAAATTTCGAACATTCAGATTTTTAAGTGATCGTTGACTCTGTAATGGAAGCCGGTTATTAAAACATTCTCTTGATGAGTGTAATTTATTTTTAATCATTCACCTAGAGAGGGAGGAATGAGCGCCAGCCAGAGTGAACGTCAGCCAGAGTGAACGTCAGGCAGAGTTAACGTCAGCCAGAGTGAACGTCAGCCAGAGTGAATACCGTTGTAGATTCACGTAACAAATTCCCAAGCAACAGAACAGTGGTGAGATCACTGGAGAGTTTCAAGCGTAGGTGGAGCTGCCTGGTATATATATAGGAGCTGCCTGGTATATAGGAGTTGCCTTCCACGAGGTGACAATAGACATTCTGCAGTTTCCTCTCTCCTTATGTACTAGTTTGACTTCCCTACAGTTCCATTTTCTCATTGGCTGAACTTCCGTTGCTTCGTTCGTATTAATGAAGCAGCCCGGGGTTGTTTATATTTGCCACAACGTACAAAGAACATCGTACTAACCTAATCCGAAACAAACGAACCCAAGCAGCCCACCTAACCTGATGCAGGTAAAACGTGGATATTTGTCAACTGTTACCCCCCTTACCTCACCTTCCCTCATGCCTTCTTCCCTTCACCTTCCCTCTTGCCTTCTACTCACTTTCCCAGGCTTCCTTGTCACGGGTGAAGTGGCACATCTTCACCTTCCCTTTCACGTGTGGGTTGGGTTAAGGGTTTTAGGTAATGGTCTTGGGTAGTATTCTCTATGTAAGTCTGTATGGCTATTGTACACTTATGGTGCAGTAACGTGATTAACAAACACGTGGGATAAAACTCTTTGAGACCACAACCTATTAGAACGATGGCAGAATGAGACAACAGGATAACAGTTTTCAAATGTTGGTTGCAACTTTATGCAACATATATACATTACTGTGAGGTAGTCGAGTGGAGGCTCGATCCCCAGATGCCCATACGTAACTACGACAATGAAAGGCTACGAAGAAACACTAAATATATTTGTCCTATTAACTGAAAATGTCCTATAAATTTATTGTCCCATAAACTGAACAATTTCCCCTCGACTGTGCAATATTTCTCAAACAAGTTTTATTAATTAAGAAAAAAAAGAAAGCTTGTTGGATGTAAACTACACAAGAAGCTTACCTCAATTAACGTTTAACTGAGTGGTAAGAGAATTATAGCTTTCACATTCAACATTCAGAGCGGGGTCCAAGCCGTGACCCTTGGGGACTCTAATATTACATGAGAGATTATATTTTCTCTGTCTACAAAAATGTTTCGTGTCCAAAAAATAGCTCTTAAAACCTATTTAAATGACTGCACTTAATACAATAAATACAGAGCTTATGTGGAAATATTATGGACATAATACAGGTGGGAAATATACTTAGATAAACACAGTCGCAATAACATGGGTGAAACACACACACACACACACACACACACACACACACACACACACACACACACACACACACACACACACGCTTGAATACCCAAATGAGCCATAGAGACATTAGAAAGAAATTTTGTCAGTGTCAGAGTAGTTAACAGATGAAAAGCATTAGGCAGTGATGTGGTGGAGGCTGACTCCATAGACAGTTTCAAGTGTAGATATGATAGAGCCCAATAGGCTCAGGAACCTGTACACCAGTTGATTAACGGTTGAGAAGCGGGACCAAAGAGCCGGAGCTCAACACCCGCAAGCACAACTAGTTGAGTGCCACTAGGTGAGCACACACACGAACAGAAAGTGGCGATATTGTAATTGTAATTTCATTGTGGTGGAAATTTTTTTAAGGATTTGTTAATGTTTCACAAATTCTGTTTCGTCATTATTGTTAGTATTTTATTATTACTGTATTACCTCGTGGATGACAAAATATCGCAGCGTTATTATGTTAACATATTCTGTTACATTTTAATTTAGCTTCAGATTATCTCTTTTTTTCCTAATCTACCTTCTATATATAATTCTACTTTACCTAATATTTCACGGTAAGTGTAATGTGCTAAAAAACACGCAAGAATCAGATATTGAACAAATTCACAAGGGCCGTGATGAGGATTCGAACCTGCGTCCGGGAGCATCCCAAACACTGCCTTAATCGACTGAGCTACGACAGGGTAAAAGAGTTGAAACCGAAGTTCTACTGAACTTACTGGATCCCGTAGCCTCTCCGAGGCACAAACCAGGATTTTCCCGGAGAGGCTATGGGATCCAGTAAGTTCAGTAGAACTTCGGTTTCAACTCTTTTACCCTGTCGTAGCTCAGTCGATTAAGGCAGTGTCTGGGATGCTCCCGGACGCAGGTTCGAATCCTCGTCACGGCCCTTGTGGATTTGTTCATTTAATGCATCACGTTCGTGTGATCTCTATGTGTAGTGTGTAGATCAGATATTATTTTGGTTTTAAATATGTACATCACACAATTGGTGATTTTTATGCATATTGGATAACCCCAAAGCCTACAGTGTGAGTGGCTCCTCATAATCTATACCGTAGAATACGAAATTCCTTTTAAAAATGGATTTACTGCTCGCATTAATCTATTCCACTGTCTGATTCAAGTTCAAGTACGTTTATTGAGACAATAAAATACATCTCAAATAATACAGTAGGTAATGTAGTTGACCGAAGGTCCAAAAGTAAACAGAGTCACCTTATTCCCTCCGTCACGATACACAGTGATGCAAATTTGACTTTCATGCCAAACACAGACATTGCGTCACGCTGCGTCAAAAATACGCCCCCGCTAAATAAAGTTAAAATGCGTCCTTATCACCGGCGTGGCGCAGACAGCTGGGAACTTTCCAGCTTCCGCTCCCATTTTTGTGTCCTAGAGAGCACTCGTATTTGGGATATTCTGGGATGCTTGGGACATCTGGGGAGTATTTTGGTTTATATGTGTTTACTTTGGGATATTTCAGAGGTATATTTGGAATAGTTATCCAGGTGTTGGATATTTTGCAGTATTTGAGAACATTGTATATATATTTTTTTATGTGTGTAACATGTTGGGTCATATTCAGTGATGTTATTGAACTTGTATATGTTTTTTATTGCAGGGATCAAGAAATGTTATTATTTGGAATATATTTGAGAGTCAAATCGATCGTAATATTTTGATATACACAAATGATTATGATATGTATTGACATAGTCTAAATATATTGTGTATTATACAACATTGCTATTGTATCCGTGGTAGAGAGCCTGATGATGTGGTGCACAGATCAAACCATTAATCTTTATAGATCCTTCAAGAGGAGCCATATGTGAGTGACTCGGTCAATAAGATCAGCTTAGTATGACACCTAAGATTCTTAGGTGTCATACCTGCTCACTTTCGTCTACATTTGACATATTTCTCGGAGTTTGAGCCACAAGATGGCGCACATCTCACTATGCGTCAGCAGAATATTTCTAGCATCTTATATCGCTACATAAATAAAAGTGAACGCAATAAAAAATTGGCAGAATAAAATCTACCACAAAGGTTCAACAATGCTGATGTGTTGCCTAAAATGCTTTAAAATAATTGCCTATTGTAAATAGCAGACGACGGCCTGCCAGCAGGCTGTGAGCATTCCTTTTCCACTGCTCATGTTTAGCCTTACTTTACTACTCTACTCTGGAACATGACTGGCAAAGCAGTTAACAACCAGGTACCTAATTACTGGTGGGCGAGCAAGGACGAACAGTTAAAGACTGGTGCCCAGTGATCCCTCCCTGACGAAGGCTCGAACCCAGACGAAATTGCTGTTGGGGGAAGGCCGAATGTACTACCAAATGCCACCAGGGACTTCGACTACCCCTACAGTATGGGTACATAGTGACATTGTACCGCTGCACTACAGTATGGGTACATAGTGTGTATTAATGTAATACGTCATGTAAGTACTGCCTCCAAGAAGCCACTACAGGTGGCAGAGGCGGGACCAAAGAGCCAGAGCTCAACCCTCGCAAGCACAATTATGTGAGTACAGTCACTGGCTACGAGTCGGAACAAACCTTTCCTTTCACATAAGTATCGTTAAGTAAACATAAAGTTAAGTCGTATCTGAATCATGCTTTTGAGTGTGACTTTTTATATGACAGAAAAACTGAGGGTCTTCTCAATGCTTAGAAAGAAACAAAAAATTCGAAAAGTTTGTAATGACGCGACTTTTAGCTTTCAGTGGAGCCGAAACTTGCAATCTGAGTTAAGAGTGCTTAGGAATATGTTTGGCTCGTCTCTGAAAGTTCTGTATCTGAGAGGTGGCATATCAGACTGCTGACACCTGTACAACTGCTGTGTTCTGGTTCACCTGGGAGCTGTACTTGTACACCTGCTGTGTTCTGGTCCACCTGGGAGCTGTACTTGTACACCTGCTGTGTTCTGGTTCACCTGGGAGCTGTACTTGTACACCTGCTGTGTTCTGGTCCACCTGGGAGCTGTACGTGTACACCTGCTGTGTTCTGGTTCACCTGGGAGCTGTACTTGTACACCTGCTGTGTTCTGGTCCACATGGGAGCTGTACTTGTACACCTGCCGTGTTCCGTCCCACCTGGAGAGCTGTGTACATATCCGGACAATATTTCGTTGATCGGATGAAATCATGTAGGCATATATGCCTTGCTTTACACCCGCCTCGTTACATAAAACAAACTCCTGTTATTTTGAGTTGAAATATGGAGAATGGAAGGTTCATATTTTATCAGTCAGGAAATGGCAGTGCATGTTATATGAGGGAGAATTGTGTTGTGTGAACTCCCAGGCTTGTAGGGGGCGGAGGAGGGGGGGGCCATGGGTAATAAGCCTCCTTGCGTGCGTGTGCGGTGCGTGCAGGCGTGGGAGGTTGGTGTGTTCTCCGAGTCGATTGTTATTAGGTGTGGGGTGTTGGTGTTAGTGGTGGTAGTGGTGTTAGTGGGGGTGGTGGCTGCGTAAGTCCAGTAGGACGCGCACCACTCGACCACCACACCCCACCACACCCTAACACACCACACCACACCACACCCCACCACACCCCACCCCACCCCACCACACCCTACCACACCACACCCTACCACGCCACACCCCACCCCACCCCACCACACCCTACCACACCACACCCTACCACGCCACACCACACCCCACCCCGCCCCACAACACCCCACCACACCCCTACTACACACCACCACACAACCGCAAGTCCCTCCCACCGCAACCTTCCCACTCCCGTCACCCACCACAGTGCCTCAGCTCATGGTTCCCAGGCACTGTGCCGCCACTAACGACTAAGAACAATTGCTGGAACATAAGTGGAAGTGTTCCAAAAACTACTAAATAAGTTGCTCAGGTTGGTTAGGTTGGGGCACTTTAGCGACGTTGTGAAGGCTGAGAGGAGGACGGTCTGGACTATGAGTGGCGATCGTCACCTCCCCCCCCCCAGACAACAGCATCAGAGATGTTTTGCAGAGTGTGTGTGTGTGTGTGTGTGTGTGTGTGTGTGTGTGTGTGTGTGTGTGTGTGTGTGTGTGTGTGTGTGTGTGTGTGTGTGTGTGTGTGTGTGTTACTGAATTTCGAAAGCTTCCAGCTGTATCCATCAATCTTAGATATTAACTTCCTTGGCGCTATGTCTATTGATTGTGGTCAGCTTGGTTAAAGGTTAGATCTAAACTCACGCAACGTGTTTGTCACCAGCAGGGACAGCCCCATAGTGTGTCCAGTGATCTAGGGATGGGATTGGGCTCCACACCAGGGGTCTATGACCTAGTGAAGAGAGAGAGGGCTCCACACCAGGGGTCAATGACCTAGTGAAGAGAGAAAGGGCTCCACACCAGGGGTCAATGACCTAGTGAAGAGAGAAAGGGCTCCACACCAGGGGTCAATGACCTAGTGAAGAGAGAAAGGGCTCCACACCAGGGGTCAATGACCTAGTGAAGAGAGAGAGGGCTCCACACCAGGGGTCATGCAGTGACCTATAGGTCACTATGGGTCTGGTCCAGGAGCTCCCTGATGTGTATCACCATTCTACATAACAAGTCAAACTGTCCCATGGTGTGCTAAGGACCCAGCAAGACATACACACACATATGTGGGAATATATATACATAGGTTAGAAAGATAAAGGCTTATATACCCCTAGATAAATATATGGATAGATAAATAGATAGATGAATATATACGAATTTCGATAACCTGAACTGCTATTCTCACGCTTACTCTAAGCTGTTGCAGTAATTCCTCTCATCTATGCTTACAATGTAACAAAGATAATTCTCGAAAAGTTAAATTACGTTTTGGTAAATTAGCGGTGAAATTGTTGGTAGTAAGAAATCATTTTAGCTCCAGGTGAGGCAGGAAACACCGGTATATTAAAGGTATATTGTGTGCGTATAGACGAGGCTATACCAGAAGTATATTTGTGGCTGCAAGATCGAGCTGTTAGCTCTTGGGCCCCGCCTTTCGAACCATCGATTGTCTATAACGTCCTGTCTCCTGACCTATCTTCCTCTATCATATCAACTACATATATTTCTCTTTAACACACACACACATATCCCCAGGATGCAGGCCGTATAGCAGCTGTCTGACTCCAAGGTACCTCTTTAACTGCTAGGTGAACAGGTGCATCAGGTGGAAAAAAATGGTGAGACATGACTTGTGGAAGTGTAGGGGATCGCAGCGTGTCCGTCCTGCGTCCTCCGCCAGCGTCAGACCACAAGTGGACAGCCCAGCACTGCTCCGATAGACAAAGGTGACGTGTGTATAGAGGATTCAAAGGTCAGTTGAGTTCAATAGACTTGGTAAGCGCAGCAAAGGCGTCAGGAGTGCCCTTAAATGGGTCTAGGACCTCGGCTCATGGTGACAAGGAGGTGACAGGATGTGACAGGAGGTGACAGGTGGTGACAGGAGGTGACAGGAGGTGACAGGTGGTGACAGGAGGTGACAGGAGGTGACAGGAGGTGACAGGGGCTGACAGGAGGTGACAGGAGGTGACAGGTGACAGGGGGTGACAGGAGGTGACAGGGGGTGACAGGAGGTGACAGGAGGTGACAGGAGGTGACAGGAGGTGACAAGAGGTGACAGGGGGTGACAGGAGGTGACTTAAGGCTTGCGAGCGTGGAGGTCAACGCTCCCACCCGCCCTCTGATAAACACCAGGGGAATCATAGTCAAGTTTATTGTTCATTAAACCTTTATTGTTAAACATTTTAAAACTAACAAAATTAAAGTCACACAATTAATTAGGAACTTTTTCAAAGATTCCACAATTAAGGCAAGTTAGAAAAAACTTGAATACAGACTTTGCACAACCACTGGGGCTGGACGGTAGAGCGACGGACTCGCTTCCTGCAGGTCGGTGTTCAATCCCCGACCGTCCAAGTGGTTGGGCGCCATTCCTTCTCCCCGTCCCATCCCAAATTTTTATCCTGATCCCTTCCAAATGCTGTATAGATAAATTACATGTTAAGAAGCCATGACATAATGAAGAGAAGACGGCTTCAAGCATATATTCAGTCATTTTTTTTTTAAGAATATAATTAAGGAATCGTCTGAGATGCTCTCGGACGTAGGTTCGAATACTCGACACGGCCCTTGTGGATTTGTTTAATTAAGGAAACTGCAGAAGGTTTTTTGGTCCATACGAGGCACTTCCTATTTATGTATAAGAATTAAAGAAATCCTTGAGACAAAAGAGGGCTCTAATATTATTTGAATCTTAGGTCTAATAGAAAGATAGAAAGTAAGAAGGTTCCTGAGAAATAAGGTTTAAAGAACTACTGAATAAGTTAATATAAATGGAAATAAGAGACATTCTTCACCGTGTGAGTTGTAAATAAGGGGATGATTTAGTACAAGTGATTATGTTCCCTTGTCTTCTTTTATACAACCACCCGCATGATGGGTATGGGGTCCACTACCACCCACAGCATGGGTACGGGGTCCGCCACCACCCACAGCATGGGTACGGGGTCCACTACCACCCACAGCATGGGTACGGGGTCCACTACCACCCACAGCATGGGTACGGGGTCCACTACCACCCACAGGATGGGTATGGGGTCCACGATCACCCGCAGCATGGTATGATGTTCACTACCACCCACAGGATGGGTATGGGGTCCATTACCACTATTTCTATTGAAGTATGGGGCCCACCATTTCCCCTCAAGCACATCTAGGTGAGTACACAACATAAGTAAAAACAAAAAACAACAACAACAATAACACGATGCTTAAAGAAAATACTGATTATCAGAGAACAAGTCTTTCAAAGTCGATAAAATAATTGAACACTGAATCAGCCAAGAGTTTTAAAAGTTTTTTGACCGACTATTTCCGATACTTTCTGCTGGGTTGTAACATAGAATTCAGCTCTCGTCTGTCTGTTATGTATAAAATGTTATTAAACATTTATGTATGTTCTATTTGATGCGAAATGCTATACGAGATTTTGTTTGTAATATAAGGATTTTATGGAATTATTAAATAGATTAAATTTATTCTTTTACGTAAAATTTGACTACGATTTTGTTCGGGATAAATATATATAGAAAATATATTGCTGTTTTTAAAGATATAATGATTGATTAATGAACTAAACGGTATACAAACATAGACGAATGGGAAGGCATAAACACACAGGGGATATGATCTCAACATGCAGGATACCGTGGGCACAAGGTGGACAGGGATAGGCTTCTTAAATTGAAAGATACTGGAACATAAGTGTATGCTGGTAAAGCCAATGAGCCGAGAAATGTAAGGAAATACTCGTACTCTGAAGAAGTCAACACATGAACTGAAAGAAGCTGTAGAAGCCACCTCCATCCACAATTTTAAATCCTGATTTGCCATTGAATTCGAACGTCTGAATAGTTAAATTAGAACAGACACAACAAGGGCCGAAGGCGGGGCATGAAGAGCAATATCTCTCTTCCCAGTAGTCACCGATAGGTTAGTACTAATAGGTAAGTTAACCTCCCCACACACACGGGCATTAAAGTTATAAAATGAAAAATACACAGTTTGGTGCATCTGGTCCTTCAATAGATAATAGATCCCTTGATCAACGGGTGACAGGGAGCTGCAGTCAAAGAGAATATTGTTAATGACAAAATGGCAACCAATAGGAAGGGTTCAGACACCGAGGTGGACGAGGCTTCGGTGAGTGACACATCGCTCAAGGGTCAGGCAGGCAGTCCGTCCTCCTGCCCGTCCTCCAGTCCGTCCTCATAAACAAAGACCCAAAGTCCATTCCATGCACCCGCCAAACCCCCAGCTGTTTATGAATGAAAAACGGTTTACACACGACTCACAACTGATGACGTCCGAACACTTCCGGAACAAGTGCTTCACTGACGAATTTTGTTCGAACCACAACGCTGTAAATGCTTCACCCACGTACTACAAATACAAATAATCGCCAACAGAACCTAAACACCTAACCTTACCAATGTCTAAATATGCACAGTATGCTAATATATAACAGTATTAATTTATATTTGAGAAAATTCCTATTTTGAACGATCAGCATGTTAAAATTGACGAATACGTCTTTGGGATCGAACGCTGGATGGAATGGCCATGGTGTGAGGACGGGTAGCAAGCTGGAACAAGCGTACCAACCTTCAAATGTTCCACCACAGTGGAGGTTGGGGGCTAGTGTTGGCAGGTCTGGTGATTCGTGACACATTGTCAGCTGAGTGGACGGCGCTCGGAATTCGTAGTCTTAAGATTTCCGGGTTCCGGCGGAGGCGGAAACATATGGGCAGAGTTTCCTTCGCCCTGATGCTCCTGATCACCTAGCAGTAAATAGGGACCTGGGAGTTAGACAGCTGCTACGTGCTGCTTCCTGGGGGGGGGGGGAGGTGTAACAAAAAGGAGGCCTGGTCGAGGACCGGGCCGCGGGGAAGCTAACCCCCGAAATCATCTCAAGATAACCTCAAGATAACTTCAAGATAACCTCACGATAACCTTATCCTATTTAAGACGCTCCCGTCTGCACCTATTGGTCTCAACCATCCTTGTTAATCTCCCATGAGAAACGACCTCAAACTACCGTAACCTTAACCACACTCTACTACCACAAATGTGTTTGTAAACAACGAAGGTAAACATGTCAACAATACTTGTCTATTTGCAAATCTAGACTGTGAACAATTACTAATTTGTACATCTGAAGACGAGTAGGAATAACACCTGACATGGAGGCGATGAGTCACAATAACGTGGCTGAAGTGTGTTGACCAGACCACACACTAGAAGTTGAAGGGACGACGACGTTTCGGTCCGTCCTGGACCATTCTCAAGTCGATTGTCGTCGTCCCTTCAACTTCTAGTGTGTGGTCTGGTCAACACTTGACATGATCACTACAAGTTATTCTCCCACAACTGACGTACACATATATTAGAAGATCGATGCCAGTGATGATAGATGCAAGTGCTAATAGATTCCAGTGATGATCGATCCCCCATTGATAATAGAATCCAATGATAATTGATACCGGCGTTCTATATCTATTGCCTACCAACACGGAATAGACTTGAATCCTTTTTCCACAATACTGAAAGAGTCCCCAATGTTATTGTTGTATTGAGTATACGTGTATTGCTGTATTAGACCAACCCTAATGTTGTATTGAGTATACTTGTATTGCTGTATTAGACCAACCCTAATGTTGTATTGAGTATACTTGTATTGCTGTATTAGACCAACCCTAATGTTGTATTGAGCATACGTGTATTGCTGTATTAGACCAACCCTAGTGTTGTATTGAGTATACGTGTATTGCTGTATTAGACCAACCCTAATGTTGTATTGAGTATACGTGTATTGCTGTATTAGACCAACCCTAATGTTGTATTGAGTATACGTGTATTGCTGTATTAGACCAACCCTAATGTTGTATTGAGTATACGTGTATTGCTGTATTAGACCAACCCTAATGTTGTATTGAGTATACGTGTATTGCTGTATTAGACCAACCCTAGTGTTGTATTGAGTATACTTGGACGTAATTCATTGGAAATGCAAATGAATTAGAGTGCCACTGAGTTTTCATTTTCAATTTTCATATTTTCATTTTAATTTCAGTTTTTGATTTTCCTATTTTTTATCGATAATGGAATATGTGTGTTACTTGGTCGACAATATGCCTCTGACGCTATCAACACGCAAGCAACGTAGCAACAGCTCCTCTGAGATTGAAACAGCAGCAGCTCCTCTGAGGTTGAAACAGCAGCAGCTCCTCTGAGGTTGAAACAGCAGCAGCTCCTCTGAGGTTGAAACAGCAGCAGCTCCTCTGAGGTTGAAACAGCAGCAGCTCCTCTGAGGTTGAAACAGCAGCAGCTCCTCTGCTGAGGTTGAAACAGCAGCAGCTCCTCTGAGGTTGAAACAGCAGCAGCTCCTCTGCTGAGGTTGAAACAGCAGCAGCTCCTCTGAGGTTGAAACAGCAGCAGCTCCTCTGCTGAGGTTGAAACAGCAGCAGCTCCTCTGAGGTTACAACAGCAGCAGCGCCTAAGAGGCTGCAAGCCGACTTGAACGCCTTAGGTAATTGGTCTGCTAAGAAAGATGGACACAACTGACCTAATACAAATCACTAAAGAACAATTTTTCGAAGTGATTGCTGGACTTTGAAGTTATATAATCATCTTAACGAGAAGCTCCAAACTCCCTATAACGGTCTCTGGGTCCTATATTGCGCCCACCAGCCCGTTATAACAAGTTGGCGACCGCCAGATCGGAAACTGTATAGCCTAACCCAAATCTATCGCTGATCATTAGTTCGATAAAAGCGTCATTATTTCGGTGCGTTTAACGTCCCTAAAGCAACGGATTGTTGACGTTTTGGTGGAGAGCGGCATCCTTGCCAGGCATTGAGGGTGAGGACAAGGTGCTACCGCGGCTCTGAACTTTATTATCTTATCTCTCCTCCTTGGTGGTCAAGATCACCTCCTTCCTTCCAGTAGCCTCACCCAGGAGGCCAAGATCACCTTCCTTCTCCCAGTAGCCTCACCCAGGAGGCCAAGATCACCTCCCTCCTCCCAGTAGCCTCACCCAGGAGGCCAAGATCACCTCCTTCCTCCTCCCAGTAGCCTCACTCAGGAGGCCAAGATCACCTCCTTCCTCCTCCCAGTAGCCTCACCCAGGAGGCCAAGATCACCTCCTTGCTCCTCCCAGTAGCCTCACCCAGGAGGCCAAGATCACCTCCCTCCTCCCAGTAGCCTCACCCAGGAGGCCAAGATCACCTTCCTCCTCCCAGGAGCCTCACCCAGGAGGCCAAGATCACCTCCCTCCTCCTCCATCCTATCAACATCAGTTTCATTTAAAAGTTCGTCTTCAATCAGCGGGTGAACTCGTCCAGTCGTTCACTGTGAGGTCTTTTATTACCAGCGCGAACTTTGAGTCTTATTAACGAGGAGACTAATCCCTCACCGGACGAGACTAATCCCTCACCAGACGTGATTAATCCTTCACCAGACGAGACTAATCCCTCACCAGACGAGACTAATCCTTCACCAAACGAGACTAATCCCTTACCAAACGAGACTAATCCCTCACCGGACGAGACTAATCCCTCCCCAAACGAGACTAATCCCTCACCAGACGACACTAATCCCTCACCAGACGACACTAATCCTACAAAATCAAGAGATATATTCATCCCTCTCTGAGGGGTATGAATAGTAGTAGAGCGACGATCTCGCTTCATGCAAGTCGGCGTTCAATCCCCGACCGTCCAAGTGGTTGAGCACCATTCCTTCCCTCCGTCCCATCCCAAATCCTTATCCTGACTTCTCCCAGTGCTACATATTCGTAATGGCTTGGCGCTTTCCCCTGATATTTCCATCCATCTCTCACTCCCTCTGAAGGTCATTATACTGCTCCCTTGGGAGGTATATTCAGCCCTCTCTGAAGGTCATAATACTGCTCCCTTGGAGGTATATTCAGCCCTCTCTGAAGGTCATAATACTGCTCCCTTGGAGGTATATTCAGCCCTCTCTGAAGGTCATAATACTGCTCCCTTGGAGGTATATTCAGCCCTCTCTGAAGGTCATAATACTGCTCCCTTGGAGGTATATTCAGCCCTCTCTGAAGGCCATAATACTGCTCCCTTGGAGGTATATTTAGCCCTCTCTGAAGGTCATTATACTGCTCCCTTGGAGGTATATTCAGCCCTCTCTGAAGGTCATAATACTGCTCCCTTGGAGGTATATTCAGCCCTCTCTGAAGGCCATAAGCCTCTTAATAGTGTCATAAATGAAATAAACATGAGCAGTAAACCAGCCATTTTTCCGGATAATAGAAGACTACCCGGCGTTGCTCGGGTCTCTGCCTCTCCCACCTTCTTCCCTCTCCCCACCCACCTCTTGCCCTCTTCCAGCCTCTCCCCCCCCCCTTCCCCATCTCTTACCTCTCCTTCCCTGCCCTTCTGCCCCCTCTCCTACAATATTATTAATCAATAACAATATAGAAGGGATACCCGGCTGTAACCGGGTCTATTCTTCCCCTTTTCCTCTCTTCTCCCTGTTCATTCCATCCCTCGTCCTACCCCTTCCTTAGTACCCCCCCCCTACTCCCTCCCTATGTCCTCTCAGAACGATTTATTATCATTATGACGCACTGAAAATGCTAAAAACTGTATAGGAAGCAACCAATATTTCAGATATAAAAATCACATGGGGCTGGGGGGGTCTCTATAAATGCAAATATTTCCTAAATCATTTCACTTGGACCAACGTTGACGTGCCTGTGACACTCCCCGAACCCACATGCATCACCTGTGAAAGTTGGGTGAAGCTAGCCCTTAGCATCTGGCCTCCAACCTTGGACATACAAAAATTTTGTTATATAGATATACATATCAATATATACCATTGTTGACGTTACCAACCCGTCATCCAAGCTACCAACCCGTCATCCACGTTACCAACCCGTCATCCACGTTATTTCTGGATAGACTTTTTACATTTATGCGTCCCAATACTTGTGTATTCTTTACCTGTGAATATTAGCTGTATCTAACCTCAGAACTTAGGTTGGGGATAGGTAAGGTTAGGTTAGGGCACAACGTAACCTGTTTTGGGTACAGAAAATGGGTTCTTGTGACCTGCGTGCATTCCTCGGTCACCAGGCTAACGTTCATGACTATACCCAATAATCTCTGAAAGTTCGATCATCAATCATTCAGTCTTGAGAGACCTTGTACACAGAATCAATAAGGCGGGTTAAACCAGGTAGTGGGTGGGATGTAACACAAATAGGTACAAGCATGTTCCTCTCTGGGTGGGTCAAAGGTACGAACTGATATTCGTTTTGACTTCACTGGCTATGTAGTGTGCAGGTGAATTTACCCACTTGAGGTCAGGTCTACGAGGGATGACAATGACAAGACACCGGCACGCTGGTACCTAATGATGAACGGCCAGTAAATGTAGCCGCGCTTTACTTACATCCCAACCTCACTCTCATCACTCACTCACGTCTTATCGGGAAGCTAATAACTATTATCTTAGATGCCACCAAACTTTTAAGTATCACGCACGTCTGTTGAGTAATTGCATCCATTAAGCTGACTATACCAGCTTTGCTCGCAGCTCCGTGGCTAAACTCAACTTCCTGGGCAACTGATATGTACTTCAGTATAAAAAAAAAAACATATTTCACGCGATTACCATCGTAAATGGTACATTAAGCTTCGCCCCTACGGGCGTATTCAGCTCAAGACGCCAAAATCATCAATACTTTTATATGCAACACTCACATGACACGCGATAACTCACACACATGATACACGATAACTTACACGCATGATACGCGATAACTCACAAAAAGCACATGAGGGCGTTAGATACAGTAACATCTGAATGCAGCATTTTAGGACTAAAAATATCTGCACAGAAGTCTAAGGCAATGAGACTAGGCGGCAACACTCCAGACAGGCACCTACACATTCAAGACATTAACCTTCAATGGGTTACACAATATCAATATCTCGGAATGTGGATAGATTTTAATGACATTCAACAAGCAAATTCAATATCTGAAGGAGAAAGCAAATTTACAACTCAATATAATGAGAGCAATCACAGGGCCTCGTCTAGGAGCGGGACACAAAGTGTTAAGAATGTTTTACATACACGCCGTTTGTTCCCTAGTTGATTATGCAGAACCAGCCTTACTCACTCTTTCTACTGGCCAGTGGGCAAACGTTGAGGTTATTCAAAATGATGCAATGCGAGTCATAACAGGAGTTCCCAGATGGACTAAAATACTGAACCGTAATTCACACACATGATACACGATAATTCACACACATGACACCGACATACTCACACACATGACACATGATAACTCACACACATGATATGCGATAACTCACAGACACGATACGCAATAAGTCACACACATGATATGCGATAACACACATGATACGTGATAACTCACACATGACGTGATAAGTCACACACACACATGACGTGATAAGTCACACACACATGACACACGATAACTCACACACATGATACACAATAACCAACATATGTCATATTCAGAGAGTAATCACACTAACGGGACTGCATCAATGAGAAAATCCGTAGGAGCAGTGATGAGGGTTTGAACCTATGCGGTTGGTGTTCCAGCACACACGCCCTAGGGACTAAACCACGGCATGGTAAAAGAATTGCAACCTGGAGTTCTACTGAACACACAAAGATGTAATGATCCCTAATAACGACCCTCCCCCCCAAGTACTAACTACTCCAATCCGATTCTCTGTCTGTTGAATACTCATTCATAGTTATATTTACATATTCCATTATTTAATGTTATTATTAAGTGTAAGATAACTTGGATGTCTCTTGTGAGCTTTGTGAGAGAAGGATCCGTGTACGAACGTACTAATATGTACTGTTAGTTCCAAAATTAATTTTCGCATGCCATTAAATGGCTTATTCAGTTATACAAAAACGTGAACTTTTCCGGGTCCAACAGTACACATTGGTACGTTTGAGCAAATAGTTGCTCTAAGCACCATCACTTTAGGAGGGTGGGGCTGTATTATTTACCTTAAAATGAGCCAGTTTGTTTAGATTAGCTTACCCTGTTTCGTTTTCTGTTATTCCTGAATAATTATTATCCTACCTTTTTTTAACTATATTTCAATTTTATTCTTTATGTTCTTAATTGTAATTTTTTTTATCAATTAATTTTGAATTGTTTGTAAAAATGTATAATTTATTCACAAAATGTTTTCATGTTATTATGTTTTTTTTCTGTGGTTTTCTCTCCTCGTCATCATTAACAAAGGCCAAACTTCATTACACGCATCCACCAAACCTCCTGCTTTTGCAACCCGTCGTCATCAACAAAATTACGGGCTATTCATACCCATGCTATCTCTGGAGTGGTTTAATCTTTATCAATCAATCAATCAACAAAGGCCAAATGTTTGTTAATCCAGCCGTCAAAACCCATACCCATCCTCGTAAACAAAGGCCAAATTCCATTCCATGCACTCGCCAAATCCCCTGTTTATGAGTGAAAAACAGTTTACACACGACTCACAACTGATGACGTTCGAACACTTCCAGAACAAGTGATTCGCTGACAAATTTTGTTCGAACCACAACCAACCTGTGTTGACCAGACCACACACTAGAAGTTGAAGGGACGACGACGTTTCGGTCCGTCCTGGACCATTCTCAAGTCAATCGACTTGAGAATGGTCCAGGACGGACCGAAACGTCGTCGTCCCTTCAACTTCTAGTGTGTGGTCTGGTCAACATACTTCAGCCACGTTATTGTGATTCATCGCCTACAACCAACCTGTCCTCGACTCTAAGTCCATTACATCCAGCGGTCGACCCCACAGACCCATTCATAAATTTTTACATGCTGTTCATTTAAAACAAGAATTTTCTCACAGGAGATTTGGCGGGTGCACGGAATCACTTTTGGGTCTTTGTTTGGAGGACGGGCTGACCACAACGCTGTAAACAGCCCGTCAGACAGAAAAGTGATTCCATGCACCCGCCAAACCCCCTGTTTATGAATGAAAAACGGTTTACACACGACTGATTTCGTTCGAACACTTCCGGAACAAGTGCTTCACTGACGAATTTTGTTCGAACCACAACAATAAAGTAATAATAATTTCACAGCCCGTCCTACAAACAAAGATCCAAAAGTGATTCCATGCACCCGCCAAACCCCCTGTTTATGAATGAAAAGCGGTTTACACACGACTCACAACTGCTGACGTTCGAACATATCCGGAACAAGTGTTTCACCGACGAATTTTGTTCGAATCACAACGCTATAAATGCTTCACCCACGTACTACAAATACAAATAATCGCCAACAGAACCTAAACACCTAACCTAACCTAACCTATGCCTATATATACACAATATGCTAATATATTATAATATTAATTTATACTTGAGAAAATTCCCGTTTTGAATGAACAGCATATTAAAATTTATGAATGCGTCTGTGGGGTCGACCACTGGATGTAATGGACTTGAGTCGAGGACGGGTTGTAATTTCATTAAGCATACAATTTTTACTGCAATCCACGTTAAACAAGCGGTTTATATATATATGCGAACAAGCCTGAATGGTCCCCAGGACTATATGCAACTGAAAACTCACACCCCAGAAGTGACTCGAACCCATACTGCCAGGAGCAACGTAACTGGTATGTACAGGACGCCTTAATCCCTTGACCATCACGACCGGACAAAAGGAAGTGATAGCCGAAGCTATTTGAACCACTTTCCCCCCGGCACTCGGATGGTAATCTTGGGCATACGCAACTGGTATGTACAGTTGGTATGTATGAACCCATACATACCAGTTGCGTTGCTCCTGGCAGTATGGGTTCGAGTCACTTCTGGGGTGTGAGTTTTCAGTTGCATATAGTCCTGGGGACCATTCAGGCTTGTTCGCATTTGTGTTCCTCACGTGTGCCCCAAAGAATGAGGTGATTTGATAAAATGCTATGCCCAAGATTACCATCCGAGTGCCGGCGGGGAAGTGGTTCAAATAGCTTCGGCTATCACTTCCTTTTGTCCGGTCGTGATGGTGAAGCGGATTAAGGCGTCCTGTACATACCAGTTACGTTGCTCCTGGCAGTATGGGTTCGAGTCACTTCTAGGGTGTGAGTTTTCAGTTATATATATATATATATATATATATATATATATATATATATATATATATATATATATATATATATATATATATATATATATATATATATATACCCTGCTTCTAGGTGTATATACACTGAAAGTTAACTTGTTAACTTTAATTCTCGATTATAATCATGGCTAGGCTATACTTTCTGGTTAGTAGTGTGGTGGTCTCAATAACTCTCCAGAGGTGGCTCTAGGCCTTAAGAACAACACCAAGCCTATCTTAAGAATACAAGAGGTGTTGCAAGAAGCAGGCACATCACCTGAGAGAACGCCCAAACCAAGAAGTGAGGTAATACTGGTTGTTTAATATATAACTTGAGCCACTGTTGGATCGAACGATCAGATTAAGCTATCGTCTGTCTGCTGGCCTGGGTAGTTATGTGGTATTCCAGCACCAGACGCCACAGTGACATTTGCTCTAGCATTTCGAGGTTTAATGACACAATACAAAAATTATGTTGCTGAGGAATGTAACAAATGGAGATGATTGATTTACAAAGAGCAGTACGAAATATCGATACTTAAATAAACAGGACACCTTGGGGGAAAAGCGAAGCAGCGAACAAGGAGGATTGTTCACTTTGAAGTGATAACAGATACAGGAAGAAGAGGAGGAGGAGGAGAAGAAGAGAGGAGGAGGAGCGAGGTGGGCAGGTGGGTCGGGAGTGGCGGTGCCCTCAGCTCCACAGTTGGGCCGCCGCCGCTGAGGAAAGTGGACGTGTGGCAGATGGTGGTGGTGGTGGTGATGTGGTCCAGCTGACTGTAGCCTCACTCGTCAGTGCTCGCTCCTCACACCCTCACTAGTGATACCCATAACAACACTCATCTCTTTCTGATTTCCAAATTACGACTTTTTATTGTGTGGAAATTCATCATAAGATGACAATGTGGAAATGAATTATTAAATAGAAGCGTGATTATCATATAGAATTTATTTGTTGCCCCAAAAAAACAATAATTGATGAAAAGAACCCGTGATACCAGGATGAACCATCCTGAGGTCATGTCTCACAAAGTCTAAGTCCAGAGATGGACTTAGACGCGACACGCGGACATGAGAGTGTGTGTGGTGTTGAGTGTGGTGGCGTGGTGGTGTGGTGCCCGGGGCGTGGGGGCCTCCCTCAGGCTCCTGGACAACGGGTACGAGGGCGTGGTGGTCACCATCGCTGACCGCCTCCCTCAGGACCACTGTAACCACCTCATTCATGGACTCAAGGTAAATATGATTTATCATATACATTTTCACGCCATTTACACACGCTGTTGAATAGAAGCTTGTTCACTAACCAAGCTGTTGAATAGAAGCTTGTTCACTAACCAAGCTGTTGAATAGAAGCTTGTTCACTAACCAAGCTGTTTTCACGCCTGTGTTTAAAAAAAAGAAAAGCTTAAGGCATCAATTTTCTCCATAGGAAAGTTAGGGAAATGCCCTCTTGTTTACTAACCAAGCTGTTGAATAGAAGCTTGTTCAGTAACCAAGCTGTTGAAGACGTCTGCGAGAAACTTAACTTTTAAATGGGAAACAATCTGCAATTGATATATTGTTACCAAAAGTATATTTATCTTCCCTGCAAAACAACATCCCATTATGCACGAAATGAACACACAACAATATTTTCTACTCTCTCTCTCCCCGCCCCCCCCTCTTTCATTGTTACAATGTAATATATGAAAAGCCATAGGAGTTACGTTGTGTGTATGAAGTATATAATCACCTTGTTGGCTTCGTAGCTTGTAATTTACCTTCGGGACGAAGCGGTGGAGAAACAGCGTACACTGACCTAATATTTCGGTGCGTGTGGGGGCGGCTGGCCCACCTGTTAGCCGTACTCTGGTAGCGAGCTTACACACACACACACGCTGCTCCCTCGTCTAAAAGGAAAGAGTTCATGCATTCTTCATTGATGTGAGCTTCGCGCCTCTGAATTGCGGGTGTTGGAGGGGATTATGGTTGCTAATTTATGAGTGTGGGTGTAATTCTTCGGTGAGGTGACCCCCGGGGGCGTGTCTACACTCGGGTCATCATCTAATTTGTAGGGTGTATGTGTGTACTCACCTAGTTGTACTCGCCTAGTTGTGTCTGCAGGATCGAGCATTGACTCTTGGATCCCGCCTTTCGAGCATCGGTTGTTTACAGCAATGACTCCGGTCCTATTTCCCTATCATACCTGGTTTTAAAATTATGAATAGTATTTGCTTCCACAACCTGTTCCTTGAGTGCATTCGTGTGTGTGTGTGTGTGTGTGTGTGTGTGTGTGTGTGTGTATCACCAGGTTCCTTGAGTGCATTCGTGTGTGTGTGTGTGTGTGTGTGTGTGTGTGTGTGTGTGTGTGTGTGTGTGTGTGTGTGTGTGTGTGTGTGTGTGTGTGTATCACCAGGTTCGAATCGTCCGTTCTATAAGGGGGAAAAATCATATCCGTGCCAACCACCTTTTATGCCTTTATGCCTAATGATAGTCCAGTTGAAAATGCCGAGGCTTCAAGACACCGTACACTAGGCCAGTTTTTGAAATATGACGGCATTGCATTCAGTTACATATGTGCGAATGAAGTATATACAGATTTGATGAATATATATTTTTTTTACAATATGTAGGTTGGTCGCCCAGCAGCTGGGTCACGCTGCCTTTCACAATCATTCAATTTCCTTCACTCTGGTGAAGGAAACTGTTCCCTCCGTCCCATCCCAAATCCTTATCCTGACCCCAGTGCTATATAGTCGTAATGGCTTGGCGCTTTCCCCTGATAACTCACTCCACTCCAGAGGCTCCTCTACTGAATATACTTCCCTTTATTTAGGTTCCCTCTTAATACTGTTATCTTAATACAGCCAGAGTATGTAAAACCATATTTTTTATATACAAGTTATTTACGAGCAAGTTAGAGTAAATATATTGTATATACAGTATCGTTTACAACAACTAAACACTTTTCCATTATTATACTACATTGAACTACAGTATTAGTGATGTTTACAGTAATCCTTGCACCAAACCTTCCTCCTCGTTTCTTTATTACACCTGATGCCTCTGTTCACCTGGCAGTAAAATAGATACCAGGGAGTTAGGCATTTGTTGTAGGCTGCATTCTGGTGGTCAGTAATTGGACTAGGTAGCCAGCCTTCAAAAGCCTAACTACAGGTTATCCCAACTGGGTGGGCGTCCCCCCCCCCCCCCTACCCATCGTCTGCATGTTGTTGTTATAGATTCAGTTACTGGGAACAAAAAGTTCCAAGTAGCACGGGCTATGGTGAGCCCGTAGTGAACTTACCTGGCACAGGAGCGGGGCTGTGTCCCTCGCCTGTATACAAAGGTACTCACACTATGTACTCTCTCACGCGAGAACCTCACCATATCAGTGGTCCAGAGTCGCGTACTCTCTCTCAGGTCCTGTAATTGTCCACGTCCTAACTTGTATCCACCAATTCGTACCCATTTCATCTTGCACCTAGAATGACTGGCTTTGACTTCCAAGTCGTCAGCTTCCAAAGTTGGCACTGGTCAGTGCAAGAGTGCCTGGCGTTCCCAGAGACCTTGCTTGTGGGGTAGTTCACATTAACGACACAATCACCAGTTAACGTTTCCTTAACAACCAATCGAATATGCTAATATCCGTTACTTATTATCCCTGGCACCCTTCACAACGCGACGTTCGCAGATCTATGTAGGCTTCTCCTCGCTGCCTCTTGAACCCGCAACCCCGACATTTTTTGGTTTCGCCAAACAATTTGATTTTGTTCATAAGTTGTTCCGTCGTTACTTCCTTGAATTTAGTTATGTCGATGAACATTTTCGTTATATAAAAAATGAAAGATTATTGATATTTTTATATGTATATGTTTTGTTTTGTTTTCTTGGACTTCCGTATCTTAGTATATGTGTATCTACTATGTGTGTGTGTGTGTGTGTGTGTGTGTGTGTGTGTGTGTGTGTGTGTGTGTGTGTGTGTGTGTGGGTGTGTGTGTTTTCAGAATCGAGCTATTAGCAGCTGGACCCCGCTTTTCTAACCAATCTATTTTTCCTCTTATTATTTCTCTCTAACACACACACACACACACACACACACACACACACACACACACACACACACACACACACACACACACGAGTCTTGGGGCATGACTTCTGAGTGGACAGCGTTCGGGATTCGTCATCCTATGGTCCGGGGATCAATCCCCGGCGATGGGAGGAAACAAATGGGCTGAGTTTCTATCACTCTGATGCGTCTGTCCCCCTAGCAGTAAATAGGTACCTGGCAGTTAGACAGCTGCTAACATCCATATATGGAACTGCTATATTTTTAAAAGGTTGTCTTCCGATGACCCCCCCTCCTCCCCAAAGGGGGGTCAGGGCGCAACAAAATCAAATATAATGTGGGATTAATTACTAGCTGAGCCACCCAACACTGTGTTTCCACCACTGGCCCGCCCTAGTGTTTATGGCTGACGATGTGACGTCACGTAATAACTATACCTCATGGGTAGCAAACTCTAGTGTTAGCAAATGGGGGTAATTTGTATGGCCAATGTAATTACTGTAATCGAGGTAACGGTGAATATGACTATTGTGGGTGTGTGTATTCACCTCGTTGTATTCGCCTAGTTGTGCTTGCGGGGGTTGAGCTCTGGCTCTTTCGGCCCGCCTCTCAATATACACTTTTGTGTATGAATTGTATAGGTGGTGTATAGAACGTTCTGTAGGCCCCTAGGTGGTGTGTTGCTGTTCTGATCCCTTATACATTATTGACCCTTATACTATACTGACCCTTATACATTATTGACCCTTATACATTATTGACCCTTATACTATACTGACCCTTATACATTATTAACCTTATACTATACTGACCGTTATACATTATTGACCTTATACTATACTGACCCTTATACATTATTGACCCTTATACTATACTGACCCTTATACATTATTAACCTTATACTATACTGACCCTTATACATTACTGACCTTATACTATACTGACCCTTATACATTATTGACCCTTATACTATACTGACCCTTATACATTACTGACCTTACACTATACTGACCCTTATACATTATTGACCCTTATACTATACTGACCCTTATACATTACTGACCTTATACTATACTGACCCTTATACATTACTGACCTTATACTATACTGACCCTTATACATTATTGACCCTTATACTATACTGATCCTTATACATTACTGACCTTATACTATACTGACCCTTATACATTATTGACCCTTATACTATACTGACCCTTATACATTATTGACCTTATACTATACTGACCCTTAAACATTATTAACCTTATACTATACTGACCCTTAAACATTATTAACCTTATACTATACTGACCCTTATGTTATATTGAATCGAATGCCGTGTTGACCTATTAGCTATGATACCAGTATAAAAGTCAATTATTAGCCCTATTGCACGTATTGCAAGCGTTGCGCCCGGCACACCTTCTTTTGTTCCCGAAGGGTTTCACTCTAAGGCCTGAAAATATTGCAAATGGTCTAAAACATCTTTTTTTTTTGTTTTTTTTTCAAAGAGTAACACTCAAAAACATTACGATCAAACATGAACCAATAAATAAATACATTAATAATGAATTTTGTTCTTTTAATGAGCGCGAAGCTGACAAATACTCTGTTAATTGCCTTTTGGCTACAAAAAATGGAAATAAATATTCAGGGGGTAAAATTTGATTTTTTTTTATTTAATGACAAAAAGTTTAAAAATTGTCTGGAACACAATAAGTGGTGGAGGTAGTTTATTACCAGGGGGGGTGGGGGGGTGGGGGGTACTGGTGTGTGGGGTGGGAGGTACTGGTGTGTGGGGTGGGGGGGCTGTGTTGGGACTGTGTTGGAGACTGGGGCTGTGTGTTGGAGGCTGTAGCTGTGTGTTGGGGGCTGTGGCTGTGTGTTGGAGGCTGTGGCTGTGTGTTGGGGGCTGTGGCTGTGTGTTGGGGGCTGTGGCTGTGTGTTGGAGGCTGTGGCTGTGTGTTGGGGGCTGTGGCTGTGTGTTGGGGGCTGTGGCTGTGTGTTGGGGGCTGTGGCTGTGTGTTGGAGGCTGTAGCTGTGTGTTGGGGGCTGTGGCTGTGTGTTGGAGGCTGTGGCTGTGTGTTGGGGGCTGTGGCTGTGTATTGGGGGCTGTGGCTGTGTGTTGGAGACTGTGGCTGTGTGTTGGAGACTGTGGCTGTGTGTTGGAGACTGTGGCTGTGTGTTGGGGGCTGTGGATGTGTGTTGGAGACTGTGGCTGTGTGCTGTGGGCTGTGGCTGTGTGTTGGGGGCAGTGGCTGTGTGTTGGGGGCTGTGGATGGACCCAAATTACCTGTCGGGGGATTGGAGTTAGAGATAACAGGGGTCCGAGGGCCCCACTACTGGGGAGCTCCTTATTAACTTAGATTTTTTATTTATAAACTTTATTCACAAGTGATTTACAGAAATATTGATAACATTGGCTGCAATGAAACACATTAGCCAGAGAAATGGAATCAAATTAGAAGGATAATAATATAAATTGGAAAGGTAACTAACAAACTAATTCTACAAATTTGCACACCAGTATGATTTGTCATGAAAAGGTTGAGGGGCAACTCTGGAGCAAAATCACTATAAACACACAAGCCGTGGTAAAAAAAAAAGAATTATCTGATTCAACAGGATTTTAAAATGCTTGTCAACAAGCTGTGTCTCTGTGACAGAATAGTTCCTTTAATTCGCGGAGCATTCAGGTCGACCAGCTCTCTCTCTGCTGAGTTGTAGCAGGTCTGGGAGATAGAATAAAATATCGCTATACACAACTCCAACTACATTTCCTAACAGTCAAGTTGCTATTTCTGGCAAGGTTTGAGTGATTAGTGCCAGGCGAATCCCCGCTATAAAAAAACGCCTATGGTGTTGGAACGCGTACAACAAAGGATGGCAAAATTAATCCCCAGGCACTGAAACCTTCCTTGTACAAGCACTGGTAATGCTTTATTTACATTCCATAGGAAGAGTAAGAATAAAGAGGGACACAAGTGAAGTGTACAAATGGTTGAAAGAGTATCAAAAAGGGGATATATAAATGAGGATTTATATATATAAATATAAATTTATTAATAATATAATATATATATATATATATATATATATATATATATATATAATATATATATATATTTATATATGTTTATATTTATATAAACACAATCTTCTAATTCTGGGACTAGTTTGTACTCATCTATTTGTGCCTGCAGGATCGAGCATTGACTCTTGGATCTCTCCTTTCTAGCCATCGCTTCTTTACAGCAATGACTCTTGTCCCATTTCTCTATCATATCTAGTTTTAAAATTATGAATAGAGTTTGCTTCCACAACCTACTCCTTAAATGCATTCCATTTTTTCACTACTCTCTCGTTAAAGGAAAACTTCCTAACATCTGTATGATTCATCTGAGTTTCCAGCTTCCACCCATGTCCCCTCGTTCTGTTACTATTACGGGTGAACATTTCGTCTATTTCCACTCTGTCAATTCCCCTGAGTATTTTATACGTTCCTATCATGTCCCCCCCCCCTTGTCCCTTCTTTTTTCTAGTGTCGTAAGGCTCAGTTCCTTCAGGCGCTCTTCACAACCCATCCCTCGTAACTCTGGGACGAGCCTCGTTGCAAACTTCTGAACCTTTTCCAGTTTCCTTATGTGTTTCTTCAGGTAGGGACTCCATGATGGCGCGGCATACTCTAAGACTGGCTTCACGTAGGCAGTGTAAAGCGCCCTAAAAGCCTCCTCACTTAGGTTTCTGTGTGTGTGTGTGTGTGTGTGTGTGTGTGTGTGTGTGTGTGTGTGTGTGTGTGTGTGTGTGTGTGTGTGTGTGTGTGTGTGTACTCTGAAAAGCATTAATAAACAAAAATTCCAGCTCGTCGGGAGTAATAAAAGTATTAGTGGCAAGTGGATAATGTTTAACTTGGAAACTTGGATCGGGCATAGTTCACAAAATTACCGTCAGCTCCTGGGTGGCGTGCGAGTCCCTCCTCCCTCCCACATTTCTCACCAAAATTTTAATCTCCGTTTCCTCTGCTCATCTTTTTCTTTTTAATTTTTTTTAATTTTTTCGAAGAAAGGAAAATTCGTCGCTGCATTAATTTTGGTGCCTTCATTGTCCTAGTTTTATCAGTTTTAGAGGAAAATGTTTACACAGCAGAGGTGTAGGCTGCATGTATTGCCTCGCCTCGGGTGTAGGAACTGGGTTGGAACACTGTTCTACCACACATGTAGGCTAGGGAGATGCCTCTCACCCCTCACATGTAGACTAGGATAAGGCTCTCACCCCTCACATGTAGGCTAGGATAAGCCTCTCACCCCTCACATGTAGACTAGAAGCCCCTCACATGTAGCCTAGGGAGATGCCTCTCACCCCTCACATGTAGACTAGGATAAGGCTCTCACCCCTCACATGTAGACTAGAAGCCCCTCACATGTAGCCTAGGGAGATGCCTCTCACCACTCACATGTAGACTAGGATAAGCCTCTCACCCCTCACATGTAGACTAGGATAAGCCTCTCACCCCTCACATGTAGACTAGAAGCCCCTCACATGTAGCCTAGGGAGATGCCTCTCACCACTCACATGTAGACTAGGATAAGCCTCTCACCCCTCACATGTAGGCTAGGGAGATGCCTCTCACCCCTCACATGTAGACTAGGATAAGGCTCTCACCCCTCACATGTAGGCTAGGGAGATGCCTCTCACCCCTCACATGTAGGCTAGGGAGAAGCCTCTCACCCTCACATGTAGACTAGGATAAGCCTCTCACCCCTCACATGTAGGCTAGGGAGATGCCTCTCACCCCTCACATGTAGACTAGGATAAGCCTCTCACCCCTCACATGTAGACTAGGATAAGCCTCTCACCCCTCACATGTAGGCTAGGGAGATGCCTCTCACCCCTCACATGTAGACTAGGATAAGCCTCTCACCCCTCACATGTGGACTCGGAGAAGCCTCTCACCCTCACATGTAGACTAGGAGAAGCCTCTCACCCCTCACATGTAGACTAGGAGAAGCCTCTCACCCCTCACATGTAGACTAGGAGAAGCCTCTCACCCCTCACATGTAGGCTAGGGAGAAGCCTCTCACCCCTCACATGTAGACTAGGAGAAGCCTCTCACCCCTCACATGTAGACTAGGAGAAGCCTCTCGTCTACTGTATTGCTCTTAATCTCTTTCTTTGATCTTACATGAATCATTATCATAGGGTGGAGGATTGTCCAGCGTCAGGATGCAACAAGCACTTACGTGTTCAATTGCGAAACCTGTACATCTTTTGTCAGATCCTGGTGGCCTAATCTGTATTTATTAAACAGTTTACGAGTTTGGAAAGTTCGCAATTATAAGTCATTATAGACGACCTCGTAGAGCTTCGGAACTCATAAACTGTTTGGTAAATGTAGACTAAGCCGCCATGACTGAGGAAAGATGTACAGGTTTCGGAAGTGGACACGTAAGTGCTTGAAGAATCCAGGCTCTGGCCTGTGGAGGTAATATTTCCTCAGTGATACTGCAAAGTTACCTGGAATACAAGAGTTTATTTCCAGCTAACTTGCTGGAAATACGAATTTATCCGCAAGCTTGAGCCCTGTGGCCTTTCCCCCCTCCCACCCAAACACCAGTACATCGAGCCTGACCAAGTTCAGTCATGCGAAGCCTCTGCATCCAAGACGTATTGACCTGGTGAGCCTCGCCATCGCTTGCAAATCCTCCCCCCCGACCTGCCCTTCTCTCTCTGTGTGCTAGACTCGAACATTCGTCGTTACCTGTTATTGAAAGATCTGCAACGCACCCAAAACCGGTTTCCCTGGCCCAAAGCCACCCATGATTTGGTTATGAATTTCTGCCATCCTTGTACCCATTGCATGCATTAATCGGATCACGTGGAGCTCGCCAGCGTTGGATAATGCTTGTGCAAATTCAGTCATCTTGAAACTGATGTTTGTGAGTTAGGCGGCGTGAGAGGCGCGACCCGGGGCCTCATAGCCTCGTCACGCAAAGCCTACATAACTATCATTTGATTTATTTTCTTGCTGTCCAGCCCGCGAATCGAACTCTGGATCCCCGATTGTGAGTCGAGAACGAAGCCAACAGTACTACGAGACCCTGTAAATAGACATTATAACAATCCTTTATGGAAATATGGAGAATAAAGGAAGGAATGAGAGAAGGAAAGACTTCAGAGAGTGAAGGACGCTGAAGGGAAGAGCCGAGGCATGCTGAAGGAAGTATAAGGAAGGAAGTAAAAGGAAGGAAGAGAAGCTGACGTGCGCTGAAGGACGACGAAGAAAAAACTTGCAAAATTACTTGGCTGATGAAAATTAATGACTTGGGAAGCTGCGTACGCAATTCCGCCCCTGTTTTTTCCTGTGTTTTGTTGAGGGAATGTGTTGTGTGTGTGTGTGTGTGTGTGTGTGTGTGTGTGTGTGTGTGTGTGTGTGTGTGTGTGTGTGTACTCACCTAATTGTGCTTGCGGGGGTTGAGCTCTGGCTCTTGTGTGTGTGTGTGTGTGTGTGTGTGTGTGTGTGTGTGTGTGTGTGCGAGCGTGTGTGTGTGTGCGCGCGTGGCATCGCTCATCTTAATCTTTAATCTGGGGTAGCTTAATCTTTATCAATCAATCCGAATTTCTAGTTCCCACCCGCGTCCTCTTGTGCTACCAAAAATATTTCGCTTCTGCCCACTTTATCAATATCTTTAAGAATCTTATATATACCAAACGCTGTACCCGAAGGTTTTACCGAGTGAAGAGGGAGAGAGAGAGAGAGCTTTGCACACGCTGCTGGTGTTATCCTGTTATGGTGTGCCTCAAGTGGCAGGTTATTGGAATCTTCTCAAACTCAATCAAACTCGTTCACGTGGCCCGCCAGCCCTCTGGTCGGGAAATTGGGAGGTTGATTTGTGGAGCAGATGAGCAGGCGACGTAATGAATGCGGAATTGCTGGATTGTTTCAAGTGTAGTTAAGACATGTGTATGAATGAGCTTGGGTTTCTTCAGTTTTACGTTGATTGCAAAGTATGAGATGTAAAATATATATATATGCAAAATAAACATTAAAAACGGAAAAGTAAAATTTTCCGCACTAACTAGCTTAAATACAATTATCGTTAATACCAACGATAAAAAAAATCATTGTCCCGTTCAGAGGAAACTAATGCAGCTCTTGACAGAAAACGGAGACTGGCAGCGGCATCAGGTGCTCCCAAGACAGTTATAAATTACCCTACTCCTACCGTGGCAGTATTAATTATAGATGCAGTTAGATCCTCTTTAGTATTTTTTGTATACAAATATTATTATAGTGGTTACCTTGGAGTTACCTTGGAGTTGTTCCGGGGCTTAGCGTCCCCGCGGCCCGGTCGTCGACCAGGACTTAAAGGTTTGATGTACTACAATAATATGTCTGCTGTTAGCTGGCTAAGGCTTCTCAATTATGAGTCATATTCATCATAAGTGCGCCACGGTGCCTCAGGCATGCACCGGAACAACAGTTTGAAGGATCCGCAGCAGAGGCGCATCAATCTCAGGCTTGCTGCCATAATTTCTAGGCTTTTAACGTGCTCGCCTGCGATGAATTATGGGGAGAGAAGAGATAATGGGATAGTGAGGGAGGGGGGGGGGGAGATACGGAATGGGATAGTGAGGGAGGGGGGGGAAGAGATACGGAATGGGATAGTGAGGGAGGGGGGGGAGATACGGAATGGGATAGTGAGGGAGGGAAGAAATACGGAATGGGTTGTTGAGAGTGGCTGGTTGATGGAATTGGGGTTATGGACGGTGAAGGATACTCCCGAATTAGTATGCAACAATTCCCCAATGGAGATTGAGTGTGTAATGCTAAATACACAGGTGTAGTGTATCAGTAGTCTGGTTGATAAGTCCTCCCTCATCTCCCGTTTCAAGTTACAGCCCCGCTCCTGTGCCAGGTAAGTCCACTACGGGATCACCATAGCCCGTGCTACTTGCAACTTTTTGTTCCCAGCAGCTGAATCTATAACAGTAATAACAACAACTCCCGTTCCTCCTTCTACTCTGTCATTCTTCTCTTCTGTCTCTCCTCGCTCGCTAGCCTCCCTTACGCTGCATTCCCCTTCCACTGCTGACGCACGCACGCACGCACGCACACACACACACACACACACACACACACACACTCACCAATTAGGTGAGTACACAACTAGAGTAAAAAAAACACAAATTAGGTGAGAAGGTGGTGGAGGCCAAGACCGTCAGTAGTTTCAAAGCGTTATATGACAAAGAGTGCTGCGAAGACGGGACACCACGAGCGTAGCTCTCATCCTGTAACTACACTTAGGTAATTACACGCAAGCACGCACTCTGCCAGATCACCAGAAAATAACTGACGTCTTGGAACGGATGTAATGTTAGTTATCACACTTAACACGCCGCAATTTTGACGTTATCGACCATATCATCAAAATACAGTTGCATTAGTGAAATTAAAAAAACAACACAAAATTGACGTTTTTCCCGATTAATGAACATCGACCTCGACAGATTATGTGGGTTGTGAGGATTCGTGCGGATTAAATGGGATTGGTAGTTTGGAGGACCTTTCAGTCGCTTATGTTAGTCTCTCCAAGGCTGGAGGACAGAGGCTTTGGGCTAACCTCGCCAAACTTTGCAGGGTGACTGGTGGGTGGTGGGGGATTGGCATCCATGCCTCTCTTTAATACCAAAATGCTAATCTCTCTAAATACCAGATTCCTTCATGCAAGATCTTCTTGGTTATAGTGAGATGATTTCGGGGCTTAGCATCCCCGCGGCCCGGTCCTCAACCTGGCCTCCTTTTTGTTATACACCCCCAGGAAGCAGCCCGTAGCAGCTGTCTAACTCCCAGGTACCTACTTACTGCAAGGCGAACAGGGGCATCATGGTGAAAGAAACTCTGCCCATTTGTTTCCGCCTCTGTCGGCGGATCGAACCGGGAACCTTAGGACTACGAATCCCGAGCGCTGTCCACTCAGCCGTCAGGCCCCCCAGGATAACGAGGACCCGTGATGAAGACAGTGTGTAGTGACAACGGTAAGAGTTCTGAAGGTTGTTGCCAAGACTGTTCCAGCGACGAAGGTAGTTTGTAGTGTAGATGTGACCCGGGTTGTTTTGTTGTCCCCCGAACAACGCTACTTAACTAAGATAGTACCTCTAGTACTAGTAGGTACTAAGATGGTACCTCTAGTACTAGTAGGTACTAAGATGGTACCTCTAGTACTAGTAGGTACTAAGATGGTACCTCTAGTACTAGTAGGTACTAAGATGGTACCTCTAGTACTAGTAGGTACTAAGATGGTACCTCTAGTACTAGTAGGTACTAAGATGGTACCTCTAGTACTAGTATGAACTAAGATGGTACCTCTAGTACTAGTAGGTACTAAGATGGTACCTCTAGTACTAGTAGGTACTAAGATGGTACCTCTAGCAGGTACTAAGATGGTACCTCTAGCAGGTACTAAGATGGTACCTCTAGTAGGTACTAAGACAGTACCTCTAGTACTAGTACAAACAGGTACCAAGAGACAGAGTTCGTAGAGACAACTCTACTAGCTCTGTAGTCCTCGTAGGAGACAAGTCATTCTGTGACTTGTGAAGCTGCCAGTATGTACTTACAAAAAAATATAAAATAATAATACAAAAAATACTCATTTACCTTCAGCCGCGAAATGAAACAAGAGCCAAAAACTAAAATGAATTTACTGAAAATGTTGATGCAATTTGTACTGGTGTATAAATCCTGTTTTTTTTATATATACGGCAAACATTTGATAATGAAACAACATTGTTCATTACAAAAACATAGAAAACTTTGCATAGTCATCGAGCAGAGCAGACTGGCACACAGAAAAATTACAGTTTAGAGTTTGTATAGCTGAAGTATGATCACTGCTACGGGCTCACCATAGCCCGTGCTGCTTGGAACTTTTTGTTCCAGGTAGCGAATCTTAAACAACAACATGAAGTATGAGTGTATTTACCGTGTTGTACATAGCTGTACCTGCCGGGTTGAGCTCTTGGACCCCGCCTTCCAATCGCTGATTGTCTAATGTAATATATATATATATAGCTCGATCTATTTTTTTTCTGATACTCACCAGGGGCCACTTATTGATCACTCTCATCATGCAACCCACAACAGCTGTCTGACTCCCGGGGTACCTATTTACTGCTAGGGTGAATAGATGCGTCAGGTGAAAGGAAATGTTGCGCGAATGCTTCTGTCTTGACGTTGTGTGTGTGTGTTTTTACTATTAATTTATGCAAGTTATTAGCTCTTGGACCCCTCTTGGTCCCTCCTCTCAACCGATGCGTGCGTGTGTGCGTTGTAGCACGCGTGTGTGCGTGGAAAGTGGCCGGAACACAGACACACGGGAACAGTGCTCTAGGATGAAGGCAAGCAGCGGCCGAGGCCAGGCGAGTCTCGTACCCCGCACAGATGTAGTATTTGCCTCGTCTGTTTGTCGTGTGTAAATTTGCTTTTTGTATGAACCTGTGTTTCTGTTTGTGAGGGAACGTGGTTCCGGCCTTAGGCTTGAGATTAAGCTGTGTCAAGAAGAGTTGAGAGAGAGAGAGAGAGAGAGAGAGAGAGAGAGAGAGAGAGAGAGAGAGAGAGAGAGAGAGAGAGAGAGAGAGAGAGAGAGAGAGAGAGAGAGAGAGAGAGAGAGAGAGAGAGACAGAGAGAGAGAGAGAGAGAGAGAGAGAGAGAGAGACAGAGAGAGAGAGAGAGAGAGAGAGAGAGAGAGAGAGAGAGAGAGAGAGAGAGAGAGAGAGAGAGCAACCGCAAGCTCAAAAGTGAGAGACAATTAGGTTCGGGCAGACGAGGAACGGTCCCATCAACTCCTCCTGTTAGGGGTGGAGAGAATATTATGTGAGTCTTCAACCTCACTCAAAGGCCCGCAGCACTCGACGTGTGTGTGTGTGTGTGTGTGTGAATGTACACACACACACACACGCACACACACACACACACACCAAAGAGCCAGAGCCAAAGAGCCAGAGCTCAACCCCCGCAAGCACAATTAGGTGAGTACACACACACACACACACACACACACACACACACACACACACACACACACACACACACACACACACACAAATGTAGATATGATAAGAGCCCAGTAGGCTCAGGAATCTGTACACCAGTTGATTGACAGTTGAGAGGCGGGACCAAAGAGTCAAAACTCAACCCCCGCAAGCACAAATAGGTGAGTACACACACACACTTCCTCCCCCACCCTTTTTCCTTAGTGGAAGAGTATCGTGTATTTTGTTCAAATCGAAATAAACTCGAAATAATACAACTAGGCAAGTACAAATACTAGCTGACAACATAGTCTTGCTGGCACACACACACATACTGTATAACACACTGTATAACAACTAGGTGTGTACACTGCACAGGAGTTCTGGGGTGCTCATCTGGTATCACAGGAGGCTGAGCACAAGACGTTAATTGGGAGATGAAACCCACCAAGACTCTGGAATAGGGCGGTTCACGGACGCAGGTGGATGCTGAGAGCCAAAAGGCTGTCTCCCAATAACAAGCATCGCTGGACAATAGCGGTCAGTATCTCTCCCTTCCATCGCCCTTTTTTCTTAGTGGAAGAGTCATGTATTTTGTCTAAGTCAAGATAAACTCAAGGAATGAAACCTACCAAATCCTGGTGTGAGCTGAAGTTCTTGGTGAAGATAAAGGTAGCTCAAGCGTCCCACCAGGACTGTGGGTTCTTGGTGTAAGCTGTGGGAGTGGGTCACAAGCCAGCCACAGCTGTGGGAGTGGGTCACAAGCCAGCCACAGCTGTGGGAGTGGGTCACAAGCCAGCCACAGCTGTGGGAGTGAGTCACAACCCAGCCACAGCTGTGGGAGTGGGTCACAAGCCAGCCACAGCTGTGGGAGTGGGTCACAAGCCAGCCACAGCTGTGGGAGTGGGTCACAAGCCAGCCACAGCTGTGGGAGTGGGTCACAACCCAGCCACAGCTGTGGGAGTGGGTCACAAGCCAGCCACAGCTGTGGGAGTGGGTCACAAGCCAGCCACAGCTGTGGGAGTGGGTCACAAGCCAGCCACAGCTGTGGGAGTGGAGAGTTAATGAAGCATCATCATTGGTGACAACGACTCTATACCACGATGTAATATTCTATTCTCCCTCGTCATCCCGTCCAGATGCTGGTTGGGGTGATCTCCCCCACACTCATTGATACACATTTGTATCACTAATACCGTGTTAATATCCACTCTCTTATGTTATTGGGCCATGGGATGCAGCTCCTATTTATACCCACCCAATCCTATTCATATATTTATCATTGTACCTCACTTCACTTCACCTCTTTCCTGCCTATATATGTCCAAATCTATGCACTTGTAACTCAAGGGAGACATCTCCCGTCACGCAGGGTGCAGTCGCACCTCCACAGATCTCCAGTATCAGCTCTTGATACTGGTAATGGCTCAAAAGGGCCACCACTTACGGGCTATTCATGCCCGTGCCACCTTTTGGGTGGCTTAATCTTCATCAATCAATCATCACTTGTAACTCGCCCTTCTGAAGATGTATTATTAACTACGAAAGTACTTAAGGAAATTTCCTGTTTCAGTTCTTCCTTCGAGGTTTGATACTCACATTTTTCATCACGTTAATTTTCGTGATTTGCACATATATATATATATATATATATATATATATATATATATATATATATATATATATATATATATATATATTATATATATATATATATATATATATATATATATATATATATATATATATATATATATATATATATATATATATTGTTTTTTCGACCAGTGACTACTTTTTTGCGGTGATATTGTACAGAGGCCGCTCTCACTTTTTGTCCAGTGTGGAATTTTTTGAGCGATATTAAGTTATCGTCGGCCTTTTTACATCATTAAGCCTTTTAAAACAACAAAGACAGCCAGTTTACGACATCCACCATCCCCCTCCTTTTTTTTTGAGGGAGGAGGGGGGGGGGAGGGGATGCCCACCGCAAGCGATTTTTTTTTCCATTTTTAATTTTTGTTTCTTCTTTTTCATTGGTCCGTAACCTCGTTACTGGCGTTCCTGTGTGTCAACACAAGGGTTTTACCCGGCAACATTTCTGGCGAGTCGCCGGGACCTTCAGATTGACGACTCTGCAACGCTCCTGAATTTTAAAAGCAAAACTCTTTCCTTCAATTCGATTACCGACATTTTCTCTCTCTACCGGCCGGAATTTTTGTGGATTACTCAACGGTCCAGATTTCATGAATATGCTATTTGTGTGTGCGTGTTAGTCGCCAGCTGTGTGGGGGGGGGGAGGGGGTGGGGGGGTGTGTGGGGAGTGTGGTGGGGGGGGGGGGAGTGTGGGGGTGTGGTGGGGGAGTTTGGGGGTGTGGTGGTGGGTGGGGGAGTGGGGGGGGGTGGTGGTGGGTGGGGGAGTGGGGGGGGTGTGGTAGGTGGGGGAGTGTGGGTGGGTGTGGTGGTGGTGGGGGGGGGGGGGAGTGTGGTGGTGGGTGTGGGGAGTGTGGGGGTGTGGTGGTGGGTGGGGGAGTGTGGAGGTGGGTGTGGAGGTGAGGGGGGGGAGTGTGGGGGTGTGGTGGTGGGTGGGGGGGTGGTAGGTGGGGGAGTGTGGGGGGTGTGGTGGGGTGGGGGTGTTGGGGATGGGATGGGGAGAGTGTGGGTGTTGTGAGTAATGTGGTCTACCACAGTGGTGGTGTGGTGTGGTCTGGTGGTGCTGTGATGGGGAGCTGTGTGATTGGGAAGGAACAGTGGTGGTGATGCATTTGCGTTGTGCTATAAAGTGGCTGTGGCTTCCTGGTGGTGATTTGGGGTAAGGGGTTCGGGGTTTTAAATGGTTGTCCGAGGCAGAGTAGTATTCAGTAAGGCTGTTTACAGAGCAATTCTGTTTGGGCTGTTTGATGCAGTGTGAGCCAATGCGATGCAACATTGCCATGAACGGTCTTTGCAGTTAAATCTTTGTGCAACTGCATTTACACTGCCGTTCATGTAGGGACGGGCTTCAGCTCTTGGGCACCAGTATTCTTTTAGCCTATTTCGAACATTTAGCCTTCAGCAATTTCATCGTTGTTTTAACATAAGAATTAACTTTCATATATTCCTAGGTTCAAAATCGCTCATTAATCAGTTTTCAATTTCATCTGCAAATATTTCGTCCATTTTAATGTAAATCGTTTTGTATTGATTATGAGTATTCGTCTAAATTTTTTCCCTCCACCTTTTAGCGTCATCAGTATATATATATATATATATATATATATATATATATATATATATATATATATATATATATATATATATATATATATATATATATATATATATATATATGGTAAATGTTCCATTTCCCACACTGACTTATAAACACCTAATGCTGATTTATATAATTTGATCAAACTCTGCCCTAATCGATAACACTTTCTAATCATTCTTTCGTGAGGTACAGTATTAAAGGACTACTAATCTACTCCACTACTTCTTACCCAACCACTTGGGTTGGACGGTAGAGCGACAGTCTGGCTTCATGCAGGTCGGGGTTCAATCCCCGACCGTCCAAGTGGTTGGGCACCATTCCTCCCCCCCCCCCCCCCCCGTCCCATCTCAAATCCTTATCCTCACCCCTTCCAAGTACTATATAGTCGTAAAGGCTTGGCGCTTTCCCCCGATAGTTCCCTTCTACTACTTCTTTAAGTGTGCTGGGAAGTCACTTAAGTGTTTTGTCTTTCTCCTGGTACCGACCTGATTCCTCTTCACTCATCGGTAGTCACACGGCTCTGCTGAACCTTTAGAAATCGGAAATGTGGTAGGTAGCTTCGTAAATGTGGTTGGTGACTTCGTAAATGTTCTAGTTAGCTTCGTAAATGTGGAAGGTGGCTTCGTAAATGTGGTAGATGGCTTCGCAAATGTGGTAGGTGGCTGCTTATAGAGATAGATATTAATTGTTTACACAGGTGTGCACAGGAACTGATGACTTCCAGCGTCTGGTATCAGACTGCTGAGAACCTTCGCTACTTATAGTAAGCCTTACCCGCTACTTTCCCCCCTGGAACACGACTAGCCAATAGGTTAACAACCAGGTACTTTATTACTGCTTGGCGAAGAGAGGCGAGCAGTTTTGGATTTACGCCTAGACGGTCCTACCACTCCTAGGACGTGGACTTAGGTGCATGAAACCGCTTTCGAACACACTGAAATCGACCGACGTGGCCTTCGACTTCGACATCGTCACGACCTGCGTCTGTGTCCCTATAACTTCTATGGCTGGACTTTGGGCGCCCTACCACCTCTGTGGTACAGACTTCCCTAATCCAGACCTCTTATGTGCTACCCCTCCTCCCCTGGCTGGTTGTTTGTTGGCCTTCCTACTGCTCTTTCTATTCCTTCTCTTCCCCTTCCTCCTCCTCCTCCTCCTCCTACACTTGTATTCCCAAAACGAGCCCGACTAGTCGTGTACAGGCGGAAACACGTTCAGCTCGACGAGGCTTGCCCCTACGAGTGGACCAATTTCTCCCGTCTCTTCACACGATCCATGAAATGCTCTTGGAGATCGTTCTCAGGCTTCCCCTCCTATCCCCACCATCTCATTCCCCTTTCCACCAATCCCGCGATCTTATACTACTCCAGAAACCACCTTGCCGATAGTGTAACATAAAAGTTCAGCAATTGTGAACGGGTGCTGAACACAAAACACGCGCCTCCCTCCCCCTCCCCCTCCGCTTTCCTTTGCAATCAGCTGAAGTTCAGAGTTCAAAAGAACGAACCTGCGACGTCTGTTTCAATGGTGCCGGTATTCGGTAGCACAGTAAAAGGGATTTTCGCCTCCTGTTAAGGGAATCCGGTCCCAATCACGTGTGCAAACCCTTAATCCTGCATCGCCATCCACGGTAAAAATTTTCCTCGAATTTTTGAGCCGTTATGCATAGTTGTTTGATCTGAAGTTTTGACAATCATGACATTTTCTTGCCGAAAGGTGCGTTCGAGTGTGTGTGCGCGCGAGAGAGAGTACGAATTCCTTCTAAAGAGGAGAGGAAGAGTTTCTGAGAATCCATTTTGGGAGGCTGAGTGTGTAGAGAAAACTTTGATAGGTGTTATTTTGTGGACCGTAAAGGCTAATGATTAAGAGCAGAGATAGGATGCCTTTGGGCCCCCACACGAGGCTACTTGTCTATGTGCTTCTTTATCACTATTTCTCTCTCTCTCTCTCTCTCTCTCTCTCTCTCTCTCTCTCTCTCTCTCTCTCTCTCTCTCTCTCTCTCTCTCTCTCTCTCATTTACCTTATTTGAATCTTTATTCAATTTTATTCAGAGTCCTTTTAGAAAGTTCTTTCTCCTTCTCTTTGTCCCTGTATCTTGTGCTGTTTTATTATTCTTCTCTTTCTGCTCCATCTTCCTCCGTTCCTCTTCTCGTTCTCTTATACCATGTTTCTTGACCTCACTCCTGCCCATACTTTCCTTACTGTCTGCTACCCCCGCCCCCCCCCCCCTCCCCATGAGTGGGTCAGTGGGACCACCGCTCAGACCGTGCTGGCTATCATCTATATAAATGTTTACAATAAATCTGATACGCTCTCTCCCTGTCCCTCTCTGCTTTGTCTTGCTCTCCTCACCTCTCTCTCTCTCTCTCTCTCTCTCTCTCTCTCTCTCTCTCTCTCTCTCTCTCTCTCTCTCTCTCTCTCTCTCTCTCTCTCTCTCTCTCTCTCTCTCTCTCTCTCTCTCTCTCTCCCTCTCTCTCTCTCTCTCTCTCTCTCTCTCTCCCTCTCTCTCTCTCTCTCTCTCTCTCTCTCTCTCTCTCTCTCTCTCTCTCTCTCTCTCTCTCTTCATCCATCACAACCCATCTCCGGTTCACGTATTATCCGTTACGAAGCTGTAACTGCTAATTGCGTCTCTCCCACTTCAATCTCTTTTAATTTCTTCTTCATTTCCTGTCGTATCTTCTCTACAAAAAAAAAATACAGAAAAAATACCCTTTTTTTTGGCTTTACTGTTTTTTTTCTCGCTTTCTGGCTAATTGTTTTTTTATTTTGTTATTTTTTATTCGTTAAAATTGCGATGTATTAATAAGAATTTAAACGATCTGATATAGACGTTTTCTATGCACCGGCCTCGACGGGTTAGGGGGGTTGCTTGGGTTTGCACGATTCTGGCGTGGCGAAGACAGTTGTATTATTTACGGAGTGGCCAGTGGAGAAAATGGGCTCACATCACACACCTGTACCAAGTGCCTCCGGCCTACGATACCTGGACACTTGTCAGGCCAGGTATCGTACACCTGTTAGTCCAGGTATCGTAGACTTGTTAGTCCAGGTATCGTAGACCTGTAAGTCTAGGTATCGTAGACTGAGCTTTGGCTCTTTGGTCCCGCCTCTCAACTGTCAATCAACTGGTGTACAGATTCCTGAGCCTACTGGTCTCTATCATATCTACATTTGAAACTGTGTATGTTTGTACTGTGTGTGTGTGTGTGTGTGTGTGTGTGTGTGTGTGTGTGTGTGTGTGTGTGTGTGTGTGTGTGTGTGTGTGTGTGTGTGTGTGTGTGTTGGCGTGTTTGTGTGTGGGTTTTTTGTGTGTGGGCGGACACCACAGGCGACCTGTGGTGTAATGAAGCAGCCATTGTGTTTGCAGGTAGGTTGGCCCCGCTGGGAGGTGTATCCTGGTGCTACAAGCTGGCGCGGGCTTCGTTTCCGTGTCCAGCGTGTCGTATCTCTCTTAAACGTACAAACAGAATTGGGTCTTGTTATAGAACTGATACGTAACATGTTTCTCCCGAAACAATGCTTTGTTGGGGGAGGGAATATAAGCCACATCGTACTCAAGACGGTCCGTAATCGCAAGTTAGAACTTTCCTAACCTAATCCCAAACCAAGCTAACCTAACTCAGCTTAACTTAAGCTAATACATCCTAATCTAATATATTCGGTTTTAACAAACAGAAAATGAGCTTTATCGAATCGTCTTGTGTCTGATTTAACGAGACGACCCCTTCTTCTTCATGGTGCCTTACACAATGGATTTCATTCTCAGCTCAAACATCTTTTATGTAAGCTGAGAATAAGTCACAACACCTGAAAACCCTGAAACCCCTGTGCCTGAAAACACACAACCCAACCCACACATACGTCTTGAAAGTGGGGAGGTTTCAGCCCGTCCTTGTCACATTAGAGTCGTAACTTCACAAGAATCCAGAGCTCGTTCTTACTGTCATATCTTACAAGTTGGGTTATCCTTTATATCAATTGTATTTAACTACAAAAATCTGTACCTTTTGAGTAAATAATCCAACAACTTTCTTCTGGACTTGAAGGATGTTCTAAGCTAACGCCAGAACACTAACGATTTGAATCACTTACTTGCTAATTCAGTTTCTGATTCTTATACAGATTTTCACTTGCGTGAAAGTCAATTGAAAAAATGGACAGTCGCATTTACCGACGATTGATCACTCTTTTTTCGGTCGCAGGAAATCGGGCAGATTTTCTCGCTATAAGGAGCTCAGCATTGTCTTAAATACATCTTAAGCTCAACCTTGAGCTTAAGAGTGAGTTGAACCTTGTCTCCGACTGGCTCGCAAATATTCCTCAAAATAAAAAAGATTATACACCTTCTTGTTTCATTTGGTCTGGGTAGTCGAGACAGTGTCCATAATTCACACAAATCAAGTGGATTAGGTCACAGGCGAGTCGCGAGCAGCAGACTAATGCAAAATTAAGAAGGATCACCTCTCAGAAATTCCCAAGGAAAAAAGACCTGTGGTAGACACGACCCCCAAGACGTCAGACAACGTCAGAGTTATATGTGAGAGTGATGAACCCTCAAGACGCACTTCGGGAACTTCAAGACACACTTCGGGAACTTCAAGACGCACTTCGGGAACTTCAAGACGCACTTCGGGAACTTCAAGACACTTCGGGAACTTCAAGACGCACTTCGGGAACTTCAAGTCGCACTTCGGGAACTTCAAGACGCACTTCGGGGACTTCACGATGCACCACGGGAACTTCAAGATGCACTTCGGGGACTTCAAGACGCACCACGGGAACTTCAAGATGCACTTCAAAAAACTGAATAAGCAAGCGTTTAGGACACTATACAGTGTATTTCTTTAATGTCGTCTGTGAAATTCTCCTGTATCTAAGAGTAGCACGAGACAGATGGACACTAGCGATGACTAGCTAAGATGTACGACGAGTCGGCTACATATACATACTTTTAGAAAGTAGATGTCATAAGAGGAAGTCATTGCATTACATGACTGACAGCTATTACAAGAGGGAGGGGACTTAAGAGCTGAAGCTCGACCCCTCTTGACACAAATATGTATGTACAAATAGGTGCTTGTGTATATACACACACACACATACGTAGTTTCTCTCAGTGTTTTTCTTCTTTTTCATAAATTTTCATGTAATTTTTATTTCTGGTAACAGGGACGGCAAAACGAATTCTTGAGGGTGAAAATTGCGTTATGTGCTTTTTCCCCCGAGTCTGGCACTCGGCGCCAGACAAGAACTCCACCGACATTTGCTCTGAATTGCTGGAACCAAAAACTGGTCATTCAGGAGTCTTTTGTGTTTTCAGTGAGCTGAAAACCCCCGTCTAAATTATCAACTTAAGGACACTTTTGTGCTAAGAGTTGAATATTTCCCACCCAACTGAAGCAAGGTCGGGGGCATTTTCTGGTCTCTTGGGATTCCCAGAGAGGGAAGGGAAATTCTCGCTTTAGTGGAAATACATATGTTAACCGGCTTCCCTGTCCGGCTTCCCTGTCTGGCTTCCCTGTCCGGCTTCCCTGTCTGGCTTCCCTGCCCGGCTTCCCTGTCCGGCTCCCCTGCCCGGCTTCCCTGCCCGGCTCCCCTGCCCGGCTGCCCTGCCCGGCTCCCCTGCCCGGCTTCCCTGCCCGGCTTCCCTGTCCGGCTTCCCTGTCTGGCTTCCCTGCCCGGCTCCCCTGCCCGGCTCCCCTGCCCGGCTTCCACAGACTTTTCAGATTTATTGATAAAGATTAAGCCACCCAAGAGGTGGCACGGGCATGAATAGCCCGTAACAGACTTTTCACTGCCCATCACAGAGTTGTATTGTGTGGCCGGCCTCGCCAGATGAGCGGGAGGTGGGGTGTGTGCTGAACAATTTGCCACTACCAAACATCTATCTGCAACTGCTTAGCCAAACTAGAGGAGTGTGAACTCAAGCAACCCACCTAACCTATTGGAACCGATGCATAGAAAATGTCAATACACTGTTTAATTTTCAACGAACTGGTCGATTCCGTTGAATGCGCGAGGTAATAGGTGGCAGAACGGGTTGGGCAGTATGTATAGCCCCCCTCCCACCCCCAGCAGGCCATCCTGTTTGGTCAATGTCAGTTCATCATGAAACTTCAGTAAGTTTATTAGGCATGACCTGCCTTCATTAAATCCAAGCTGGTGCTTTGAGACAATCGCTATTGAACATTAGCTAACGTAGCTATTGAAGTTAAGGATTGGCACGTTGGGATCTAGTCAATCCTCCCTGGCCAGGATACGGACCCAGGCGAAATTGCTTGCGAAGCGCAAGGCGAGTGTGTTACCACCTCGCCACGAGAACCCCAGTTTAGGTTAGGTTAAGATAGATTAGGTTAGGTAGATTAGGTTATGTAGGTTAGGTTAGGTTTCGTCTCGTCATATTTCTACGTTAGTTTTAGCTCAAATTAAAAAAAAACTTCTATAACGATAAGGCTTTTCATTACATTATATAAGTTTTTTTTTGGGAAATACATAACATTAGGAAAACTAGGCTTATTAGGCAAATCAGGGCTTGCATAATAGGTCAAGTATTGCGTTCGGGCTATTAGGTACAATATATATATATATATATATATATATATGTCGTACCTAGTAGCCAGAACTCACTTTTCAGCCTACTATTCAAGGCCCGATTTGCCTAATAAGCCAAGTTTTCCTGAATTAATATATTTTCTTTAATTTTTTTGTTATGAAATGATAAAACAACCCTTTTCTCTATGTATGAGGTCAATTTTTTTTTATTGGAGTTAAAATTAACGTAGATATATGACCGAACCTAACCAACCCTACCTAACCTAACCTAACCTATATTTATAGGTAAGGTTAGGTTAGGTAGCCAAAAAAAGCTAGGTTAGGTTAGGTTAGGTAGGTTAGGTAGACGAAAAAACATTAATTCATGAAAACTTGGCTTATTAGGCAAATCGGGCCTTGAATAGTAGGCTGAGAAGTGCGTTCTGGCTACTAGGTACGACATATATATATATATATATATATATATATATATATATATATATATATATATATATATATATATATATAATAATAATAATAATAATATGTGTGTGTACAATATAAAATAATTTAATTAATGAGGGCTGGAAAAAGGGAAAGTAATGACAATGAACAAGTCTTGATTAATCACGAATTTTCTTAATTAGAGATTTGGAGATAATCAGATAAATGATATATTTGGACGATGAATATATTTAATTTTTTGTTTGGATTAAATTTTCTTTCATTATGGTAATGCAAACCTCGCTACGCATTCAAAATAAAATGCTTGCAAACTGTTATAATGAATTACCTGTGTGTTTTCCTGTTTGTGTTTTAGGCTAATTATGTGCTGGCCCCCGTGCATGTGTCGATGTTTGTATGTTGTGTGTGTGTGTGTGTGTTTAATAGTTGTGCTTGTAGGATCGAGGCTTTAGCTCTTGGACCCCTGCCTTTTGAGTGGTCGGTTATATAATGTTTTATATGTAGTGTGTACTCACCTAGTTGAGTTTGCGGGGGTTGAGCTCTGGCTCTTTGGTCCCGCCTCTCAACCGTCAATCAACTGATGTACAGACTCCTGAGCCTACTGGGCTCTGTCATATCTACATTTGAAACTGTGTATGGAGTCAGCCTCCATTTACTAACTACTCTGACACTGAAAAAGTTCTAATGTCTCTGTGACTCATTTGGGTACTCAGCTTCCACCTGTGTCCCCTTGTTCGCGTTGTGTGTGTGTGTGTGTGTGTGTGTGTGTGTGTGTGTGTGTGTGTGTGTGTGTGTGTGTGTGTGTGTGTGTGTGTGTGTGTGTGTGTGTGTGTGGGTAAACGCAACTATTTTATATCGTTAAACTTTAGCTCTTGGACTCTGTATTTCCAGCCGCCTGTTGTTCTATATACGGACTCTTATCTATTTTTCTGTCATATTTTTCTGTCATATTTTTGAGAGTGGTAATCATGTGTCCTGTAACTCTTCCTTCGCTCACGCGACGGGTAATTCATATTTATTTCCTCGTAATTCATATCCCTCAGTTCTTGGACATCTCTGCTGGCATACCTCTCTCCTTTTTCTGACTTTACCTTGTCCTTGACTTTGGTCTCCACGCCGGTGCCGCATTCTCCAGGACTAGTCTGACATACGTGATGTACTAGGATTGTGCCCCTTGCATAAATATTTAAAGGCGGTTCTCATATTGGCGAAGATAGCATATGCCGCTGAAGATATCCTTTTGATGTGAGCTCCAAGAGACAGGTTCGGTGATGGTATCGACCCTCGGATCATTTTCTCTATCCGGTTTCTCAAGGGCGCTTGTGAGAGGCGGCCTGCGTGGGCGTGGTGCTGAGCATGGGGGTGGGGGGAGAGGGTGGGGATGTTCTGGGCGTGGAGGGGTTGGTATGGGGATGGGTACAGAGGCTGGGGGAAGGGATAACAGCCTTAGGGCTGTTAACAGCACTTAAGACCCACTGCTAGAAAGATCACTTCAAGACCAGACGGCACACTCCTACAGCTGGGGGCCCAAGAGCTTACATCCGCTCGATGGAAACCAAGCTGCACAATTCCAGGGTGAAATGCTGACCAGAAACACCTCCAATCCTTGTTGACCAGACCACACACTAGAAGTTGAAGGGACGACGACGTTTCGGTCCGTCCTGGACCATTCTCAAGTCGATTGTCCAAGACCATTCTCACAATCGACTTGAGAATGGTCCTGGACGGACCGAAACGTCGTCGTCCCTTCACCTTCTAGTGTGTGGTCTGGTCAACATTCTTCAGCCCCGTTATTGTGACCTCCCATCCTTCTTAAAAAAATAATAATGTAAGGACCTTCAAAGAGAACATAAAAAACATCGGCAGATGAGTACGAATATATGAGTGGTATACATTATTAATCTATGGTATGAATAATAGTATACATTATACATCTATGGACGGCCATATTTGTGGACATACATGTGAGGAGTCTTACACATGAACACAACTTCATAGTAAGAAAGAGCTAACAAAGAGCAAGCTTAGCTCCCCCCCCCCCCCGCACGCGCACACACACACAGAGGGAGGAAGGAAGGAATAGGAAAGGGAGTGAGAGAGGGAGAGAGTGAGAGAGTGAGAGAGGGAGAGAGGGAGAGAGGGAGAGAGGGAGAGAGTGAGAGAGGGAGAGAGGGAGAGAGGGAGAGAGTGAGAGAGGGAGGGAGGGGGTGTGTACTACCTTGCGACGCCAACATCTAACGTTCAATATATCAGGTTTTTGGGCAAGACGGAACACACAAAAAAGTATCTTCTTGATGTCTCACGAGAGGAACACGAGCAGCAGCAGCAGCAGGAAGAGAAGGAGGAGAAGCACCAAGAGGAGTTTAGGAGGAGGAGGAAAGAGGAGGCTCATGAGATGGAAAAGCATGGTCCTCCTTTTCCTACTCTTCATATTTAGTCTCTTCCTCCCTGCTTCCCTCTGGATTCTGTTCCTTATTCCACCCTCCTACCTGTGGAACCATCCTACTACCCTCCACCCTAAGGAACCATCCCAACTACCCCTCCACCTCTAAGGAACCATCCCAACTACCCCTCCACCCTAAGGAACCATCCCAACTACCCCTCCACCTCTAAGGAACCATCCCAACTACCCTCCACCTCTAAGGAACCATCCCAACTACCCCTCCACCTCTAAGGAACCATCCCAACTACCCTCCACCTCTAAGGAACCATCCCAACTACCCCTCCACCTCTAAGGAACCATCCCAACTACCCCTCCACCTCTAAGGAACCATCCCAACTACCCCTCCACCTCTAAGGAACCATCCCAACTACCCCTCCACCTCTAAGGAACCATCCCAACTACCCCTCCACCTCTAATGAACCATCCCAACTACCCCTCCACCTCTAAGGAACCATCCCAACTACCCCTCCACCTTCCAGGATGCTGAAATAAATGCATCAATTAACATTGAAAACACAGTGGGATCTGCAGCACACAACTGTGTTGACATTCGATGCCGGTGTTGGATCTGGTCCTTGCAACCACTTAATAATGTTGCGCTCGACCAGGCCGTGGGAGAGCTCCCAGCTGCACCCACGCTGTGCCCAGCTCCAGGTGGGAGAAGGTGGGAGAATAGGGAGCCTGGGAGACTGAATGATAGAGGGGAAGAAGTGGGAATGAGTTTTTGTGCTCCCTCGTTTCATTTTACAATTCTCCGGCGGTCTAGCTGGTATTCTAATGTTCCGCGATGCAATATTTTTGGTTCGTGTGTGTGTGTGTGTGTGTGTGTGTGTGTGTGTGTGTGTGTGTGTGTGTGTGTGTGTGTGAGTGTGTGTGTGTGTGTGTGTGTGTGTGTGTGTGTGTGTGTGGGTGGGTGTGTGTGTGTGTGTGGGTGGGTGTGTGTGTGTGTATTTGGGTCATGAGTATGATGTCCTCTCCTTCCTATCTGTCCCGTGTTACAGCTTGCTTCTTTTTACCTTCTTTGATTTCCCAGAGTATTTTGAACGTCGTGGTTATGTCTCATGCATTTCGGTTGGTGAGACCTTCCATCTGAAAGTAATCCATGTTTGTTATGGGATTCACGAGGTAAGGATGTTTTTCGGCTCTTCCTATTGGTAACTTGCGTCTTGGCCAACTTCCCAGCGGTTATGTCTTCATCACCTTGCACTTACTGGAACTTAACTCTTGCAGCCACTTATTATACCATTTTTGTAATTTGTGTTAATTCATCCGGAGCTTCCATAGGATTCTACCGAGCTGATGTTCAGTGTTATTATCGCTTTCTAGTAGAACATTCACATGTGACGTAAAGTCTAGAATCTAGATCATAGATACTCGTAGATCATTCACACACGGCCCCCTCCTCTCTCTCTCTCCCTCGGAATAAAGTTCTATACCTATCAATTGTATTCCCTCACAATTCTGATTCATCCATTCAGCCATTGGTACGCGGCAATATTTCTTGCAGATCCTGGGTTGAATGCGTCCAGAGTGGGAGAGATAGATCATGCCAGAGTTTGGGCCTTTCCCTCTCAGCTCTCTCCCCCCTCAGTGTCTCCCTTCGTCTCTCTCCCTCTTCTGCCACCTGTGGACCGCTCTACGGTACCTTCCCTCACACCTCTGACCCTCACTTTCCCCCAGTTACATCTCCCCTCAGCTCCTCGTCATCACCTTCTCCTTCCTTCAGGAGTTCCACGTAACTCCTCTCAATTCTCTCGCCCCGTCTTTCTTTACCATCCTCTCTCTTCCCGTTCCGGTCGTCCCACGACCTTTTGCCCATCCATTACTTGCTTTCCTTTCCCCTCTTCCTTCCCTTCCCCACGCCGCCCCCTCTCCCGCTCCCATCTTTCCCCCTGCACAATAATATTACATTTAGTGGCCTGACTGTTTGTTGTTTGTTGTTAAAGATTCGCTATTTGGAACAAAAAGTTCCAAGTAGCACGGGCTATGGTGAGCCCGTAGTGCCTTATTAGTGGCCTGACGATCGAGGCACGTAGAAGGCTTTTTAGTTCATAATCGAACCTGTAATATTCCCGAAACTGAGCACAATTAGAGAATAATACAAGAAAATCGCAGCTCTCTAAGTCTAAATGCCCCCCCTAAGTGACATTCCGGTTTACTGGAGTTCATTTTAAGAGCTCTCTTGCCATTTGCGTAATTAAAAGAACGCGCTCGCGGAGAAGTAATTATGGGGATTCTGTAATGATGCATTTCAGTCTGGTCATTAATAACGCTCGCGCGGAGAGGTGAATGTAAACACTGCAGGCCCGGGGAAACATTTCAGTATACACGCACTGTACTTGACGCGTTCATGCTCGCGTACAGGCCTGCTGTCTACTGGTGTTGGGGTAACACGGGCTGCGTGGGGAGGTGGGGAGGCTCCGCTGGGGAGGTAGGGAGGGAATGGCCACCCCACATGGGGAGGAGGGGAGGGAATGGTCACCCCACATGGGGAGGTGGGGAGAGGGAAGCCTGGAGACTCATAGCTCATAACTGTCCACCACCACAACCACTTTAATCCCTACCACGGCAAGTCTTGAGCTTAGGGGGCCCCCCTCCTTCAAACACCTCCCCCCCCCCCCTCAAGCACCACCTCCCCCCCCCCCGTTAACCACTAACACCCAAAGGCAACCACATTCCAATTTAAAAAACAATTTATAAATGTTCTTAACATTTATAATCACGTTATTAATACACAAAGTACAGTAAGATTATTTACCCCACAATTTATTGTGCATTAATGATGTATTCACCAAGTTGGGAACTTTGACAAACTTAATAGATGATTGATGTCATACATAGAAGTCACAGAGAGGAAAGGGAAGGTTATTATTAGGAGACACAAAACCAGCATTAGGATGCAACGAAATCGGTGGCAAAAATATATTATTCAGTATGCCCAGGAAAAATGCCCCAGTATGCCCAGGAAAAATGCCCCAGTATGCCCAGGAAAAATGCCCCAGTATGCCCAGGAAAAATGCCCCAGTATGCCCAGGAAACAGACTATAAAGAGGAGGGGAGAAACTACAGAGAAACTACAAAGAAACATTGGAGAATTCAAAATCTGAAAGCGCCAAATTATGTATGATTCAGAGGGACTCGAAGCGTCTAAGTACGGGAGGCAGTCATTGGAAGCATACATATAGGAATTCAGGTAGAAAACCGGAGGACCGGAAGGCCCAAGCTTGAGGGCCCTTAGTACCCTGTGTTCGAGGACTAAGTACCCCATCCTTCAACCCCCTGGGTGCCTGGTCTCGGGGGCCTCCAATCGCTGGGTACTTACCCTTAAGGCCCTCAACCTCACGGCCACTATTCAGTTATTTTCAGAAACCAAAATCGTCCTTTGCCCTTAAACGTTCTCCGGAAGAGACGCATGACATTATGAATACTGTTAATTGTCATATAAAATGCAGCATTAAAAATGAATAGAAAATATCCATCGAGAATTAAGAGGAAAACGTCAAAAGCCTTTACTTTATACCAGGTTTAAAATTCCTCGGAAACAAAAAACAGGCGAGTGGCGAGGAGGCATTAAAATGTGAATGTTTTAAAAGGATTTAATTGAGTCGGTCGGCGCTTGCGACAGGTGAGGTCCCTGATGACTGTACCTACTGAGCACGGCTGTGTAGTACACCCTCCTCTCCCTCACAGCCAGCACGGCTGTGTAGTACAGAAGATTTTGTAAAAGTTCTCGTATTTCCGTATGTTTCTCCTTGTGTCTTCCCTTCATTGTGTGGAGTCTGATCACTTGGTTCTTCACTCGTCGTCCTCCGGCAGAGGCTTATTCTTGGTGGCTGTGTCATTCTCGTGTTGCTTCTCACCTCTGTTTCCTAGTTTCTGTGCACTCGAATTGTCTTCTCTCTCTTTCATGCCTCTTTTGCTTCACCACTCAGCCTGCAGCCACTGGGTGCTGAACCAGGGGCTGTTGCTCTCCTTCGGTCCCTGAACTCTTCGTGGAGGTGTGAATCTTTCTTCAGCGTCTTTGAGTTTACTTGTTACGTAGTTAATGTCTTATGTTGATTTTCCTTCGAGTGTACTCATCTATTTGTGCTTGCGGGGGTTGAGCTTTGGCTCTTTGGTCCCGCCTCTCAACTGTCAATCAACTGGTGTACAGATTCCTGAGCCTATTGGGGTCTATCATATCTACATTTAAAACTGTGTACGGAGTCAGCCTCCACCACATCACTGCCTAATGCATTCTATCTGTTAACTACTCTGACACTGACAAAGTTCCTTCTAACGTCCCTGTGGCTCATGTGGGTGCTCAGTTTCCACCTGTGTGTGTGTGTGTGTGTGTGTGTGTGTGTGTGTGTGTGTGTGTGTGTGTGTGTGTGTGTGTGTGTGTGTGTGGTGATTTTGTTTCTCCGTTGTTGCTGTTGCCCAATAACCTCTACGGTCCATCATTTTCCCCTAGCGGTCCTTCCCATAATTAAGGTAGCCTAGCTGTCCCCCCTTATGGACATCCTTTTTCAGTCCCTCTTTCCTCTAATCTCCCACCTTTTGGTAATAACCCATAGGAATTTTTTTACTGTTGAAACTATTCTCTTTATATACGACAAAAAACAAACAAAAAACTAGTCTTTTATCCTTTTTTGATTGGATATTTACCTTTGTCTCATCAAATTAAACGCAGTTTCCTTCGGTATTATAGGCGATAAACACAGCTCCCTTTGTAGTTTTGATGAAGCAGATATAGTGACGAGAGGCAGCGTTAACACGGCCTTTGCTTCACCTCCTCCCTCCACGAGTATCAACACTGACTCCCTGCACTTGCAATCTATGTTTTGCTGCAAATCAAATACATTCTTCTTTGTAGCTATTTGTTCCGCTGGATTAAACTATATTTTGTTAGCTAAGCATTTTCAGCTGAGCGAGTGATTACTTTCCACTCGTCAAGCATAAAAATGATCACTGGCGTGGAACAATGGGAATTATCCAGCAAAGTCTCGTCAGCTGAACAAAGGGACCTTGACAGGGAGCACGGCGCTACACATGAAATGTGTATAAGGCGTTAATTGAATAAATTAATATTTCAAGGTGATGTTGTCTTTAAATTCCGTGCAATTAATAATTATTTTTCATAATGTCGTTGTAAATAATTTCTTTAAAATGAAACTGTGAAAGTTATGTTCTTATTTTGTGTGTGTGTGTGTGTGTGTGTGTGTGTGTGTGTGTGTGTGTGTGTGTGTGTGTGTGTGTGTGTGTGTGTGTGTGTGTGTGTGTGTACTCACCTATTTGTGCTTGCGAGGATTGAGCTTCGGCTCTTTGGTCCCGCCTATCAACTGTCAAGCAACTGGTGTACAGATTCCTGAGCTTGTGTGTGTGTCTGTGTGAGTGTGTGTTTTATTCCGTGCGTGATTACCTACATAAGCATGCAGGAGTTTACCTTCAGCTCTTGGGTCCCGCCTTAAACTTTTAATAGTGAGGTGAACAAGTTCATTTTGCTATTGGGCTCCGTTACAGCTAACTTTCACGTTGTGTCTGAGATTCGTCTTCACTGCTTCACTTCATAATTTATTCCATATTCTTACTATGAGACTTGATCAAATTATTTATAGTATTCCTGAAGCTCATTCGAGTTCATCGTTTTTACTGCTATACGTTGTTCGTGTCTAAAGACAAATAATTGTTATGATTTCTCATGAGTATTTTGTATGTCGTGATATGTCTCCCCTTTGTTCTTTTTACCATTAACTATGGGTTTAGCTTCTTTAGTTTTTCTCGCAACTCAAACTTTGCGACTCTTGGACTAGTTCACTCAAATTCCTTTAAACTGTCTCCAACTTAGTTTGATGTTTGTCAATAAGTCCCCATGCTGGCGCTTCATATTCTTGAATATGTCTAACATATGTAGTTTATAATAAAGTCCTGAGTGATTGCCTATTCAGATTTCTTCGTAGCTCAGTCCCCTCAGCTCGGTAACTAGCTTTGTTAAAAATATTTTGGATATTTTCTCTTCCATCTGTTTCTTTTTGGTAGGGGGTTCCACGTCGGTGCAGTGTTGTTGTTGTTAAAGATTCGCTACCTGGAACAAAGTTCCAAGTAGCACGGGCTATGGTGAGCCCGTACCCGTCGGTGCAGCACAACTTCCAGTATTTTCCCTCCTGGAGCACCGTGTACATCCAGGGCCCATTGTCACGCTCCGTCCTCGTCCCGACGCTCGTTGTTACAGTGTACTCAAACACTGACGGACACGGGCTCACCATAGCCCGTGCTACTTGGAACTTTTTGTTCCAGGGAGCGAATCTTAAACAACAACACTAACGCAACGATCACGGGGTTCCACTGGCCTCCAAGGTACAAATCTTGTCCGAAACGCTAAGCGTATTAGTGGCTTTAGGTATTGTATGTACTATCTTGAGATGATTTCGGCTTTTTAGTGTCCCCGCGACCCGGTCCTCGACCAGGCCTCCACCCCCAGGAAGCAGTCCGTGACAGCTGACTAACACCCAGGTACCTATTTTACTGCTAGGTAACAGGGGCATAGGGTGAAAGAAACTCTGCCCATTGTTTTTCGCCGGCGCCTGGGATCGAACCCAGGACCACAGGATCACAAGTCCAGCGTGTTGTCCGCTCGGCCGACCGGCTCCCTACTAGCTCTTATCTATAAATCCAACATCATGTTTGTAACCCTTCATCAATGTATGTACTTTTACCTGAATAAAAATTTGAATTTGAATTTGAATTTCTCAACGTGTTGCAGACTGTTAAAATGCGATAAGATACTGGAGACACATTGTAGTGTAGTGTGAGGGTCGCGGAGCCTCCTACCCGTCGACACACCCTTCTAGGAGCGGTGGTCTCACCACACCAGCTTGTAAAAGCACCCCTAATCACCTTCAGTGGTTAGATGCTTAATAACACACTAGTTTATATAGCAGCTACCTTACCCCTTGTCAAAGTAGAGACATAAATGTATATGATTATGTTTGCATATGTAACCCTGTCCATGGAGGACAGAAGAAAATGTATATATGCTGGTTAGTATTGTTAATGTGTGGCCACATCTGTGGTAGAAAATAATAATAATAAAACATACAAATAAAAACTAGTAGACACAACGGCCTCTGCTGGCGGTGTTGTACTCAAATGAGTGACGACTTGAATTGCCGACGGGGGGGGGGGGGGGGGGTGGCTGGGTGCTGCGGAGTGGCTGGGTGCTGCGGGGAGTGGCTGGGTGCTGCGGGGAGTGGCTGGACGCTGCGGGTAGTGGCTGGGAGCTGCGGGGAGTGGCTGGGTGCTGCGGGGAGTGGCTGGAGGCTGCGGGGAGTGGCTGGGTGCTGCGGGGAGTGGCTGGGTGCTGCGGGGAGTGGCTGGGTGCTGCGGGGAGTGGCTGGGAGCTGTGGGGAGTGGCTGGGTGCTGCGGGGAGTGGCTGGACGCTGCGGGTAGTGGCTGGGAGCTGCGGGGAGTGGCTGGGTGCTGCGGGGAGTGGCTGGGTGCTGCGGGGAGTGGCTGGGTGCTGCGGGGAGTGGCTGGGTGCTGCGGGGAGTGGCTGGGTGCTGCGGGGAGTGGCTGGGTGCTGCGGGGAGTGGCTGGGTGCTGCGGGGAGTGGCTGGGTGCTGCGGGGAGTGGCTGGGTGCTGCGGGGAGTGGCTGGGTGCTGCGGGGAGTGGCTGGGTGCTGCGGGGAGTGGCTGGGTGCTGCGGGGAGTGGCTGGGTGCTGCGGGGAGTGGCTGGGTGCTGCGGGGAGTGGCTGGACGCTGCGAGAAGCACGACAGATATAAAGGGAATATTTATAAAAAAAAACAGATTTAACAAGACAAAATAAAACATGCAACGGTGAACACAAATTGGAAAAGCTTAGACCCATGAAAACAACCAGTTAAACTCCGGTTTGGAAATGGCGTCACAGATTTATAGAACCGGTTGTCAGATCACATGACAGGTAATCACCTAAGGGTAGTTACAGGATGAGAGCTACGCTCGTGGTGTCCCGTCTTCCCAGCACTCTTTGTCGTATAACGCTGTGAAACTACTGACGGTTTTGGCCTCCACCACCTTCTCACTTAACTTGTTCCGACCGTCTACCACTCTGTTGACAAATGTGTGCGGCGAGTGTTGGAGTGTTTCAAGCGTAGGTGGTACATGTCTGTGATTGAGTTTGGTGGATATAATTCGGAGCTGTCTGGCATCGGTTAACTTTAAGTGGCAAGATCTGCTTCCAAACTCTGACTTGCCACTGGGTAAGTGGCATGCATACATACATACATACATACATACATACATACATACATACATACATACATACATACATACATACATACATACGAATGAAAACTCACACCCCAGAAGTGACTCGAACCCATACTCCCAGAAGCAACGCAACTGGTAACTACAGGGCGCCTTAATCCGCTTGACCATCACGGCCGTCAAAAGGAAGTGATAGCCGAGGCTATTTGAGCCACTTCCCCGACGGCAACTCGGATGGTAATCTTGGGCAAGGCATTTCACCAAATCACCTCATTCTTTGGGGCACACGTGAGGAACACAAATGCGAACAAGCCTGAATGGTCCCCAGGACTATATGCGAATGAAAACTCACACCCCAGAAGTGACTCGAACCCATACTCCCAGAAGCAACGCAACTGGTAACTACAGGGCGCCTTAATCCGCTTGACCATCACGGCCGTCAAAAGGAAGTGATAGCCGAGGCTATTTGAGCCACTTCCCCGACGGCAACTCGGATGGTAATCTTGGGCAATGTGTGAGTTTTCATTCGCATATAGTCCTGGGGACCATTCAGGCTTGTTCGCATTTGTGTTCCTCACGTGTGCCCCAAAGAATGAGGTGATTTGGTGAAATGCTTTGCCCAAGATTACCATCCGAGTTGCCGTCGGGGAAGTGGCTCAAATAGCCTCGGCTATCACTTCCTTTTGACGGCCGTGATGGTCAAGCGGATTAAGGCGCCCTGTAGTTACCAGTTGCGTTGCTTCTGGGAGTATGGGTTCGAGTCACTTCTGGGGTGTGAGTTTTCTTTCGCATATAGTCCTGGGGACCATTCAGGCTTGTTCGCATACATACATACATACATACATACATACATACTACATACATGCATACATAATACATTCAAAAACAAATTCAAACACACACACATATATAGGTCTCGTTTAAAATAATATAATTATCTCTTTTTCCAGGTAAGCAACTGTCGCTGTGGACGACTCTTCACAAAGGTAATTAGAACATGTTGCGGGTTTGGTCCAAGAAATGGCTATTTGAAAAAAATACCAGTTAGTGCAAGAGGATGAAAATGGGGTCAGGGGGATGAACCATCATCACGACGGTACGGGAGATGATGAGCTGGAGTTCGGTCTTGGCGACACAAATAAATGTACACACACACGCACACACACACACATTAAAACAAACAGGGATCGCAAACAAGTTTAAGGGAGTAGGTGTTATAAGGCCCAAGAACAATGATCACTACGTCAACGCAACTCACTTGAGTAATCGCTGCTTTAAGTAAACCCTAACCCAACCGCCATCCCAACCTAACCTATACTATCCTTAACTAACCCAAATAAAAGATTGTGTTTAACATGCGTATCCACAAGGTGCGGGATGGTTGTGTCATGTCATTATTATTTTTCTGCTCGGGTTCTGAGTCTTACTGGTTCATCGAGGACAGGTCGAACCTGATGAACCTCAGTCGGTTCTTAAGTCTGCCAACTGTTATATGATACTTGTTCACTATACTATACTGTGTAATGGTGTAATCCGGGGAGTTGACCCAGAGCCATTAGGGGGGCCAGCTGTGGCACGCTCAGGGGCCAGCTATAGCACTTTTCCAATGATGCCAACCCCGACCCGACCATGTTAGATACGTACCCAAGAGCAATTATTGTGACAAATTGGGTGAGTCTAGCCCCATTTGTCTAGCCTCCACTTTCAAACAGATAAACAGACGAACATTTCTCTTAATATATTTACTAGTAGTATTACCCGGCGGTGGACTAGGTAGTCTGTCTCCACACCTACCCTATTCCAGCCCTCTTTTTCTCCCCCTCTCCACACATTTTTGGGTTTTCTATAACTGCAAATATTTTTAAAATCATTTAGCCCTACCCCGACTAGCCTATGTCCGCCCCTTACCCTAGACCATTCCCCTTGCAATGTTGGGCGAGGCTAGCACCAAGCGCCTAGCCTCCAGCTTTGGCTAGACAAATATACAGTCTTATACACACACAGAGATCACACTAAGATCACATTTGTTCATACAGTCTTATAGTATAGATAACTCTCAAGAAGCCACCGTTGAGGACAAAAGTACACAGTTAACAGGTCTGCCCCACAACAGCCGACACTTCAACAACAGCGCTGGTGTGTGCCGGGAGGCGGCCGCTCCTCCTCCTCCTCTCTCCCTCAAAAGCCATTTGACGAGCCATGGCTGACCGGCACTTGAGCCTTGTGTCGCTCTACTCCAAGGTCGAAACCTCGGTGGCTCCCCCACGAGCTCCTTGTTCATGTTTCCGTGTCATAAACCTGGCTGGATTTAATGTTACCCCGCGACTTGAGACAATTCTACAGAAGGGAACTTTTTCTTTGGGCAACACAAACACACTGAGACACAGATGAGGCAGGACCAGAGGACACGGGTGGAAGCTGGAGACACTGATGAGGCAGGACCAGAGGACACGGGTGGAAGCTGGAGACACAGATGAGGCAGGACCAGAGGACACGGGTGGAAGCTGGAGACACAGATGAGGCAGGACCAGAGGACACGGGTGGAAGCTGGAGACACAGATGAGGCAGGACCAGAGGACACGGGTGGAAGCTGAAGACACAGATGAGGCAGGACCAGAGGACACGGGTGGAAGCTGGAGACACTGATGAGGCAGGACCAGACGCCACGGGTGGAAGCACAGATGAGGCAGGACCAGAGGACACGGGTGGAAGCTGGAGACACAGATGAGGCAGGACCAGAGGACACGGGTGGAAGCTGGAGACACAGATGAGGCAGGACCAGAGGACACGGGTGGAAGCTGGAGACAGACGTCAAGAAGCAGCGAGATGGTAGACCAGCCAATGAGAGGAGGTCGTTGGAGGCCAGATTCAATAAGCAGCTTCAAAAGAAACTACGACGAGAAACAGGAGTGAATCTCATTGCATTAACTGGTTGGATGGGAAAAGATTCGGCAAGATAGAGGATTGAATGGGCAGATGATTAGCTTGCTTTTGGGAGAGGATGAGTTGATTTGGAAGAGGATTGGCTGGCTTTGGGATAGGATGGGTTGACTTTGGGACATGGAGGATCTATACTGTAAATAGTTGATTGAAAAGATAATGATGATAGATTAGAATAAATAGATAGTTAACATAATCATGAGAGTTCTACTTAACGAATAGATTTGATGGTTGAATTTCGATGACGGCTTCTTGACTATGTAGAGATGATTTAGTTGACTATGAAAGCTAAGTAGTTTAATTATGCTGATCCATAATTGACAAGGGAGGGAAAAATAGTTGACTGGTGTTGATGTGTTTAGGATTTAGAGAAACGGCAGATGTGTTGGGAGTAATGGACGTCTGGACGAGGAAGACAGACAATAGAGACTGGTAAGGTGACACCTGGCTTTGGGAGATGGATGTGCATCATGCCGTACCCGTGCCCCGTGCCGTACCCGTGCCCCGTGCCGTACCCGTGCCCCGTGCAGCGTGTCGTACTTGGGACCCGTGCAGCGTGTCGTACTTGGGACCCGTGCAGCGTGCCGTACCCGTGCCCCGTGCCGTACCCGTGCCCCGTGCAGCGTGCCGTACCCGTGCCCCGTGCAGCGTGCCGTACCCGTGCCCCGTGCCGTACTTGGGACCCGTGCAGCGTGCCGTACCCGTGCCCCGTGCAGCGTGCCGTACCTGAGACCAGGTAACGACATCATGATAACAGCCGAACGAGCTAGTCACTAAAAAAAAGACATTTACAGCATAAGAAAGCTTGACGTTTTTGTCCAATTAACTGACTCTTGACTCTGGGTGCGTTAGCCTGCTTGATTGGTTGACGGTTGGCTGTGGTCTGGTGAACGGTCGTTGGACGGCCTGGTGAATGGAGATGGCACTTGTGTTAATGACCGCGGGGGCTAAATTCACCGGAATTGAATTGTTTACTGGGAAGCGAAAGAGTGGGCGGGCAGCATGCTCCAGCGACCCCGGGCAGGACCGGCCGGAACGGAACGGAGTGAGATTGCATGAAATTAAGAAGCAAGTCACCAGCATTCCAATCCACACACCATCTCCAACACGCGCCCCCCCCCCCCCAGCCTCGCTTCACCACCACCACCACACACTTCATCTCCAACAAGAGCCCCAACAATCCCCCACAACATATCTCAGCCAGGCTCTCAGCGGCCCGGCGTGAAGGCCTCTACACTGACTTGCCTCCCCATTAACCTCCATCTATTACCGAAATTACACAGTGGGAACTGTGAACTGATTTACAGTGTAGCGGCCTGCTGCTCCATCACTCCAGGAGGGAGGATGAAAGGAGAGGGAGAAGACGATGAACAGGAGGAGGAGGACCAGCAGGAGAATGTAAGAAGGGAGTGGGAAGGGGTGCGTGGGTATTGAGATAAAAGTAGATTGCTGTAGAGAGATAGATATAGAAATAGATATGGAAATATAGATATAGAGATGGAGAGTCTCGTATTATTATTGGCTTCGTTATCGACTCACAATCGGGGGATCCCAGACTCGATTCCCCGGCAGAACAGAAATGATTAGGCATGTTGTCTTTCACCTCAAATACCTGTTCACTAGCAATAAACAAGTGCCCCGAGAGTTAAGCAACTGTTGTAGGGTTGCATCCTGAGAAGGGGTCAGTAGTTCGTCTTGAGGGGAACCTCCATACAAGCCTTAAATCCCCGACGACAAGAATTATCATTATTACAGGTGAGCAGAATATATCATTATTATAGGCCTATGAATATATAGACCTATGTTCGTGAGGTTGTATGTAGATGCGACACTTCTCAGACTAAATCTCACGGGCTAATATATGGCGTCATTAGCGTTATCTCGCCAGTTTCTGATTCCCTTCCGTTAGGTATCCACCTCAGACCAGCGTTTATCAACAGGACCGGAAACTGAATTTCCTCCTCCTGTATTCCTGAGTAATTCTTGTATCTGCAGGAGGAGGAGTAGTTGGTGGCTCCATAGTGCGAACTCGTCTCATAATTATATTATTTCCACCAGTAATTACATAATTTCTATCAGGAATGATATAATTTCCATCGGTAATATCATTTCTATCAGTAATTATATTATTTCCATCGATAATGATATCATTTCCATCGATAAGGATATTTCCATCGGTAATTATATTTCCATCAGTAATTATATAATTTGCTTCAGTAATTATATAATTTGCTTCAGTAATTGTATAATTTCCAACAGTAATTGTATAATTTGTTTCAGTAATTATATAATTTCCTTCAGTAATTATATAATTTCCATCAGTAATTGTATAATTTGCATCAATAATTGAATAATTTATTTCAGTAATTGTATAATTTGCTTCAGTAATTATATAATTTGCTTCAGTAATTATATAATTTCTATCAGTAATGATATCATTTCTATCAGTAATGATATTTCTATCAGTAATGATATCATTTGCATCAGTAATTATATAATTCCCATCTGTAATTGTATAATTCTCTTCAGTTAGCTTCACTGTCGCCCCTGGTCGCCTGCACAACACCCAGCAGCCCTCTGCCATTATTATGTGATGACATATTTGGAGATTATTCCATAGAGACACACCTTCAAGGGAGACATATCTTTATTGAACTGATAAAATATGTAATAATAATAATAATATTTACTTTTGATAGCCATTTTTAGTGTGACGAGTTCATTTAATTATTCACGGGAGCCTTTGACATCTAGAGCTGTTCTCTAATGCTGTTCTACGGGCTCACCATAGCCCGTGCTACTTGGAACTCATTGTTCCAAGTAGCGAATCTTTAACAACACTAAATAATGCTGTTCTCACTCTATTGCTGCTTGTTACGGCCACTGTGAGCCAGTAACCGGGTTCTTGATGTTATGAATTCTTTTATTTATATCCGATTCTCAAGTCGGTAGTAAACTTCCAAGAACTGGCTGTATACGGCAATAAAGAATAAAGGGGGGGGGGGGAGGGATAAACAACACACGATTCAGTTCACCAATATATTTACCGTCACCATTAAATAAATATATAAATAGATTATTACTACACTTATGTACAAAGTTGTCACTTTCACGCAGGACATAAATGCGTTTGCAGTGTTCGTCAGCTCCAGTGTTTCCACAATCACTGTATCCTGTCCACTTGTACTGGACAACACTGGCGAGTTCACCTTTTTACACGGACTAGTCCGCCTACACAGTTTCACGATGTGCCCACACCCCACCTTCGCTCTCCAGCTACTCACTGGCAGAGGGCTTCAGCAACACACTGACAGGGGTCTCAGACTCACTCATACAGGGGTAGCGAACACCCTTTCTCCTCTAGCGGCTTGCTAGCAGCACTTCACTATAGGCACATCACTGTAACCCTTAATAGCCAATCCCAGGGTACAGTGATCTGCACCAACACTGCGTATGCCAGCAGCTAACACTGCTTAGATCGACGGCGGCTTATTTAGTCTTCTTTCAGGACCAAGCTAAGGGTTCGTGGACTGCCCAAGGTAAACTGCCTTCCTCGGTACAACTGCCTCCACACGTCACTTGTACTGATTTGTAGCATTACAGTATTACATGCAGCATACATTGCAAGTAATAATGCAACATTTTCCATTGTTTCTCTGGCCGCTTCTCTCGTCGTGGCCAAACTCTTGGACTGGTTGATACAGCGGAAAGGTCTCGCTTCATGCAGGTCGACGTTCAATTCCCGATGGGTAAAGTAGTTGGGCACCAGTCCTTCCCTCTGCCTTATCCCAAATCCTTGTCCTAATATCCCTTGCAAGTGCCATATAGCCATATACTGGCTTAGCGCTTTCTCCTCATAATTACCTCGCCTTGCCACGAGCACACCTCTTTCAGCGATTACTAAGTGTGTGTCAAGACCATCGCGCAGGATGGTTCGTCATACAGGGTCAGGTGATCAGTATAATCTGACTTAGAGTATAAGAGAGAGAGAGAGAGAGAGAGAGAGAGAGAGAGAGAGAGAGAGAGAGAGAGAGAGAGAGAGAGAGAGAGAGGGGGGGGGAGATATGGCCGCGGAAGGTGAATGAAAGGTCAGAAAGTCACTGGAAAGGAGAGTAAGGGGCAGAAAGTCGCTGGCAAGGGAAGAAAGGGCAGATAGCCGTGGAGAGAGAGAGAGGGGCGGCCCGGGGGATGAAGACAGCTAAAACCATCGACATAAACCAGAAAATAATGAACCATTAAATTCGAGCCCCAACGCTCAAAAAACCCAAAGTTAAGAATTTTTCACTTTACATCGTAAGGGCAGGACGGGTGCTCGTGGATGGGTAAGGGCTCGTAGACGGGTAGGGGCTGGTAGACGGGTAGGAACTGGTAGACGGAATAACTTGGAGTCAAGAGCACAACCGTAAACACTATTCCTTAAAAGAAATCACATCTTTTTAATATTCATCTTTTCAACATCAAAATCTCATTTGAGTTAGAAGACCAAAATTAATGGCGAAAATGAGGTTAATATTCCCCCCAAGGCCTCGATCATAACCGCATTGAATTTTCTCATTTCCAATTTAACAGGCAAAAAAAATAAAAAAAAAATAGCCAAGTTGGAGAATTCTGAAGATCTCGAAGGAACGACTTAGAGGGCGACTAGTTAAATCTTATCCGAAGGAGCTAACTCATTTTTAAAAGGTGATTGTGGAGAAAATTACGATCTGCCAGAGTGCTTTTTCTTAATCCTCTCTGTGATATAATGTAGATTTCACACTTTTTTTTTTAAGAAATTCCCGTCTCGATTTTATGTTAATTATCATTTACTTGGTGATGTGCAGGGCTCTTCTTCTTCACGAGTTCGTGAGTAAACAGAGTCATGAAGGAAAGCCTTTGCCAACACAAACAGTCTAGAGCGCCGTGGACAAGAGTGATCGAGTTTTAACGAGCCGCGAACGGTGAATTGGGGTCAGTGGTCATTGCGGGATAAGGAGTGGGATCTTGAGCGATGGTTAGGCCTACACGTGTTTTCTACAATGTAAGTAGTAGGATAGTAGGATAGTAGGCCTTAATTTACCGCCACCAAGGTGGAGAGACTTATAATAAAGGTGACCAAATGAAAGTGAGAAAAAAACCATATATAACATTCTTAAGGATAATATTTGTGTGTATAAGTTTATATATAATATATATGTATATATAATCCAATATATATACGTATAGATAGATAGGCCCAGTTCTCTGTAAATTATACCTTAACACGCTGGGAGACGGAGGAAAGTGGATGAACACGGACAAAGACAACACTACAACACTATATATTCCCTGCAAATGTGATGAGAAGCAGAGTGGGCAACCTATCCTTGAGCCCGGACAATCTTGCTCTGCATTCCCATTGGCCAGCTGGAGCAGTAGGTGTCGAGTAAATGGGTATAGTTCTCTCCTGGTGTTGTCGATGGCACGGCGTACCTAAGGGGGGTGATAGTGAATGAGACGGTGCTTGGTGTTAAGTGGCCGGGCTGGGTCTGCGCGCGCCTCTGGTTCTTGTCTTTCGACTATTTCGCTTGTGGCTGGTTTTCTGTAGACCCTTGCTGGTTGTGTGTACTGCCTAACGCCTTAAGACGGGGTCTGTCAGCTCCCGTCGTCTAAGTGGGTCTGTCTACCCCGACGTCTAAGTGGGTCTGTAAAAGCGTTGGTCATATTCATATAATTCAAGACTTCTTCAAGAGCATGTTAGCGTTCGTCGTGTTCTTGAAGCATATGGGACGATGTGCATCTTCTTCTCTTCTGATTTGGAACGGCCTCGAGGAATTTGTTGCGCGTCTTGTGGTCAGTTGAAAAGAAGTTGGTGTAGACTCTAACGTGTTAGAGTCTGTCCCACGTCAGTCTGGCGAGGGACAGGTGGCTTCACCACGTCAGTCTGTGTCGTGTTAACTTACAGAACTGTCCGTTAGTGCTAGCTGTGGAGTCCGTGTTCATGACTGGCCACAGCGTGCAAAATCGAATGTCCTGACCAGGCACGGTCGAACCCAAGCCTGACCTACAGTTGGGCGCAGGGTTGACCAGCCACTCGGTGAAACACGTCCTCGTCATGACGAATGAAGCGTTGGCCTCGCACGCGTGGAGGTTCGCGGTTCGAGTCTCCTACAACCCAGGTAAATGGAATGGGACGGTTTATAAACATAAAACACAACTACGCCATTTTTAGACCAAAAACAAAAGGTCACCAAAGGCTTAGATTAGCAGAATGGGGCGGAAAAACTAGCTCCTCACATGTTTGCCTCGTCAAAAGTAATGAGGACAGGACAATTAGGTGAGTACACACACACACACACACACACACACACACACACACACACACACACACACACACACACACACACACACACACACACACATACACACACACACACACACACACACACACACACACACATACACATACACACACACACACACACACACACACACACACACACACACACACACACATACACACACACACACACACACACACACACACACACACACACACACACACACACACACACACTATTCAACACTGGAGGGACGCAAACAAGGGGACACAGGTGGAAGCTGAGTACCCAAATGAGCCACAGATACATTAGAAAGAACTTTTTCAGTGTCAGAGTAGTTAGTAAATGGAATGCATTAGGAAGTGATGTGGTGGAGGCTGACTCCATACACAGTTTCAAGTGTAGATATGATAGAGCCCAGTAGGCTCAGGAACCAGTACACCAGTTGATTGACGGTTGAGTGGCGGGACCAAAGAGCCAAAGCTCAACCCCCGCAAGCACAATTAGGTTAGTACAATTAGGTGAGTACACACACATCAAAGTGAACAGAAAACGTACGCACATCTTCACGAAAAGAATGACATCAACACATCAAGTGTCTCTCTTTCCACTGAACGTTTCAAGATTGTTTTGTTTCCATCAAGATTCTCGTATTCCGAACTCACAAAGAGAGAGAAGTTCTTGTAGTTCTGTTCTACAGTTGTCCCGGTAAGAGAGGGAGGAAATTATCAGGGGAAAGCGCCAAGCCAATACGACTATACAGCACTGGGAAAGGGATGGTCAGGATAAGGATTTGGGATGGGACGAGGGGAAAGGAATGGTGCCCAACCATTTGGACGGTCGGGATTGAACGCCGACCTGCATGAAGCCGTCGCTCTACCGTCCAGCCCAAGTGGCGTCCCGGTGAGCGTAGGGAAGTTGGTGTCAAGTGAACAAGATTCTTGTTACATCGGGGGAGAGTTTTCTACGCCACGGAAGTTTTCAACGCTAATGGAGGTGTTTCAGTCGAACTGGTGCAAGTCGAGCACCACCGTCTCGGGGGTATATTGCTTTGTCGGCCGGAGGTGATGAAAGGGTCTGGATCCTGTTATGTCGTCCCTCGACCCCAACACACACTAAGAAAACTCACAGTTGGAGACTCTCTGACCTGCTTTGAAAGCTAACGGTGAAAAGAGCTCAAAGCGTCAGTAAAATATATACCAGTGCGTCAAACATATATATATATATATATATATATATATATATATATATATATATATATATATATATATATATATATATGCAGGAAAACGTGTTTTCCTGCAGGCAAATATCTAGGTGAATCTAGTAAACATTAACGTTATGGAAAACTAAAGAAAAGGAGAACGGAAAATGGTGCAAAAGCGGGCGTTAAAAGAATAGATTCAGTTGCTTCAATTTTTTAATATAGACATCGGGCGTTTCTACAACTGGAATTGTACGATGCAAGAAGAAATAAAAGGAAAACTCTGCTTTTACTTCGCTTGCTTGCTCTCTCTCTCTCTCTCTCTCTCTCTCTCTCTCTCTCTCTCTCTCTCTCTCTCTCTCTCTCTCTCTCTCTCTCTCTCTCTCTCTCTCTCTCTCGCCAAACACCAGCGAACCCAATTTAAGAATTCTCAACGGAGAAAGTCTACAAAAAAGAAAGTCTACAAAAAAATTTGAATTTCCGAGAATTTCAGGGTCTCGACTTAGCGAATTGTTTATTTATGCCAGTTGAAATAAAGAGTGCCTCTGGTGCCACAGTGAGATACAGAAGTCTCTCTCTCTCCCCCCGGTGGCAAGGTGAGGAACAGAAGCGTGTCTCGAGCTACACTGAGATACAGAAGGGTGTCTGGAGGAACAGTGAGGTACAGAAGGGTGTCTGGAGCTACAGTGAGGTACAGAAGGGTGTCTGGAGCTACAGTGAGGTACAGAAAGATATCTGTTGCAACATCGAAGGTTCCCATTCTTGGGATAAACTCTGTCGTCCATCTCAGAACACCTTGTAAAGAATTTTATGTCCATTGGATAGTTCGGTGCCCAAAACTGAGGTGCAAGGCCTTAAATAAGATTAAGGACCTGCTTGAGACGCTATGCGTGCTAGTGGCTGTACAAGAATGTAAGAACTCTTTGTATATTAACAAGTATATGTTATATGTATATGACATATACCTGTATAACAAGTATATCCAAGCACGTGCTTGTCTGATAGGTTTTGAAGGGCTTGTTTAAACAATCACGGAGGCGTTTTATTATTGAAATTTATGACTATTAAAGCTCGTGTTTGACTTTGTGTGAGCATTTGGCTTCAGACTGCACTTAAATTATATATTTTTGCATATTTTATAATTTGTATTTTCATCCAAAATTTACTAGTGCCTTCTGAGAGTCAGTGTGCTATAGTGCCTCTGAGAGTCAGTGTGCCATAGTGCCTCTGTGAGTCAGTGTGCTATAGTGCCTCTGAGAGTCAGTGTGCTACAGTGCCTTCTGAGAGTCAGTGTGCTATAGTGCCTCTGAGAGTCAGTGTGCTATAGTGCCTCTGAGAGTCAGTGTGCTATAGTGCCTCTGAGAGTCAGTGTGCTACAGTGCCTTCTGAGAGTCAGTGTGCTATAGTGCCTTCTGAGAGTCAGTATGCTATAGTGCCTCTGAGAGTCAGTGTGCTATAGTGCCTTTGAGAGTCAGTGTGCCATAGTGCCTCTGAGAGTCAGTGTGCTATAGTGCCTCTGAGAGTCAGTGTGCTATAGTGCCTCTGAGAGTCAGTGTGCTATAGTGCCTCTGAGAGTCAGTGTGCCATAGTGCCTCTGAGAGTCAGTGTGCTATAGTGCCTCTGAGAGTCAGTGTGCTATAGTGCCTCTGAGAGTCAGTGTGCTATAGTGCCTCTGAGAGTCAGTGTGCCATAGTGCCTCTGAGAGTCAGTGTGCTATAGTGCCTCTGAGAGTGAGTGTGCTATAGTGCCTCTGAGAGTTAGTGTGCTGAATTATGAAAGCTACTTTGCATTTTTGATGTAAAGAACGGAAAATGATTACATAATGATGTGTACTCGTGTGTGTGTGTGTGTGTGTGTATGTGTGTGCGTGTGTGTGCGTGTGTGTGTGTGTATATGTGCGTGTGTGTGTGCGTGTGTGTGTGCGTATGTGCGTGTGTGTGTGTGTGTGTGTGTGTGTGTGTGTGTGTGTGTGTGTGTGTGTGTGTGTGTGTGTGTGTGTGTGTGTGTGTGTGTGTGTGTGTGTGAAGGTAATAGGAGAGAAAAATCACTGGTGCTTTTATGAATAATTATAACGCTTCTGTTTTGTTAATTCTGAATATTAAAATTTTAGTGTTCCTTGCACTGTTGAAAGGGGGGGGGGGAGGGGAGAAGGGGGGGAGGAGGAAACCGTCAGGAGAAAATGAGGATGGTAGTCTCTTTCTTTATCAGGAGAAAGCGCCAAGCCATTACGACTATGAAACACTTGGAAGGGATCAGGAAGGGGGGGGGGTTGGAGGGAGGGGGAGAGAGAGAGAGAGAGAGAGAGAGAGAGAGAGGGGGAGAGAGAGAGAGAGAGAGAGAGAGAGAGAGAGAGAGAGAGAGAGAGAGAGAGAGAGAGAGAGAGAGAGAGAGAGAGAGAGAGAGAGAGAGAGAGAGAGAGTCATTTATTTATAATTAAGCAACTTTGTATCTTTAGTCATGTTGGCTGCACAAAATGTTCTTGAAATGCTGTTCTTGGTCATTGGTAAAGCATTTTCTTGGAGGTAGTAGAACGCTTCCGCAAACAGAACCAACTTGCACAGATAGCTACAAAAATGTAAACATGGCCCTCTAAAAGCAGCTAACATTATGGATTTCTCTATAAATTAACATTTTATCCCAAATCTTGTCGCTGCTGTTGATATTCAACCGGTCCTCTTAAATATAACGTCGCTTTTCGCTCGTATGCGCGCTATGGCCAAAAGTAGCCGTAATTTGAAATGAAATCGACTCACAAAAGTGACGTACTGTCCCGTTTTCTGTTTGAGTCGTCCGGCCTACTCGGAAAGGTTAGGAGAGGAAACTTTCAATTAACATTTTCGATAAAATTTTGAACCTTTATGAGAACTTCCTGCCCACCTAACCTACCGGAGGAAAATTAACTTACTGTTGTTGAAAAAAAATCCCAAATTTATTTTAATTTTTTTTTTTAATTTTCAAATTACGTCCACTTTCGGCCATACGGACAAACAGCCAAAAGCGACGTTAATTTTAAGAGGACAGGTTGGATATTCAGCAACGCTTTTGAAAAAAAGTAGAAGTTCCTCATCATTCTTCAACCTTAGGTGTAGCTACAGGCTCGTCCTGCTCAAGGCCGGTGTTCCAAAACTGTTTTGTAACCCCTTATCAGTATTATACCACTACACATGCGTCACCCAGTTCGATGGACACAGAATCCATATAGTGAGCGCCAGGCTTGTGAGCACACGCTTCAAACGTAGTCCACTGGAACTTGGGGGGTGTTTGGAGGCCCACGCTACCTGGCAGACAGTGGGAGAAGCACCACCACCACCACCACCACCTCCACCGACAACACCACCACCACCACCACCGCCACCACCTCCACCTGGGAGTTAGACAGGTACAGTCTTCCTGGACTGTACCTGTCTAACTCCCAGGTACCTATTTACTGCTAGGTAACAGGGACATCAGGGTAAAAACAACATTTTGCCCATTTGTCTCCGCCTCCACCGGGGATCGAACCCGGAACCTCAGGATTACGAATCCGAAGCGGTGTCCACCCAGCTGTTATGAGTTAATGGGTTACGAAGCAGCTATAGCAAGCTTGACTAAGCAGCACGCGAGTGAAAAAAAGTACAATATAGCTAAGAGCAACATAGCACCTTACTTCCCTTCCCTCATTTTGTCTTTGTTCTTTTCGCCTTGTTTCTCTTTCTGTCGTCTCTCTTATTCCTACCTCCTTGCTCTTGTTCTTCACCTCCTCCTCTTCCTTCTCCCCATATCTTCAATCTCCCATTATGTCTCACCGTTTTCTCAGAATGGGAACTCTGATATATTCTTTGTGTATAAAGAAATCCGTTTCCCGCTCAGTGGCGCCCGTGTCCCTAGGACCACAGTACTCACTTAGTTGTGCTTGCGGGGGGGTTGAGCTCTGGCTGCTTGGTCCCGCCTCTCAACTGTGGGGTCCCTGGACTGTTGTTCCCCCCCCCTCGACTCCTTGTTACCCTACAACACTGTCCCTCCACCACTCCACGGGCTCCTCCCTATACCATAACACAGATAATGAGGTCATATCTGCGTGTATCACGTCCTATCCGGCCCCCATATTGCCCTTTCACCCCCCCCCCACATAATCCACCCCATATTGCCCCTCACCCCCACACATTCCACCCCATATTGCCCCTCACCCCCACACATTCCACCCCATATTGCCCCTCACCCCCACACATTCCACCCCTGGTTCTCTAAGGAGGAAAGTGGTTTGGATTACGAAGGCGTGTACGAAATAAATATTTAGCTAAGAAATGAGTATCTTAATTTAATAAACGTACCTTATTTGTTTTATTAAGTTACCTAAAGAGGACACCAACTCACTATGATGCAGTGCCATCAACCGGAACTGTGTGTGTGTGTGTGTGTGTGTGTGTGTTTACTAGTTGTGTTTTTGCGGGGGTTGAGCTTTGCTCTTTCGGCCCGCCTCTCAACTGTCAATCAACTGTTTACTAACTATTTTTTTTTCCACACCACACACACACACACACCCCAGGAAGCAGCCCGTGACAGCTGACTAACTCCCAGGTACCTATTTACTGCTAGGTAACAGGGGCACTTAGGGTGAAAGAAACTTTGCCCATTTGTTTCTGCCTCGTGCGGGAATCGAACCCGCGCCACAGAATTACGAATCCTGCGCGTTATCCACCAGGCTACGAGGCCCCTGTGTGTGTGTGTGTGTGTGTGTGTGTGTGTGTGTGTGTGTGTGTGTGTGTGTGTGTGTGTGTGTGGAGTCGTTGTCAAGTGGTTGAGCTCATCCGAGATTTGATATCTTGAAATGATGCTCAAATAGCGTTTCATAATGATGTACAGTGCGCCTTTAGACACAATTTGACCATCACATTAAGAGACATCAGATGACTGATGAGATCACTCTCGAGTGTCTGTAGAGGAAACACCACCAAGATCCTGGGTTCTTTCCCTCGGCCAGATGATAACTAGTCAAGCAGGTAGTTAAAAGATAAAATATTTTATTTGTTGTGTTACTAGTTTTTATAGAGATAAAATATAGGTCATGTTGACCAGACCACACACTAGAAAGTGAAGGGACGACGACGTTTTGGTCCTTCCTGGACCATTCTCACTATCGACTTGAGAATGGCCCAGGACGGACCGAAACGTCGTCGTCTTATCTTCTAGTGTGTGGTTCAGTTATCTTATCCTTAAGTAACACATACAGCTTCACAGAGCCCCAGTGCCAACGTCTCACTCAATTTACTCAACACATTACCAGATACTTCAACCACTAGGAACAATGAGCTATTCATGAGTGCAGTGCAATGATTTGATAGTGTTCCCAGGATGGGCTTTGTTCCAGACGAGTGGATAATTACACACTATTAATGGAACAAAAGGAAGATATTTTTCATTCGGTGGACCGGGGCGGGGGAGGGGGGGGGGGGTGTGAGAAGGACTGAAATAGACAGCCACTGGCTATGGTTGTAGGGTTTTGGGTAGTTACCTTCCCCACCATCTACCATGGCGCTCAGCTCATGGTAGCCATCTATTTCACCATCTACCATCCAGTTCTCTTCATGGTAGCTACCTCCACCATCCACTCCCTCCCGTTAGATCAGCTACTCTTTCTCTCAACTTCCATCCTCAACTCAAAATCGCTCCATCCCTTGCACTAGATGGAATCCACTGCTGCTCCCTACATTCACTTATAACCCCCCACCTTCCTCTCCCTACCCCCCCCCCCCCCCACCTCCCTCACCTTAAATGCATCCCATTCCACAATGGAATCGCTTCCACAACCCAATCATTCCCTGTTAGAGTCACACCACCTTACATTATACCTCTCACTGTAGACTCGGTTCCTGAATCTATGCAGGCGAAGAGTCACAATAACGTGGCTGAAGTATGTTGACCAGACCACACACTAGAAGGTGAAGGGACGACGACGTTTCGGTCCGTCCTGGACCAGTCTCAAGTCGACCTGAGAATGGTCCAGGACGGACCGAAACTTCTGAATCTATAGTCACTTCCTTGTAATCATGCCTATTTCAGCTGGTAAATTTGTGATACGTAATATCTTGCGTTAAGTGAAAATATGTACTTGTGTATATATAGAATTGTAAATAGTGTTGAGAACGTGCTGCAGATTTGACAGAGATTAATCGACATCATTAAGATGATGAACCGGAAGATAAGCCAATAAGGTATTTACTCAGGAGAGGGAGTGACCTTTGACCTCTCGTCTGATCTTGCAATATCAGATGTGGTCCTTGGTTTAGGCGTCTCCCCCGAATTGTAACTTGGGGGGTACGTACGATGTCCGTGGTGCGGTGTACGTGATTGATGGCTCTGGGGGACGAACCAGTGGTGTTCCTAGTTTACGGTACTTGATTCATAGCACACAGAAATCTCAATAGCGTGATGCATCAAATGAACAAAAGCTCAGTTCAGTCGTCGCTCAGTCGATAAAGGCAGCGTCTGGGATGATCTCGGATGTAGGTTCGAATCCTCGTCACGGCCCTTGTGGATTTGTTCACTTGATTCATAGCTTCACTTTCTAACTCTTGAACCTAGATACACGTCCTGTCCTTTGAACTTGGATCTTCATCAAAACTTACTACTTTCCCAAAAGAAAGAAGTATCTAATTTAAAACAAAAACTTTCACTATCTAAAATTTGATTTGCTCACATTACCATATTTGCTTTATCTAGGATTCTAGGTTATAGTCCTCTTCCCCCCCCCCCTTGTTTGCTTACTTACCCTTGATTCACTCATTTAAGATTCACTTAATCTTGAATCACCCTCCTCTTCCCCCTCCTCCTCACTCTTAAAGAGTCGCTTCCTAGCAATTCACGTTTTCAACCAGGGGAATTTTCCTGTTTCCTCGCCATAAATAATAAAGCTACAGCCCCAACACTAGATTCCCTTCCTCTAGACACTTAGATTCGCTCACTGGCTTTCAGTGTTCTCCCTCACACAGATTTCCCAGCTTCCCCCCTAGTCAATGACAGAGAAACAAGGCAATTCACCGCTTCGTTTGTACCTTATTTACCGTTAAAAAATATTTAGGATGGGCTAAAAAAGAATGGATTGGCAATGTTACTTTTGTTTCGAGTTTGTTTAGGAACTGACTAGTATGTTAGGGGAAGGGCGGTAAAATCAGAGAGAGAGAGAGAGAGAGAGAGAGAGAGAGAGAGAGAGAGAGAGAGAGAGAGAGAGAGAGAGAGAGGAGGGGATGTAATATATATAAATATATATATATATATATAATGTGAAGAAAGAGTCAGAACAGGGGTGATAAAGAGGTTTGCAAGTTCAATCTGGAAAAACCTTATCATTCAACACCTCAGTTGCTTCGCTAGTTCAGTTGAAGCAATTCGCTGATCAAGCAGCCATTCCACAGCTGCTCGAAAGGTCAGTCTGGATCATTAGTGGGCCATGCTTAACCTTTCGCTCTGCGTCAAGTCCAAGGAGTGACCTTTAACCAGCGTATATGAGAGGACCTGCGCCGTAGCGAGGAGGTAGTCTAGTAGCGGGAACGAGGACATGGAGGAGTACGAGCACAGATGGCTTGGTAAGGTAACAACAGTTCCAAGTATTCACCGTCGCCAAGTTTATCTTGAAATTTTCGAGTGTCTGTGCCTTCTGTCTCGCTTGATTCTCGCACCAGACGTGGGTGTATCTTAGAAGACACACACACACACACACACACACACACACACACACACACACACACACACACACACAAATAGAATGCATAAGGCAGTGATGTGGTGGAGGCAGACTCCATACACAGTTTCAAGTGTAGATATGATAGAGCCCAATAGGCTCAGGAACCTGTACACCAGTTGATTGAAAGTTGAGAGGCGGGACCAAAGAGCCAGAGCTCAACCCCCGCAAGCACAAATAGGTGAGTACACACAGCAGAACAGCCTTCAGAAACCCGAGTAGAGAATCCTTCAGGACCTTGTATACCACATATGTCAGACCAATCCTGAAGCATGCGGCTCCAGCATGGAGCCCGTAACATGTCAAATTTTGATATAAGGTATCAGAGCTACGAAGGTTGTGTTCCCTGAGTACTCTATCATATCCTCTCTCTCTCTCTCTCTCTCTCTCTCTCTCTCTCTCTCTCTCTCTCTCTCTCTCTCTCTGTCTCTCTCTCTCTCTCTCTGTCTCTCTCTCTCTCTCTCTCTCTCTCTCTCTCTCTTTCTCTCTCTCTCCCTCCCTCCCGCCAGCAGTCGTGTCAAGTAGCAGCAAGTCAGGGAGCCTTCCGCTGTTAAAGGAACGTACCGTAAAGTTACCAAGCTCTGAGAGAGCAGTTGTTCCGTCTCCTGGCTCGGCTCTTTTTCCTTACCCACCTTCACTACTTTCAATTTCTTTGAAAAGAAATTTGTTTCAAAAATAACTCCTGGAATCATTCCTTGGTTTAGATATGTTGATGATATCTTGTGCATTTGGCCTTCAGATGTAAACACAGACGAATTTGTAGCCAAACTTAATGACCAAGTCACCTCCATAAAATTTACTATGGAGACTGAAATTGATAAATGTTTGCCATTCTTAGATGTGCTTATTCATAGGGAAAACTCTTCATTAAAGTTTAGTGTTTACAGAAAACCTACGAACAATTTATCTTATGTTCATTATTTTTCAGGGCATAAATACAATGTAAAAAAGTCAATTTTTTCTTCAATGTATTTAAGAGCTCTTCGAGTTGTGAGTCCAGAATTCTTAGATGAAGAATTTAAGAATATTGATTCGATTGGTCTTAAGCTTTGTTACCCACTGAATTTTTTGGAAGTTTGTCGTAACAAAGCTCGTCGTACATATTATAATAATGTATGCAGTGAAAGGACTCGCCCAAAGAATGTGTTATGTTTACCATATTTCTCTGGGTTTGAAAATATTGTCAAGGCCTTGAAACTTTTTAATATAGATGTAATGTTTAGCTACGAAAACACTGTTGGTAAGCTATTAGTAAGGAACAGCCCTCGTAGTGATAATTGCGTCATTTATAAAATACCTTGTAAGGAATGTAATAAGTTCTATGTCGGGCAAACATCTAAAGATTTAAAATGTAGAATATCGCAACATAAATACTCTGTAAGACATGGCCAATTATCTAATGCTTTGTTTGTGCATTTGTCAGAAAAAGCTCACCAAATTGATTGGGAGAGTGCGTCTTCAATAACAAATTGTAAAAGCACCTATAACAGAAACATAATTGAATCCGCTTTGATACAGATCACCAAAGAAAGTAATTTGAATATTAGCAGTGGTCTATATAACTTAGATCCATTTCTAATAGATCAGCTAAAGGGCGATTTAAGTAGAATCATTGAAAAACATTTGTCTCACTAATTTATTGTATATATTTACCTCTTTATGTTATAATTACCTATGCATTATGCTTGTATGTCTGCTGTATCAGATGGGCCATTGGGCTACATCGGATGGGCCAATTGGGTGCATCTGATGGGCCAATGGGCCTTCTGCGTTGTCCAAGTATTGTACCTCACCTTACTTCACCACTCTCTCCTGCCTATTTATACCCATCACTCGATCTGTAAAATGACCTTCTGAAGATGTATTTAATATACGAAAGTACTTAAGGAAATTTCCTGTTTCATTTTTCCTCCGTGGTCTGACATTGTCACATTCTTAATCACGTGTTTATTTTCGTGATATACACACATATATATATATATATATATATATATATATATATATATATATATATATATATATGAACACTATATATATATATATATATATATATATATATATATATAAAATGATGAACACTGAGCAGCGCTGTGGTAAACTCCTATATATATATATATATATATATATATATATATATATATATATATATATATATATATATATATATATATATATATATATATATAGGAGTTTACCACAGCGCTGCTCAGTGTTCATCATTTTATGTATTTGGCAATGGTGCTCCTCTCCTCCCTCCCAAAAAATAAATAACAATCGGTTTCCCATTTTTTCGAGTCTTCGATAATCCATAACCGCCTCCCCCCCTCCCCCCCCCACTCTCCTGCAGATCTAATCCGTCTGCATTCTCTACTCAAATGGCTTTTCTCCAGCTCTCCTCTCCTGTGTTGTTATTGGCAATTGCTGCCTGTCATCTGGACGCCCCACCAACAGTAATAGCTTTTCATTGCTCCTTGTCGCTTGTATGGCTCTGCTGGACTTGAGAAATTGGTCATATATTTCACATCGATATTTCATTAAGAGATAACTGTCTGCCGTGCACAAACACACTCCCGGTTCTTGGCTCGTCCCGTTTGTATGTTCTGTGTTTGCTTGCTTGCTTCCGTTTGTGATACCTGTTGAGGGATCGTCTCTGTTTGTCTGTGTTTCTTCCTTGCCTGGGCTTCCTCCTTCCTTGTCTAAGCTTCCGATCTAGCTTCCTTGCAAGTTTGTAGAGTTTATGCTTAACCACATTCCCTTCCCTGTCCTCTCCAACTCGATTGATGAAGATTAAGCCACCCAAAAGGTGGCACGGGCATGAATAACCCGTAAGTGGTGGCCCTTTTGAGCCATTACTAGTATCAAGAGCTGATACTGAAGATCTGTGGAGGTGCGACTGCACCCTGCGTGACGGGAGATGTCTCCCGTCTCCAACTCGATCCTCCTTCAACCTTAAGAAACTACCTTTATACCGCCTCACCCCAGAACATCTCCTTCCCCTTCAGTTTATCCCAAACCTCATCTGTCTCCTTCCTCCACCTCGAACCCTTGTCCCTCTTGGACAAGGGTTCCTGCGTTAGATCTCTCTCGCATCGCATTCCCGCTTCCCTTCCCCGCCTCAATTCCTTACCTACACCTACACCTCATCCCGCGTCTCTGTCTCCATGTCTGAGTTCGTGTCCTGGCGTTCGAGGTGCACACACACACACACACACACACACACACACACCGGTTGTTCAACCATCAGAAACTTGCGTTCCAGGCGGCTCGCTACTAAATTTTGATCAGCCCCAGAGTTCTGGAGACGTGTTCATCCAGACTCGTCTGTTGTTCGGAGACGCCATACCAAGGTTGGACTCCTGCTCCACGAGTCAGTCAGTCAGTCCAGTGTCTCGCTGTCTCATTGTCTGTCTGTGTTTCTCTCTCTCTCTCTCTCTCTCTCTCTCTCTCTCTCTCTCTCTCTCTCTCTCTCTCTCTCTCTCTCTCTTTTCTTTCTTTCTTTACATTGCCTACGTGAGACCAGTCTTAGAGTATGCCGCGCCATCATGGAGAAGAAACACATAGGGAACTGGAAAAGGTTTAGAAGTTTGCGACAAGGCTCGTCCCAGAGTTACGAGGGATAGGGTATGAAGAGCGCCTGAAGGAACTGTGCCTTACGACACTAGTATATTTCTAGGACACTAGGATCAAGAAGGGAAAGAACGGGGGATATGATAGGAGCATATAAAATACTCAGGGATATTGACAGAGTGGAAATAGACGAAGTGTTCACACTGAATATTAACAGAACGAGGGGACATGGATGGAAGCTGGAGACTCAGATGAGTCACAGAGCAACCCGTTCTCTTAAAAATAACGTCACTTTTCGCTCGTATGCGCGCTATGGCCAAAATTGGACGTAATTTGAAATGAAATCGACTCACAAAAGTGACATACTATCCCGTTTTCTGTTTGACTCGCCCGGCTTACTCGGTAAGGTTAGAAGAGGAAACTTTCAATTAACGTTTTTCATAACGTTTTGAAACTTTATGAGAATTTCCTGCCCACCTAACCTATCAGAGGACCCTTAACTTACTGTTGTTGAAAAAAAAAATAGGAGCTTCACTGACATTTAAGGAGGACTTCATTGCAGCTGATTGGAGGTGCTGTGGGAGAGCCTGACATATTTTGAGGACGCAGATGATGATTGTAATAGGGGACCTCGAGTACTGGAATAGAGGATCATAAGGACCTCGATATCTGAGGAAGTGCTTGATTGCGTTTTTGGCGTGAAAGGCGCAATGCAAGGGGAGAGATTGATGCTTTTGTAGAGTAGGTCATATATGAATATTATATGTGCCATGCATTACAGCCTAAGGCAGTGAAGGAAGCAGAAGGTTGTGGACTGAGGCTCAAGCAGCAGCCTGATAGTTATAGGTTAGAGACATAAGGTGACATCAGAGTGTGGGCAGTTGGTAGTCGCCTAAGAGGTGATTGTATTGTTTTATAACTATTTCATTTATGTGTATTGTGTATGTTTTTGTATTAAATATTATGTTAGCTGGCTTTTTACCCTTGACCTGTCGAGGCTTCCTGGCTAAAGAGAGAGAAGACACTGCTATAACTTGGGTGATAGTGGACTATAACCGACTAAGGGGGATTGAGAGAGCATCCCAAAATAAGGAGAGTGCGGGGAGTCACGATGGCTCAGTATTTTGTGTTTGTACACAAGACAACTAAGCAGTGTGACAGAGTGAGCCGCACCCGCGAGTAAAGGCGACGCTGAACCCCTCTCCCAGAACCACACGCTTAGCAGAGTGATCTCCTAAATAATAGCAAGCACTCCGGTGGTCATTGCTGGTCGACCGACGGTAGCGGGAGTGTGGCTGCCGAGGTCAGCTGCTCGTTCTGTCAGGGAGTGGTTGGGACCTCTGTTCAATGGTCAGCGAATATCAGGTTGGTTCTGATAACCAAGTTTCAGTGCAGGGACAGAGAGACCTCTCCCAACTCCCATCCCCCCCCCCTGATAGTACACACACACACACACACACACACACACACACACACACACACACACACACACACACACACACACACACAGGCTCAGGAATCTGTACACCAGTTGATTGACAGTTGAGAGGCGGGACCAAGAGCCAAAGCTCAACCCCCGCAAGCACAATTAGGTGAGTACACACACACACACACACACACACACACACACACACACACACACACACACACACACACACACACACACACACACACACACACACACTCTTTCACACTGTCACACCAAGCTCCCAGTGGGATTTTTTGAGTGCCAGTTCGCCGCAGGAGACCCCTTTTCCCCCCAAAAAAAATCATGAAAGTTAGGGAATACGAGGTAGGGAGGCGGGCGGTGGCGCGAAGATCTCAACGACTCCTGCGGCTCCGTCGGAAGGAAGCCTTCCGGGACGAGGCTTGGAGGGGCGGCAAAGGCAGTCTTAAAAATATTGTTTGAACTCCATAATAATTTTTGGAGAATTTAAGGAAAATTTTAAGGAAGTGACATGAACTCCTCGGGAGTATTCAAGACGAATTTGCAAATTTTTGTACAAATGCTCTTAAAGATGTTTGATAATTTATCTGAGTGAATTGTATTTGAAGTTTTAAGGTGTTTTGTGAGTTGCTGCGGCGTCAAAGACTGTAAACAGAGAATCATATAGTGTCTAGTGACTGTTTTAGAGTGACTCCATGCTCCCTACCCCCCTTCCCAATGCCCACCGCCCCCTCCTCTCTCGCTCCCATCCCCCCCTCTTCCTACCCACACTATCGCTTCTCTGACCCCCCCCCTCCCCACCCCTCCTTACACTCAACTTCCCCCACTACCAACAAACACACACACAAAGGTCACATTTATATTTCCGCCCAAAACTCTGGAACGGAGAACCAGACGAAGTTGTGAGTTGGGTGCGTGTGTGTGTGTGTGTGTGTGTGTGTGTGTGTGTGTGTGTGCGTGTGTGTGTGTGTGTGTGTGTGTGTGTGTGTGTGTGTGTGTGTGTGTGCGCGCAATACCAGCACCCGTGTGGGTCCCGGGGAGCCCAAAACATGATACCCACATTTCCTGTGTTTCAACATTCTTAGTGTGGATCTCACTCTATATCCGGAGTGTTCTTGCAGGCGTGGTCCGTGGCGTGGCCTGAATCTTAACATCATCAAGCTAACTTTGAGTGTTCGTTGTCTCTTCTTGTTAGTTTGTTGATGTGTGTGTTGGCTTAGCGAGTTCTTGTGGTGATTTCCTTACCTTCTAGATGTGATGATTGTTCTCAGCTTCATTGTATTTCTGAACGTGATGATTGTACACATCCTGGGATGTTTTATTTATCATTATCGGTATCAATAATTACAATAGGCTAGTCTGGCAAATTATTACAATGAGGATAATGTATAATCCACAATGGTCATTGCCAAGGATGATCTAGGGATTAAATTAATAATATCGGTGGATGTAATCTGCCTCGATTATCATCCAGGAAATTACCTGTAAGAGTTATGGGGGAGGTGGTATTACTCGCAGGGACTTATGGCGTCATGTGTGTGTGTGTGTGTCACGGTGTGTGTGTCACGGTGTGTGTGTCACGCTATGTGTCACGCTATGTGTCACGGTGTGTGTCGTCGTGCCAGTTAGGTGTGACCACAGCTTTCCCCTCTCCCTCTCTACCTCCCTTATTCATCACCACCTTCTGCCCTCATCTCCCTTCTCGCGCATTCTCTTCCCCTCTCCCTCCTTCCCTTCTCCCCCACTCCTACACCTCCCCCACAACAAACGGCCTGTTTCCCCTTGGTCGTCACCGGACAAAACACTGCCTTGTAAATTCAAGCAAACTCCTGAAATTTCCCGCAGATTCTCGTAAATTTTCGCAAAATTCTATTAAATTCTTGACCTTTGGCGTTTCTCAGCCCCGGAGGTCTTTTATGGTGCGCATCGACCCGCGGGTAAAAGCCAGAATTACCCATATTTCGCTAATGATTTTTACTTAAAAAGGAGAGGAAAAAATTTTACCTAAATTTTTTTTGTCTTAAAGTTTTTGTGATTTCGACGAAGAAAATACTGTAGTTCATAAACAAAAAAATATAAATTTACCGTTAAAGATCCCTAACCCCCCCTTTCCACCCCCTCTTCAAGTTAAGAGGTTTTAGGCCTCTTTCAACTTAGGGCAGAGGATGTAGAACCTCATCCACTTACAGGTGGCGTTGTGGACCCCCTCCCCCCCCCTTCCTCCTAAGGGAGGCGGGTGTTGCTCCTTTCTTCCTAAGTTAGGGAATGTTGACCCCATTACCTTAAGGTAACGGTAGGTAAAAACCACTTCTGTTTGGCAAGGGGCCCGTTGTCAACCCCACATGTAGAAAGGTAGAGGTCTCACTCCGGCCTTAACAACCAAAATACTGTAGTTCACCCAAGGTTCAATCCCCGACCGTCCACCGAGTGGTTGGGCACCATTCCTTTCCCCCGTCCCATCCCATATCCTTATCCTGACCACCTTCCCAGTGCTATATAGTCGTAATGGCCTGGCGCTTTCTTTTGACAGTTCCCTTCCCATCCCAAGGGTCTTATTGCCCATCACACACCTGCACGTTAGTCAGTTATATACGGTGTCAGGTGTATACGGTGAACACACACACACACCTGGCAGAACACCACCAGATCATTTCCTCTGCGAATATCATTAGTTATATACGAACAGGAAGAGGGTGAAGACAAATATCAGGAGCACAGAGAGAGAGAGAGAGAGAGAGAGAGAGAGAGAGAGAGAGAGAGAGAGAGAGAGAGAGATATCCGCCGAACTCCGTTTACATAAGGTAAGATAACTGCTTGTAAGATGTAAACAAACTCCAAACATTTACATCTGAGATGCCTGCAAGATATCAGGGGCTATGAATAAGTTATAAGCAGCTTGTAACTCTTAATAAATGTTTGAAGATCTTCATATTCAAGCGTTCTTAGGGGGGCGCTCAAGGATCGCCCTAAGCAACTATATTCGACGTAAAATATTTTCAGATTAGGTTCATCTTGGTAAATGGAACCGATTAGGTAAATACCAGATGGTGCGCGCGCACACACACACACCTTGATATAGCTGATATAGCATCTCCTTGGGGGTCTGACGGCTGAGTGGACAACGCTTGGGATTCGTAGTTCTAAGGATTTGGGTTCGATCCCGGCGGCGGCGGAAACAAATGGGCAGAGTTTCTTTAACGCTGATGCTCCTCTTCACCTAGTAGTAAACAGGTATCTGAGAGTTAAGACAGATGCTACGGGCTGTTTCCTCTGTGTGAGTGTGTGTGTGTGTGTAAACATACACACACACAGTCAAAATCACACACAATCAAAATCAGTTGAGAGGCAGGCCCCTTTGACATGTGTAAGAGTACCTAACAGACAGGAGTCAGAACCACAATGAGGTGGGAAAAGTCGGACTGTCGTAGAGTAACAAGCGGAGTTCTTCAGACATCGGTGCTGGTGTGACCTATGTTCTCATTTCTGTTAGTGACCTAACCAGTTGTTTTCACATATCCACACATTAAAACATTGATTGTAACCATGATATATATGTGCTTCAGCCTACAGTTTAGACCTATTGTCTTATGTATGACCCTCTGTCCTGCGTGACAGTGAATACTAGCATTAACCTCAATTTAATAAGACTATCAAAATCCTCAGATTAGGCAAAATTGTAATTAATTTTGTCAATAAAGATGTTAATAATAATAATAAGTGACCTAACCACAGGAGGTGAAGCTTACAGGATGATGTCTCCAGACGTTGTAAAGTTAATGAGACGAGTAGAGACAGACGAAGATTGCAAGCCACTCCAAGATGACTTAGCGAAGCTGCATAGTTGGTCCGAGAAATAGGTAATAGGGAATACGGGAATGGGAACAGGTGCCAGGAGTAAATGGGTGATTGGTTGTTAAAGATTGGCGGGTCGTATTGCAGGAAAACTAGTTGGTAAGGCTTACCATCTTGAGATTATCTTGAGATGATTTCGGGGCTTTAGTGTCTCCGCGGCCCGGTCCTCGACCAGACCTCCACCCCCCAGGAAGCAGCCCGTGACAGCTGACTAACACTCAGGTACCTATTTTACTGCTAGGTAACAGGGGCATAGGGTGAAAGAAACTCTGCCCATTGTTTCTCGCCGGCGCCCGGGATCGAACCCGGGACCACAGGATCAGAAGTCCAGCGTGCTGTTCGCTCGGCCGACCGGCTCCCTAAGGATTGAGCTCAGGATTGGGAAAGCTCTAAGCCTGCTAACAGGAGGCAGCAATCTTCTTTTCACGTACCCACCCAGGTTAAAAAAATGGGGAAAGGGGGGGGGGGGAGAGGGGGACTATACACAGTGAAGGGAAACTACCACCCCTGCAACACAACCTGTGAGTGGATATAGCACCCAGGCTACGAGGGGGCCTCGTAGCCTGGTGGATAGCGCGCAGGACTCGTAATTCTGTGGCGCGGGTTCGATTCCCGCACGAGGCAGAAACAAATGGGCAAAGTTTCTTTCACCCTGAATGCCCCTGTTACCTAGCAGTAAATAGGTACCTGGGAGTTAGTCAGCTGTCTCGGACTGCTTCCTGGGGGTGGAGGCCTGGTCGAGGACCGGGCCGCGGGGACACTAAAGCCCCGAAATCATCTCAAGATAACCTCAAGATAACCCAACCTAACTCTGGAGTCGGAGATATAATTAGGATAACGTCAGCAGCATACTCTACACTAGCAAAAGTCAGAACATCTCTAAGGAACCTGAATGAGGTGGAATTCAGATCACAATACACCGCCTGCGTGAGATCAGTCTTGAACTGATAGGCATGAGTTAATAGGAACGACGCAAGGAGTTAAACCTCGTCACTGGGAAACAGTGGAGACATGATCACTACATATGAAATTCTCAAAGAAATAGACAGGACAGAGAAGGACAAGCTATGACACAAGAACAAGGGGACACACAGTACCCATGTAAGCCATGGAGACATCACTTATTTGTCTGTAACATAGTGAAAGAAAATGAATGCACTGCGGAGGGAAAGGAGCCTGACTCCATACACATATTCAAATGTAGACATGACAGAAAATAAAGGCAAAGGAACCCAAACACCAATCGATTGAATGGCGGAACCAAAGAGCTGCAGCTCAACTTGAGTACCACACAAATCACAATAGCGTGATGCATTAAGTGAACAAACCCACAAGGGCCGTGATGAGGGTTCGATGATTAAGGCAGCGTCTGGGATCCTCTCGGACGTAGATTCGAACCCTCATCACGGCCCTTGTGGATTTGATGGTTACACGTTAACAGACAAATATATTGACGCGCTCGCTTAAAACAGGTAATAAACACCATCATACACAAGACAAACATACAGAACACAACAACAAAAAATTTCAAATGTCTCATTTGTTCAATAAGAGAAGATTTTATGGAGAAAATTCCTTGTGTTATAGAGACAAAGAAGAAAAGTTTACAGTTCTTCAGCAAGATATTTTATGAGCAAAAAATCCAGCTTTTGTCAACATTCCCAAGATATTCTTGTACTGAAGAATTTATTGGTAAATACAACAGGTTTTTGTGTGTGTGTCCTCGCCTTATTACACTCGTCTAGTTGTGCTTGGGGGAAGTTGAGCTCTGGCTCTTTGGTCCCGCCTCTCAGCCGTCAATCAACTGGTGTACAAGTTCCTGAGCCTACTGGGCTCTATCATATCTACATTTGAGACTGTGTATGGATTCAGCCTCCACCACATCACTGCCTAATGCATTCCATCTATTAACTACTCTGAAAAAAAATCTTTCTAATGTCTCTGTGTCTCATTTAGTACTTAGTCTTCACCTGTGTCCCCTTGTTCTACTGCCACCGGGTCCGAATAATCCGTCTTTATCTACCCTATCAATACCCCTGACAATTTTGTATGTGGTAACCATATCTCCGCTAACTCTTCTGTCTTCTAGCGACGTGAGGTTCAGTTCATGTCGCCTTTCTTCGTAGCTCATACCTCGCACTTCTGGGACTAATCAGGTGGCGTACCTTTCAACCTTCAACTTCATTTTGTGCTTGATTAGATCTGGACTCCACGCTAGAGCCACATACTACACAATTGGTCTGACATACGTGATATACAAGGTTCTGAAAGATTCCTCACAAATTCCTAAAGACAGTTCTGATGTTAGCCAGCCTCGCATACGCCACTGATGATATCATTTCGATATGAGAATCAGCGGACAGGTTCGGTGTGATATCATATCCTAAATCATTCTTCAGGAAAAAACAAATTTAAATTTACTATCACTATCTAAATTCTCTTGATAGTGACAGGGGCTAGTGGTGATAGCTCAAGACGGCTGGCCGGCTGCCTGGCCGGCTGGCTGGCCGTCTGGCTGGCCGGCTGGCTGGCCGGCTGGCTGGCTGGCCGTCTGGCTGGCCGTCTGGCTGGCCGGCTGGCTGGCCGGCTGGCTGGCCGGCTGGCTGGTCCTCCAGCTGGCCGTCTGGCTGCCCTAAATTAACCAAATGAAAATCCTTATCAAGTTTGTTAGGGCCGCTTCGTGGTTGGCCGCGTTAACGACCCTCCGCCTGTTGAAGGTCCCTTGTGGCAATGTTTCTTGTGAGTTCCGGCTACGCGGCGATATAGTTAAACTGCTGCGCATTTGCATGAGAACATAAGAATAGAGGTAACGGCAGAGGGCCTATTGGCCCATACGAGGCAGCTCCTGTTTATAACCACCCAATCCCAGTCATATACATGTCCAACCCACGCTTGAAACAATGAAAGGGCCCCACTTTCACCACGTTACGTGGTAATTGGTTCCACAAATCAACAACCATGTTACCGAACCAGTATTTACCCAGGTCTTTCTTGAATCTAAACTTATCCAATTTATACCCATTGTTTCGTGTTGTCTTGTGTTGATACTTTTAATACCACTTAGATTCCCAGATACTTGGTCGCGTTTGGTAACGAATATATCGCGTTTCGGCCAAGTTGCCGAGCTGGCCAAGCGGCCAGCCACTTGGATTCATCGGTACCGCGACAGAGCCTTATCTTGCAAGGCCGGCGTTCGATCCCCCGATGATCCAAGTGAATGGGCACCATTCCGTCTTCATGACCTACCCGTTTCTCTTCATATCCCCTTCCAGTGTTGCCAAGTGAGTCTAGATTAGCACCCTCGAATCGCACGAATCACATAATCACAGTAGATGAATTATATTGAGAAACAGTAGGAGCCGTGATGAGGATTCGAACCTATGCTCTCGTCGGTGCTCCCAAGCACACGCCTTAGACCGCTACACCACGACGTGGTTGTAACCTGGGATTGAACTCTGTTGATTAATCGAACTTCTGGTTTCAATTCTTTTACCGTGTCGTAGCTCAATCGATTAAGGCAGCGTCTGGGATGCTCTCGGACGTAGGTTCGAATCATCGTCACGGCCCTTGTGGATTTGTTCATTTGATGCACAACGCTATTGTGATGTCTGTGTGTAAACTTAAATATTCCTAGGCTTAGTATAGTACACATATGTACTATATTAGGCCTCAGATAGCGTGTATTAGGCCTAGGAAGGTTAGGTTAGTTTAGTTTTTGCAACTTAAGTAGAAAATAGTTTTCCCGTTTGTCCAACTCAATAGTACCGATTTCGACTTTTTCTAACTACGTTGTATGTCGGAATATGTACTATGGTGCTCATCGTTACTATCAGTACTACCAGAGGAGGAGGATTCTCTCTTCTTTTGTTTCATGTTGTCCTGATTATCAAGCCGCTGTCACCCCGTTCTTTCTTCCCCGTCTGTCTCCCTCTTGTTTATTGTCTCCCTCCCTCTTTCTTTCTCTCCCTCTCCCCCTCACACTCTCTCTCTCTCCCTCACACTCTCCCCCTCACACTCTCTCTCTCTCCCTCACACTCTCCCCCTCACACTCTCTCTCTCTCCCTCACACTCTCCCCCTCACACTCTCCCCCTCACACTCTCTCTCCCTCACACTCTCTCCCCCCCCCCCCTCACACTCTCTCCCTCACACTCACTGTCACGCCTCCCTCAGGCCACACGTCACTCACCCAGTGACAGCTTGACAGTGATGATATACAAGTCAGACCCGGGTAACTGCCTCCGACTCACCTGCAAGAAAAAACAGAACAAAAGATTTAAGTTTAGGCAGTGATCCAGGAACAGGGGCTAGCGTCAAGCTTCCTGGGATTCAAATTGATACATTGAAAAAACTTGGGTTTTACTTGCTCGTTATACACGTGAAGGTCAATAAAAAGAGGAATCAATAGAAGCGAGTGTGTGAAGGTGTTGTGTTTGTGTGTTACTGATTGCTTGACTACGGGGGAGAGAGAGAGAGAGAGAGAGAGAGAGAGAGAGAGAGAGAGAGAGAGAGAGAGAGAGAGAGAGAGAGAGAGAGAGAGAGAGAGAGACAGAGAGAGAGAGAGAGGAAGGAAGAAGAGAGAGAGGAAGGAGAGAGAGAGAGAGAGAGAGAGAGAGAGAGAGAGAGAGAGAGAGAGAGAGAGAGAGAGAGAGAGAGAGAGAGAGAGAGAGGAAGGAGAGAGAGAGAGAGAGAGGAAGGAGAGAGAGAGAGAGAGAGAGAGAGAGAGAGAGAGAGAGAGAGAGAGAGAGAGAGAGAGAGAGAGAGAGAGAGAGAGAGAGAGAGAGAGGAGAGAGAGAGAGAGAGAGGAAGGAGAGAGAGAGAGAGAGAGAGAGAGAGAGAGAGAGAGAGAGAGAGAGAGAGAGAGAGAGAGAGAGAGAGAGAGGAGAGAGAGAGAGAGAGAGAGAGAGAGAGAGAGAGAGAGAGAGAGAGAGGAGAGAGAGAGAGAGAGAGAGAGAGAGAGAGAGAGAGAGAGAGAGAGAGAGAGGAAGGAGAGAGAGAGAGAGAGAGAGAGAGAGGAAGGAGAGAGAGAGAGAGAGAGAGAGAGAGAGAGAGAGAGAGAGAGAGAGAGAGAGAGAGAGAGAGAGAGAGAGAGAGAGAGAGAGAGGAAGGAGAGAGAGAGAGAGAGAGAGAGAGAGAGAGAGAGAGAGAGAGAGAGAGAGAGAGAGAGAGAGAGAGAGAGAGAGAGAGGAAGGAGAGAGAGAGAGAGAGAGAGAGAGAGAGAGAGAGAGAGAGAGAGAGAGAGAGAGAGAGAGAGAGAGAGAGAGAGAGGAAGGAGAGAGAGAGAGAGAGAGAGAGAGAGAGAGAGAGAGAGAGAGAGAGAGAGAGAGAGAGAGAGGAAGGAGAGAGAGAGGAGGAGAGAGAGAGAGAGAGAGAGAGAGAGAGAGAGAGAGAGAGAGAGAGAGAGAGAGAGAGAGAGAGAGAGAGAGGAAGGAGAGAGAGAGAGAGAGAGAGAGAGAGAGAGAGAGAGAGAGAGAGAGAGAGAGAGAGAGAGAGAGAGAGAGAGAGAGAGAGAGAGAGAGACAGAGATAGAGAGAGAGGAAGGAGAGAGAGAGAGAGAGGAAGGAGAGAGAGAGAGAGGAAGGAGAGAGAGACAGAGATAGAGAGAGAGGAAGGAGAGAGAGAGAGAGGAAGGAGAGAGAGAGAGAGAGAGAGAGAGAGAGAGAGAGAGAGAGAGAGAGAGAGAGAGAGAGAGAGAGAGAGAGAGAGAGGAAGGAGAAAGAGAGAGAGGAAGGAGAGAGAGAAAGAGAGAGAGGAAGGAGAAAGAGAGAGAGGAAGGAGAGAGAGAAAGAGAGAGAGAGAAAGAGCCCTAACATACATGTGCCATTGAGTCCGAATATTTATACATATGTATATACGTACATATCAGAGATCTGAGAAAAAAAAATTGTATTAACTTTCCGGGGGAAATTGAAAGAACGTCAGAGTGTGGGAGTGAGTATACTCATGTTACCCCACACCACCGGACACATGACGGTGCAGGGGGGGGGGGGTGCAGCCTCCGCCAAAGTTTACTAATTGCTTCAGTAAACTCTCCAGCTGAACGATTTACGACTAGAGAGCGGACCAGAGCATCCCCCCCCATGGCCGTAATATTTTTGGGGCTTACTCTCAAGAAACTGTAAACCTTAAAGTTTACAAATATCAATAAATATATTAGAATCAACAACAACAATAATAATAATAATAATAATTATTATTATCACTCAGGAATTACATTAAAGTACTATATATCAGTGAGAAAATCCATCAGGGCTGTGAGGTGGGCTCGAACCTGCGACCTCATGACACGCCATGACAGCGAGCATGACAGAGACCACAGCACTCCGCCCACCGCGTGGCCTGGGACGCCTGAGCCCTGCAGGTATTACCTGCTGCCTCCATAACCTTATTTGCTACATAACACTTCTGATGAAAATATGATTCGCTAGCATTTTTGTCTTAATGTCGTGTGGTGCAGCAGCTGCTGTTGCTACTGCTGCTGCTGTGGCTGCTGCTTCTATGCTGGCCACCACCACACTAAGGTAAGGCTAGCCACCACCACACTAAGGTAAGGCTGCCCACCACCACACTAAGGTAAGGCTGCCCACCACCACACTAAGGTAAGGCTGCCCACCACCACACTAAGGTAAGGCTGGTTACCACCACACTAAGGTAAGGCTGCCCACCACCACACTAAGGTAAGGCTGCCCACCACCACACTAAGGTAAGGCTGCCCACCACCACACTAAGGTAAGGCTGCCCACCAGCTTACACAGAGCTACGTAATTATTTTGCCTAGTTATTGACAGTCGAGATGACTCACAAATCAACGCTGTTATTCAAGTTGTTTAAATACTTCTCACGGTACAACTTTCCTTTCTTACCTTTGCCTTGGTTCGTTACTTAAGAAAAAAACAAGAAATTAGTGTTTTTAAAGAAAGCACAAATGTCTTGTGCTTTAATTTGTGTTTGCAAATTAGTAATTTAATTAGTTAATATCAACATACAACACGATCTGCATATCTAGCAAATTTAATTTCGATTAACTGATAGTAATCATCAATCAATACAATCTTTTTTTCTTTTTTTAAGTAACAAAGCTTTTTTTTCCCTAATAAAGAACAGACAGAATCAAAGGCAAGCTCCATAATGCCGAACATCAGATACAAGCATACACATTGGGCGATTTTTTTTAATTGAATTGGAACATGGGATTGTAGGCTTTTGAGGACCAAAGAACATTCGATAGATCTTATGGTTTGGTGAAGGTCCTGTGTTGCCTGTAGACTGTAACAGTGTACACTGCACAGTTACTGTGTGACAACTGTCTGGCTCATGTGTTATTAAAATATGTATTCACAGAGAGAAGGGAAGAGAGAGAGAGAGAGAGAGGGTAGGGGGGAGAGAGAGAGGGAAGGGGAAGAGACAGAGAGAAGGGAAAGAAACAGAGAGAAACGAGACAGAGAGAAGGGAAAGAGACAGAAAGAAGGGAAAGAGACAGAGAGAAGGGAAAGAGACAGAGAGAAGGGAAAGAGACAGAGAGAAGGGAAAGAGACAGAGAGAAGGGAAAGAGACAGAGAGAAGGGAAAAAAGAGACACAGAGAAGGGTAAGAGAGGGCACACCACTCCACACAATGGGCGCGCGAAGTGGAACAATGAAAAAAACCCACTGCGCTGGAAAACAATGCGCAACCCACACACACACACAAGACAATTCCCGTATTAGAGCAAACCAAGCCAACTCCACCACAGATAAGCCGACAAGCAACAGTGTTGAAGACCCTAAATAAACGTCAGGGAACCCCCCTTGTAGCACGTAATCCAATCCTGTTAAAAGAGTATCTGATTCCACAAAGGCGATCCTGATCCCTTGCCCACCGCCACCTTAGAATTTCAATGCTGCCTTTGTGCTCCAGGAGGAGCTGCGGCCTTAGCAAGGGAGACTATGAGGAAAAGGGGAGAGATAACCTCCTTTTTATTTTAATGTGGATGGAAGTTTGAGTGTGTATGGAGGAGACGGGAGAGATGATGTTAACTTTCGCTAGGAACTGCACCCAAGGACTTATATATGAGTTCAACGACAAAGGAAAATATATAATTTATGCCCAAATAAATCACATTGACGGGCTTATGCCTAGAGGAATAGGCATACGCACGTCAGTGATAGGCATTCATCTCGTTAATAAATTGTTATTGTTTCAATAGAATGAATTCATTGATTCATTATAATCCATTCATTGATTAAATTTCATGTTAAGGCAGCGTCTGGCATGCTCTCGGACGCAGGTTCGAATCCTCGTCACGGCCCTTGTGGATTTGTTCATATTTAATTTTGTTTTTTTAGCTTCATTTTTTCCGACTATAAAGTGAATAGGACAAATTTCCTACTATCTAAATGATTACAACGTCAGTCTTTGTACTATGGTGAACATTGTTACATAAACTACTATTTGAACAGGAGAATGGGTTGAAGTAGGAGACAGATACAGAGGAATGGACAGAAGGGAGAGAGAGAGTGAGAGTGAGAGAGAGAGAGAGAGAGAGAGAGAGAGAGAGAGAGAGAGAGAGAGAGAGAGAGAGAGAGAGAGAGAGAGAGAGAGAGAGAGAGAGAGAGAGAGGTGGACGGGGGTGAGATCGGAGCAGCATCTATACATCACAAAGCCGGGCATCAAAGATGTCTTATTCCTGCTTCCACATTTCACAATCCTCCTCCTCACCATCATCATCATCCTACTGCTCCTCCTCCAAGCTTTGATAAAACAGCCGCAATACGTAGCTGGCTAGTGGGACGCGGGGACGAGGGCAAAGTTGAATTTTGAAACGACCTATCCACCAATCCACCGATCTAACAAAACCAATAAAACACACGCCAATATATGAGAGCCTAACCGGGGGGGGAGGGAAATGAAGAATTGCCAGAAATTTGGAAAAGGTCCAAAGTAATACAATAGATACAAAGACCGGCCCTGCTGAACTACAAATGAGTTACAGTAACAAGGAACCCCCATCATGGTCCGGGCCAGAGGTGTTGCATACACCAGGAATACTTCACCCTCTCCTCCAAACACCTACACACTAGTGTATGGAGAGAGAGAATGGTGAATAAAGAGAGAATAGTGTATGGTGAATTATGACAAGTCGGATAATATCTCTCAGCGGAGAAGGCTAAAGGTAGCAGCGAGAGGAGGTCATATTATTCCTCTTCTAAAAATGCGTCCCCTAAATCGGCCCCGAAATTTTCAGAAGTGTAAAATTTCAATTTTAATTTGTTGAAAGAATGTGTGTTGACGAGTCTCGGACACACTCCAGGAGAGGTCTGGTAAATGGTTCCTATAGACTTTAGACCCTGGAGTGAGAAGATCCCAGAAGCAATACTGAATAAATGGCTGCCACATGCTCTGCCTTAAATTGAGAATGACCTGGGAATAGACATGACCTCTCACTCGCTCTCTCTCTGGCTCTGTCTCTCTCTCTCTCTCTCTCTCTCTCTCTCTCTCGCTCTGGCTCCCTCTCTCGCTCTCTCTTGCTCTCTCTCTCTCTCTCTCTCTCTCTCTCTCTCTCTCTCTCTCTCTCTCTCTCTCTCTCTCTCTCTCTCTCTCTTTCTCGCTCTCTCGCTCTCTCACTCTCCTGCTCTCTCTCTCTCGCTCTTTCTCTCTCGCTCTCCCTCTCCCCCTCTCCCCTTCCCCGTCTCTTTCTCTCCATCCCTCACCCTCCTCTCTCTCTCTCTCTCTCTCTCTCTCTCTCTCTCTCTCTCTCTCTCTCTCTCTCTCTCTCTCTCTCTCTCTCTCTCTCTCTCTCTCTCTCTCCTCTTGTTACTCTTGAAGATGCAATTTCAACTTTCCCGGAACTGTATTGTTCTTAAACGGTAAATCTAAATTTTTGTGGCTCTTCTTGCAGGGGTCAGGAGGCAATAGGTCTTGGCGGGGTTAGTCCTGACGAAGACTCGCCCGCTGCTGATAAGGGTCGTGCAGGGGGGCTTCCTACCCCCTTCTTGGCTTCTGTGTGTGTGTGTAGAAACTGTTTTTCTTCATTATTTGTGCTTTAAATTATTATACGTCTTCAAGTTTTCTTGTTCGTGTCTTCATATTGCCCACTATGCAAAGGGCATCACAGTGATCAGAGAATCTGGTTCTGAGATACCTATAGCCGGTTACAGCATCCGGGTTTAGGTCTAATAAACCTCATAAATCTTCAATACTAGAATACTAGGGGGGAAGTGGTGACTGGTTCTTCAGTACCAGGGGACGAGGCAACTTGTTCTACAATATTGGGGGACATAAAGGTACCCGGTTCGCAAATATTACTACAAGCCCGAAATAGCGTCATTTTCAAGAAACAATTTTCTGCGATATTGAACTTTTCCATTAGTTTGTGCTGGAGAGGTCGAGAGAGAGAGAGAGAGAGAGAGAGAGAGAGAGAGAGAGAGAGAGAGAGAGAGAGAGAGAGAGAGAGAGAGAGAGAGAGAGAGAGAGAGAGAGAGAGAGAGAGGTTTGCAGTTCCAATTCTGAAAAAAGGAATATGAAATTTCAACTAAATCTTTACCCCTGATTCAATCAATAAAATATGTGGCGTTCACACCCACAGACAATTTGTTGTAGACAGCCCTATACTGTGGGATGGGATCGAGGCGTCATCCCTGTGTTCCCAGAGGCTATATGGAATGGGATCGAACATCCTGTTCCAGTGCATCGCCCAGTGGATGGGTATGGGGCTTCAACCCCACCCTTCACACAGAATGGGTTCGGGACCCCCCCCCCCCCCCCGACCACAGGATGAGTTTGGATTGCATAATAAATGACAAAATGGCATCGTTTCTCCTCCCCTCCACTCTCCCAGCTATCAGCACAACCATACCCCCCTCTCACCATCGGCCTCTCCTCTCACTCACCTCCCCCTTCTGTGCTCATCAACTACCCCTCAAAGTGCCGCCTCCCCACCAACCCCCCAACTCCCCCACCTCCAAATTCAGTTAGCATAAACTTAGCTGGCACTCTTGTGCCCTCTTTCTCACGTTCCCTCACTTAACTCTCGCTTTTCTTTCTTCCTTCCTTCCTTCCTTCTCCTCTTCACTCATTTCTCTCCCCTCTCATTCTCAGCTTTACACTCCTCCCTCCCTCTCTCTCTCTCTGCCTCCTTGTCTGTGCCCTCTCTCTCTCTGCCTCCTTGTCTGTGCCCTCTCTCTCTCTGCCTCTCCCCCTCAGCGAGCCATCTGTCTGTCGTTACCTCCTGAAGCAGTAAAGGTGGGCGGGGTAGTTCGGCCGCCCCCGTTAATGGCCCTAACGAGGCAGTTTCATAGGCCACTGTGAGGAGGGGAAGTGGAGGGGGAGTGAGAGGGCAGGTGGAGGGGGAGTGAGAGGGCAGGAGGAGAGGGAGTGAGAGGGGAGGTGGAGGGGGGATTGAGAGGGGGAGGAAGAAGATTGACGTGTGAAAGGTGAGGGGTAAGGGGGGTGAAAAGAGGGTGAGAAAAGGGTAGACACGTTGAATGTAATGAAGAGGAAAAGCGGATGAAAGAACATGACACGAGGGGAGACTAAGATGGCAGAGGAAGGGGAAGATAATCTACACAAGGAAGAAAGAAAAAGGGGAACGAATGAGAGGAGGAAAGGGTGGAACATTTAGAGGGAGAGAGAGAGAGAGAGAGAGAGAGAGAGAGAGAGAGAGAGAGAGAGAGAGAGAGAGAGAGAGAGAGAGAGAGAGAGAGAGAGAAAGAGAAAAAGAATGAGAATTAAGGGGAAACAAGTAACCATACATGGAAAACCATCTCCATAACAACAGTCCCATTGATCACAACACCCCGCTCTTCTCCACCAACACTATTTCAGAACAACACAAGCACTTCTCTAACACTTCTTCAGCACGGCCTCTCAACACTAACCCCCAACACTCCCCAGAATTAGTACTCTGACACCCCCCCCCCCACCCCCACACGAACCCCACATGTCTTTTCTGAACTTCAGGCATTCTTTTCACACTAAAAAATATATATTATATTCATACCTGCGCTTCTTGACTAAACTCCAGTGATCAAAGGTTCAAAGTTTCTCGGGCGAGCTATTTTTTGTTCTTCTTTATTGACTAGTTAATGTTTTCCTTGTGGTGATATTAATATTATACCTGACTGTTGTGGGGGGGGCAGTGTTGTGGGGGGGCAGTGTTGTGGGGGGGCAGTGTTGTGAAGGGGGGAGTGTTGTTGGGGGGGCAGTGTTGTGGGGGGGGCAGTGTTGTGGGGGGGCAGTGTTGTGGGGGGGGCAGTGTTGTGGGGGGGGGGCAGTGTTGTGGGGGGGGGCAGTGTTGTGGTGGGGGGGGGGAGACAGTGTACTGAGACAGTGTAGTGGAATGATCTCTAATAAGCATACCGTTTCAAGCAACGGAATGACAAAAGGTGAACCATTTCAATTATTTTTTTGACGTGTTTAGAAAACGACAGTTAATGGTTGACTGAAATAGACTCAGGTGTTGAATATAAGTGTACTCAAGCCTCTTAAAAGTGGTCGAATCGATTTAAGTGGTGGATCATATTAGGTAGTGGAGGGGATTATAAGTGGCTGGACACTGTAACCAGTATAATGAGTTATCCTGGAGGAAGATATAATGAAGTTATAGTGATGAAGATTACGATGAGGCTGATAATGAACGATAACGCCAACGGTGATGAATCTCTAACAGTGTGTTGGTGTCACACCGTGGAGGGGGGGGGGAGAGGTGAAGGGATAGTGGTGTGGCCAGGTGCACCACCAGGTGGGCACGTGGGTGGGGTGCCAATTAGCTAATCACTGCTCATTCAGCTGCTCAAAGAGGTTTTAATGGAAGATTGTGGCATTTGCTAGAACTCACCTTTAATCACTGCCACCTTCAATTGTCTTCTAAGAAAAATTATATATATATATATATATATATATATATATATATATATATATATATATATATATATATATATATATATATATATATATATATAATAATAATAATAATAATAATTCCCGGGTGTTAGCCTCTGTTGTGCAAGAATGTACTCAAGAGGAGGTTTGGCGCGCACTAAATCAACTCTGGGTTGTTGTTAGGTCATAAAAGTATTTGTGTGTATGTCTGATACCATACTACTTGTGAAGGAGGAAATGTATATGTTTAGCTCTCAGAATGTTTGGTAATATGTTTATTGTTTGTGATGTGTGTCTATGTATGTATTAACACGATGTACTGAACGGGGTGAGAATAGCTGGAGCTACCTCATCCCTTTGTGTGTATTTTACCTCAATAAACTTATTTCAATTTCAATTTCAATGGGTCGTTGTTGTTATAGATTAAGATACTCGGAACAAGTTCCAAGTAGCACGGGCTATGGTGAGCCCGTAGTGGACTTACCTGGCACAGGAGCAGCGGTGTTGTGTGTCTGCAACTCTGGGCTTCACAGCTCGTTATAAAACACATGTTCTCGTTCATTTTACAGGTGTTGTTGTTATTTTAATGAGAGATGTCTATATAGCGGGTGTACAAGAACAGTGATGAGGAGGAGAGAATGAGAAGGGGGAAGGAGGAGAAAGTGAGGAGGGGGAGAGTAAGGGAGGGGAGAGTGAGGGAGGGGAGAGTGAGGGAGGGGAGAGTGAGGGAGGGGAGAGTGAGGGAGGGGAGAGTGAGGGAGGGGAGAGTGAGGGAAGAGGTGCACCAGGTAGGGAAGAAACGTACAATCACCCGTGACAATTATTACCGGAACAGCAACAACGATTTATAATTTGTCACACCTGACCCCAACACCTCTTCCATACCCCTCCCCTCGTCGTCCCCTCCCATGGTCCCCCCCCACTTCCCCTCCCACCCCGACTATCACGACACCCCGTTACTCAAGGCGGTATATAAGCCCGCCTGTAATTTGCTCCACACGGCAGCAAGCCAGCCCTATTCGCGGACAAAATTAAAAACAGTGTGTGTTACAAATCCCAGAAAAGTTTTAGTTATAACTTAAATTCTTTGACGTGAGGAGGGACATACGGTGGGTAGAGGGGGGGGGAGGGGAGGGGAGACCTTGTATCTTGCACGACCTGCGTTCGATCCCCGAGGGTCTTTATAAGTGATTGGGAAGCATTCCTTTTTCCAAGGTCGCGATTTCTAGTTCCTTCTCTTCATACTCTGGCTAATTTGTCCTTATATCCCATCGCTTGTTGTCTTAGACCTGGTCCTTGTGTTCAAATGCTTTTCAAGTGCTATATTGCCCTCCAGTGATGATAGTACTTATAGCAAGTACTTAGACCTGACCCCCAGCTGGTATTATCATCGCTACTGGAAACATCCTTACGGGATCCTGCTGTGGAATCATCCCATTAACCAAATCGACGATTAAATGCTCCTTATAACTTCGAGCGATAGTTGCTTCTCGTTACCATACCGTCCAGGACAAGTGGTTGGACGGTAGAGCGCGACGGTCTCGCTTCATGCAGGTCGGCGTTCAATCCCCCCGACCGTCCAAGTGGTTGGCCACCATTCATTCCCCATCCGCCGTCCCGTCCCAAATCTCTATGCTGCCTCCTTCCCAGCGCTATGTAGTCGTAATGGCTTGGTGTTTCCCCCCCCCCCTGATAGTTCCCTTCCCTTCTCATTACTTAATGGTCGGTCTAGCCCCCAACCACTGGGAGGGGGGGGGCGTAATCAACCCCCCCCACCCACCCCCAACCATCGTAGGATAACCACAGTTCATTATTCCACTCCAGATACGAAATTAGCGACTCGCTGTGCCACATAAAGTGGTTGAAAGTTCAATTAGGCATTAAGTGCAACAACAATCAACTTGCAGGTAGACCCGGGGGGAGGGGGGGAGGTAGCCTCACAAGAGAGCCCAGAGAGAGAGAGAGAGAGAGAGAGTTGTACTGCCCACTTGAGAGCTGTACTACTCACTTGAGAGCTATACACTGCCCACTAGAGAGAGCTACACAGCAAAGTACACAAGGAAAACTAATGCCTACACTATATGTAACTCTGGTTAATTGACTCAACCGCATTAGAAATCGAACTAAAATCAAATCAAAGGGATTTTGTTTCCAAAATACAGTGTGAGAGCCGTATTATCACAAGATATGCCGAGGTGAGGGAAGTATGCCACGGATGAAACCAACTGATGCCGGGCAAGGCAAATATTGATGCACTCGGGAAGAGAGTGCAAGCATGCGAGTGCATAGTCAACAGATTAACTATTCATTAGTGTGCATTACAAAAATAGACATCATGAATACCAGGCCATAAATGGACTGGAATCAGTAACGTTTACACTTTTACATAATTATTTTTGATAACAAAAGTAAAATAAATGTAAATGACTGTAAAACTTCTTTGTAAACATCTGGGTGGTGTTAGCATATTACGGTTCGATGTTGTATTTGTTTGATAACAATTTCCCTCAAGAGACAAACCTTTGCAAGATTCGTTAGTGTGTTGCGGAGGCTTGAACTGTCGTGTTTCCTATCAGGGCGTTTTCTGGTGGTGGTCGTAGTATACGACCCAGGTTATGATGAGTATTCTGATGGTCGTAGTCCAGGTTATGATGAGTATTCTGATGGTCGTAGTCCAGGTTATGATGAGTATTCTGATGGTCGTAGTCCAGGTTATGATGAGTTTTCTGATGGTCGTAGTCCAGGTTATGATGAGTATTCTGATGGTCGTAGTCCAGGTTATGATGAGTATTCTGATGGTTGTAGTCCAGGTTATGATGAGTTTTCAGATGGTCGTAGTCCAGGTTATGATGAGTATTCTGATGGTCTTCGTAGCGTGAAACTACGTTCTGATCCCTATGGAAAAAGTTGTAGAAAGGTTGTAGAATCAGGCAAAGTGAGTCCTGTCTCTTTGGGAAGCCTTAAGTAAATTTTGTCCGGGATTCTCTCTAGTCCTATAGCAGGTCAACTGGCATTGACGAGAATGAGAATCTACGTGTCAATTGCAGCGTTTTTACAACGACCTACATTTCGTCATTCTGTTCCATTCCACATGTCAGCGACCACGTTGTTCCAAGCCTCTGCTTGCGGTCAATGTCAGTAAATCAATGGAAGCACGAGAAAAGACGGAACTGCAGAAAGCGTACTGGTTCATGCGAAGTAAACTCCAAAATTGCATTAAACTACTTTGTGTGGCTCTAAACTTTAGTGAGGAGTTAGGCATTAACAGGTTCTTGTTGTCAATTGATTTTCCCATAGACAATTCCGTAACATCAATCACAGGTAATTTGTCAGGCTGTTGGAAGGTATTAGACGTCATGAGAAACTTTACAAATATTAAATATCAAACTAAATTCGCTGGTTAGAGTACGATCTTTTAGAAGGAAGAGTAGGCCAGCCAATAGAAAATGATTATTTTCACATGAATGTATATACAAAAAATATATTAATAGATTTACCGCATATGAGTCATATTTTTTTGTATGCCAAGATAAAAAGCTTTCAAATATAAAGAATTGATTTAGAAACTATTTTTTTATTATCCACAGAGAAAGAATAAAGTTAGGGGTTATGTGCTTAGATTAAAAACATCGCTGTTAAGGGCAGCAGGAAAGGGAAGGGGGAGTTCTAAGGGACTGATTTTAAGAGGTAGGGAGCCCATTAAGGGGTGACAGACAAGCAGAGTTCAATCGACAAACCTGCTATCCATCTCAGATACTCGCTATAACGAGCTCTCGCTAATTCAGCGAGCCCTCGTGGCTCTTGTATGATAGCAGTGTTGTGACATTGAGCGTCTTTGACTTCTCCCACTCTAAGTCCTTAACTTTTTTCGCTAACTTTCGCTGGCTGCTTCTGGTTTTCTATGAGACTTTTCGGTGAATTGCGGCACTCCGCGGCAGCTGGAGTGAGCGGCGGGCGCTTTACACCTCATCTCCTCAAGACGAGTCAAGATGTTGTCTCGTGGTAAAAGCGAGATTATTCATTTTTGTTTAGAAAGGAATAAGAGGAGAGCAAATAAACAAGAAGGCCAAAAGGATAGTGAACAGACGCGCTGAGAAAGTGAAAGTGAAGTGGGTGAAGGTCAACTTTATACACTAAAAGTTATAAATGCAAATTTCACAGAATCCAATATGCTTTGGAACCTATACAACTGTCAATTAAGTGATAAGAGACGGGATCCAAGAGCCGTAGCTCATCCCCCCCCCACATATACAACTAGGTGAGCACAGACAGAACAGCTTAGCAGTAAACTAGAAACTTGAGAGTAAAAAATTAACTCACGGACTGACAGGCGAGCTGATAAACGTACAGGCACAAATAACGGACGTACAGACAGAGAAACGGACGGACGGAGCTACATACAAACCAACGAGCTTACAAACTCACGCAACATCGTACGACCTCACCTGAAAATGGCGGAGGCTGCTGGAAGCCTTGCCCTCTCCCCCACCCCCCTCCCCTCCAAAAAAAGAAGGGAATCGCCTGCGCATATGAGAAGAGCAGCAATAATCCCTGGGTTTGGTAGAGTTAAACATACGCCCACCTTCTCTTCCTGCGTTTTACATTCAAGCTGCCCTGTTGTGCTGTGCTGTATTGTTCCTTGCCTGTGTGTGTGTTGCTCTGGTGGGGGAGTGTGCTGCTCTGGTGGGGGAGTGTGCTGCTCTGGTGGGGGAGTGTGCTGCTCTGGTGGGGGAGTGTGCTGCTCTGGTGGGGGAGTGTGTTGCTCTGGTGGGGGAGTGTGTTGCTCTGGTGGGGGAGTGTGTTGCTCTGGTGGGGGAGTGTGTTGCTCTGGTGGGGGAGTGTGTTGCTCTGGTGGGGGAGTGTGCTGCTCTGGTGGGGGAGTGTGTTGCTCTGGTGGGGGAGTGTGCTGCTCTGGTGGGGGAGTGTGCTGCTCTGGTGGGGGAGTGTGCTGCTCTGGTGGGGGAGTGTGCTGCTCTGGTGGGGGAGTGTGCTGCTCTGGTGGGGGAGTGTGCTGCTCTGGTGGGGGAGTGTGCTGCTCTGGTGGGGGAGTGTGCTGCTCTGGTGGGGGAGTGTGTTGCTCTGGTGGGGGAGTGTGCTGCTCTGGTGGGGGAGTGTGCTGCTCTGGTGGGGGAGTGTGCTGCTCTGGTGGGGGAGTGTGTTGCTCTCGTCTTAACGATCTTCAGACGTCCAGGAAGCTGCATGAGCTTATGAGAGATCATTCAGTCTTTTTCACCTGCTCGGTCTCTCTCTCTCTCTCTCTCTCTCTCTCTCTCTCTCTCTCTCTCTCTCTCTCTCTCTCTCTCTCTCTCTCTCTCTCTCTCTCTCTCATATATATATACACACGCACACTTATTTACATGTTCAATTGAACACGGTAGCATTAATTTAATTGATACTTCTGGAGACTGAGAGCTGTGCAATAGAGGCAGTATTGGACACACTACTAACACTACATAGACTATCTCTCACTTCATTTAGAGGAAGGAGGAATAAAACAGCAGTCACTACACCACCACAACATCCTGGAGTCGTCACAACTCCGTAAAGGACACCACTATGCAGGCGACGAGTCACAATAACGTGGCTGAAGTATGTTGACCAGACCACACACTAGAAGGTCAAGGGACGACGACGTTTCGGTCCGTCCTGGACCATTCTCAAGTCTCCACTATCATGACATGCACCGGAGACCGGAGGTTATCTTGAGGTTATTTTGAGATGATTTCGGGGCTTTTTTAGTGTCCCCGCGGCCCGGTCCTCGACCAGGCCTCCACCCCCAGGAAGCAGCCCGTGACAGCTGACTAACTCCCAGGTACCTATTTACTGCTAGGTAACAGGGCCATCAAGGTGAAAGAAACTCTGCCCATCGTTTCTCGCCGGCGTCCGGGATCGAACCCGGGACCACAGGATCACGCGTCCAGTGTTCTGTCCACTCAGCCACCGGCAAAGAGGCTGCTCATTACACACAAACTATCAATCCTCATGAATTAAATTTTAGTAAAATAGTAACTATTTGACAGGATGTACAAAAATGAACTGTTCCAGTCATCAATGTTCATGTATTGTACTGCTCATTTGGTAGAGGGGACTAAAAAGAGCCAGTCACCAAAATTAAACAATCCTAGGCCCAGTAGGCCTAATATAGCACATACAGTATATGTAGGAGGGGCCGGTGGCTGAGTGGACAGCACGCTGGATACGTAATTATGTGGTCCGGGGTTCGATTCACGGCGCCGGCAAGAAACAATGGTCAGAGTTTCTTTCACCCTGATGGGACTGTTACCCAGCAGTAAATAGGTACCTGGGAGTTAGACAGCTGTTGCGGGCTGCTTCCTGGTGTGTGTGTGTGTGTGTGTGTGTGTGTGTGTGTGTGTGTGTGTGTGTGTGTGTGTGTGTGTGTGTATGTGTGTGTGTGCGTGAAAAAATAATTAGTAGTAAGTAACAGTTGATTGATTAACAGTTGAGAGGCGGGCCGAAAGAGCAGAGCTCAACCCCCCGCAAGCACAACTAGGTGATTACATTATAGACCTAAGATAGCGCATATTAAACCTAGGATTGTTTAGACAGATTAGGTTCTTTAGTTTCCATTTGATGTCATTCGGGCTAATTCATTAATACAAAACGTGTAGTTTTTTTGGGAGGCCCAACAGTCCATTTGTGTACGTTTGTCCAAACAGCTCCTACAAGAACTATCATTGATGGAGAGTGAGTTGACACCACATTGGAACAATTAAAACGTCGTTACTTCTACTTCTAGTGTGTGATTTGGTCATTAAAGGTGTTTTTGTATTATTATTAGTAGTAGTAGTAGCACCTGTTGGTCTCTCACGTGCGCCGGAGCCCGATCCCGTCGGCGTTGTCTGATTCCAATAAAGCAATCCGCGACACTTGAAATATTTTCCAACTTTTAAAACGATATATATACGGCCAGCAATATTTTACATCCATAACTCACCGCCGTGGGCAGCCAGCCCCCACCACAAACTGGTCGGTAGAGCGACGACCTCGCTGTTTGCTGGGTCAACGTTCGATTCCCCGATGCAAGATCCCCCCCCCCCCCATCTCGCGTCTTTGGGCCTTGTATCACTTCCCCAACGCCACATATTCCTACTGACTCAGGGTTTTCTCGTGATTACCTTACACTGAGCCGCCTTCCCAAGCCCACGTCGTGGAAGCCAATCTCGTCTTCTCGACGAATACAAATTCTTACGTCTCTTGTTAGATTAGGACTTTGTATTTTCTACATTATACAAGTCAAGAGACCGGGCCTGAGTAAACAACGGGAGCGGCCAAATCACGACTACAATGGTCATTTAATTAATAGTAAATACAAGGCTCTGTGTTGGATAAGGAATGGGTGGAGTGAACCTGGTGAGCTTTACTGTGGGTGAGGGATAGGGGATGGGTGGTTGTGTATGGGACGGTGGTTGAGGGCCAGGCAGGGATGGGGAGATGGTAGGTGGTCGGGGATGGGGGGAGATGGATAGGGGCCCTTGAAGTATTGCGGGATAGGGCAGAGGAGGAATGATGGGTGGGAACAAAGGAATATACGTAAGAGGACAAGTCGAAAGAAAATAGCAAAGCGAGTGAAGGAAAAGCGAGAAACAAGAATAGGCAAGAATAAGATAAGGAGGCAAGAAAGTAAAGCCAAGAAGTGGCTCTCTGGGGAGCAGCTCTCCTCACACCTCACAGTGATGCAGGTGTGTGTCACCTGTGTGTATCACCTGTGTGTATCACCTGTGTGTATCACCTGTGTGTATCACCTGTGTGTATCACCTGTGTGTATCACCTGTGTGTATCACCTGTGTGCAAGGTTGCAGGTCGAGTGGGGGGAGGGAAGGGGCCCTCGACACGTATCTTGTACGAAAGAGGACTATTCAATTTCATGATGTTGGCAGCAAGTCTATCCACCCACTTCTCATACAAGTTGCTGGCCTAATTTGATTTGATTTATACATCTTTCCGTTCACTAATATTTCTGAGCGGACCACAAGCCTCTGATTGGCCCGCTGTGCATATACAACTGTCAGCACTATTTAGTGTTCGTAGGCGTTTACCCATCCAAATACTAATCATACCCAGCGTTGCTTAACTTCGCTGGTGGGACGGGAAGTAGTGTTCTGAGCGCCCAGTTAGGTCTGATTAGGCGCTGACGCAATAATAGTAGAGATCTTAAGTCTAAAATGCGGAGGGGTCGAGTGTCTCGTGATCTTCACGCTGAAGAACTATGAAGTAGTTCGGTTATTTCATATATGGTGGAAAGCTTCAATTATTACCTCATATTAAGGATTACTTGTGTGTGTGTGTGTGTGTGTGTGTGTGTGTGTGTGTGTGTGTGTGTGTGTGTGTGTGTGTGTGTGTGTGTGTGTGTGTACTCACCTAATTGTACTCACCTAATTGTGCTTGCTGGGGTTGAGCTCTGGCTCTTTGGTCCCGCCTCTCAACCGTCAATCAACAGGTGTACAGGTTCCTGAGCCTATTGGGCTCTATCATATCTACACTTGTGTGTGTGTGTGTGTGTGTGTGTGTGTGTGTGTGTGGGTGTGTGTGTGTGTGTGTGTGTGTGAGAGAGAGAGAGTACGAGAATTGCATTCATGGCTTCATTTCGAACTGTTATTAGTTTAGTTAACGTTATGCTGAACACATATACTAGTGGAAGGCGTGGCAATGAACTAGGGTTCTATACAACCACTATTTGGACCACTTTGGTATGTTGAACATTGATACCAAAGTGTTTGCCAGCGAGTCTTGTGTTATAAGATACATCCTGATCCATGTTAGTAGATCTGTTGACCTTCGACATAGAAGACCTTGCAGGTCGGCGTTCGATCCCCAATGGTCCAAGTGGTTGGGCCTGATTTCCTCACTCCTTCCTCATATCCCAGCTTCTTGTCCTCACGTCACTTCCAAGGGCGGTATAGTCACATGCTTTAGCTTTTGCTCCTCTTAATTGGCTTTCTTGTGACATTAACCATTAGCTCGAGGACCTTACGCTTGTAAGACTAAAGACGAGCGCCTTCAACTCTGTACCCGACTGTATCTCACACTGTACCCTGTGCCGCACGAACTGTATATCTCACACTGTGGTACACACATAAACCTTGACTCATCCTGCGCTAAACACACATACACTGCAACACAGTAAATGACCCACTGGCTAACTAACGTTTCGTTTCACACACACTAAACAACACATTGTGCCTCACTTGGTACCCCCACACATCGTACCCAACACTGTACCACACACACACACTGTACCATACACTATGGCTGCACACGCCAACGTTACCCCAGACCCCTGTTGAGCTAACACCCCCGGGTCATAACTCAGAAGGTAGGCAGCAGCAGCATCCCCTGTGAAGATAATCCTAAGACTACGAGGTGATTGTCTTTATGTTCGCCCAAGGCGATCCCCGGATCCCAGGTGTAAACACAGTGAGGGGAGTTTTAAGGCCAGGGAGTAGATGGCAAGTGTCGTTGGGCATAGTGAGGACACGTGAGACGAGGGGAGTTTATGAGGGGTCAAAGGTGAGGTTGGAGGAGCTTATGAGTGAGGATAGGGGAGGGTAAGGGATCTCACACAAAGGGAAGGTCGAAGGGTGAGACAGTGTTCGACTCCCACCCACACTAGGTTCAGCGATCAGCTCCCGATCCCCAATAGGTTCATTGTTCGATTCCCTCTTGTGGGGACGAGAATGGGTCTGGTCACGTTATACATGGTTGCCCACAATCATATTCTCCCCAACCCGTTCTCGCACCTGCTTATAGTCAATATTGGCTTATTTAATAAGTGCATATGTGACATACTAATTGGTTGTGAATATTTTAGTTTACCTTGAAAAGATTCATAGAAAACACTGACCTCACCTAACCTTCTTAGTATGTTAAGATAAGCATCTTATTGCTTCGTAATTACAATTATTACTTAACCTATACCGTTGATAGGTTAAGTAATAATTGTAAATAAGAAGCAATAAGATGCTTATCTTAACATACTATGAAGGTTAGGTGAGGTCGGTGTTTTCTATGAATCTTTTCAAGGTAAACTAAAATATTCACAATCAATTATTATGTCACATATGCACTTATTAAATAAGCCAATATTGACTAAAAGCAAGTGCGAGAACGGGTTGTGCTCCCTCCTTCACACCGTCCAGGCAGTGAGAAATAAAATAACCCCACATTGCGTCAAGTTTTCCCTAATGGTGTGAAAGTTTAGAACACAAGGAAAATATTCATGCCCCCCCCCCCCTAAAAAAACAAAAAAGTTCAAGTTTGTTAATAACATTATCGACTTACTGATTATTTTATTACCTGTATCAAATTAAAAATATAATTGGTTTTAACGGTAATTAGGAACTACGTCAGTTGTTCATAACTGCTCTACAACTGAAAAACTTTGGCTGCCGCCAAAATATTAAATGACGAAACTTTCCCGAATAGACTTCTTAGGCAAGATTTGTATTCATAGATTTAATTAAACAGAAGTTTAAGACGAACATCTTAATTTGGTAATGATTGAGGAAGTTAAAGTGTTAGTGAAGACAGGCTCGAGGTCCACAGTCTCGCCCGGGCGGTCTTCACGACTGTGTTGTATCGCAGAGTACCGCAGAGTACCTTTGCAGAGTACCTTTGCAGAGTACCTTCGCAGAATACCTTCGCAGAGTACCTTTACAGTGTACCTTCGCAGTGTACCTTTCCAGTGTACCTTCCCAGTGTACCTTCACAGTATACCTTCGCAGTGTACCTTCGCAGAGCCCCTTCCCAGTGTACGACAGAGTACCGCAGAGTTCTTTCACGGGAAACCCTTGTTCTCATGCATATCTTGATATCACCCAAAGGAAGAACTTTGACGATATTCATTATATAACATCCCACACGCAAGATAGATTCATTCCGCACTCCCTCCTAATATTCTCCTACCATATGTACACCATATCTCCCTCTACCCGTCAGTTCAAGTGACTGGACCCCATTTCCCTTCCAGCGAGCCTTATGGCTGGACCCTCAGCTGCACTCTACTTCCAGGGAGTCTGGAGATAAACCTGCCCAAAAAGATACAGAAAAGTCTACTAAATACCAAATTAACGGAACCTAACTAAAGGTAAAGAGAAAAAATCAAGGAAAAGTTGTAATCTTTTTCCAAACGGCGGAAAATTGCAGGACAAATTTAGCCCTGAAATTGGTGTTAATTACCGGCAACACAATGCCTCTTGACTCGACAGGGCCAAGCGCTCAACTTTACCGAGGAAGTTAGCGTCACAGAAGGAATACATTCGTAGATTCCCTTCGATATCTATCTCTATCTATCTATATATTGCAGTTGGTCACGAGTGTAAATATAAATCCATATGAGTCAGGTAGAAGATGAGCGTCGTGAGGAACCATTCAGCGATCTTGCGGAATATTTACTAAGGTCACAGTGCCCCAAATGTTTACATTAATGACTTACTATAATGGTATAGTAGATGGATGCCAATTAAGACATATATATTGTCAAGACATATTTAAGACATATTAAATAAGACATATTTAATTGTCAATAAATATATATTGACAATTGGATGCTAATATATATATATATATATATATATATATATATATATATATATATATATATATATATATATATATATATATATATACATATATATATATATATATATATATATATATATATATATATATATATATATATATATATACACTAGTTACAGGAGGACTTTGCTTTCCCTATTGGCGGCCTAGGAAGCCTCTAACTTTGCCACAATGTCATTTTTATAATTTTCACACCTTATTGCAACATTGAAGCAACGTTGCAAATAAGTTTGCTAGGGGGAAGGGCGCTAATTGCTCATTTTCAAGACTACGAACTGCGTCAAAAATAAGACTGCGTCTCTTGCGTGATGGCTGAGAGCGCCGAAGAGTATTAGGAGGTATATATAGAGACCAATGTCTCAGGAATGGCGATTGTGCGGCGTTCCTTCCTGGTGATCCAATTTACCTCAGGTGTTCGCCGGCCCGGTGACTGCGGTGAGGCTGCTTCCTTGTCAAGACGTAAATGGAGGTGGATTTATGTGTTGAATGTAAAATATTAATATTGTGCCGAGACCAGGAGACAGCGGTGTGTTTAATTAGAAGTTTAATTGACTTCAACGATGTATACTCATGTGCTTTTAATGGTGGGGAGGGGGGAAGGGGGGGCGAGAGAGAGAGAGAGAGAGAGAGAGAGAGAGAGAGAGAGAGAGAGAGAGAGAGAGAGAGAGAGAGAGAGAGAGAGAGAGAGAGAGAGAGAGAGAGAGGTTCTTGCTAGAATCATTGAGCTGACCTTTTTTGCCAACAAATCCCTTCTCTTATTTGTGTGTCTGTCTATCTTTCTGTCTCTCTCCCCTCCGTCTGTCTGCCTGTATATCTGTCTCTGGTTCTGTCTTTGACTTTGTGTGTACTTACGTAATTGTGCTTGCGGGGGTTGAGCTTTGTCTCTTTGGTCCCGGTGTGTGTTGTGTACTTACCTAATTGTACTTACCTAATTGTGCTTGCGGGGGTTGAGCTCTGGCTCTTTGGTCCCGCCTCTCAACCGTCAATCAACTGGTGTACAGATTCCTGAGCCTATTGGGCTCTATCATATCTACATTTGAAACTGTGAATGGAGTCAGCCTCCACCACATCACTTCCTAATGCATTCCATTTGCTAACTACTCTGACACTGAAAAAGTTCTTTCTAACGTCTCTGTGGCTCATTTGGGTACTCAGCTTCCACCTGTGTCCCCTTGTTCGCGTCCCACCAGTGTTGAAAAGTTCGTCCTTGTTTACCCGGTCGATTCCCCTGAGGATTTTGTAGGTTGTGATCATGTCCCCCCTTACTCTTCTGTCTTCCAGTGTCGTGAGGTGCATTTCCCGCAGCCTTTCCTCATAACTCATGCCTCTTAGTTCTGGGACTAGTCTAGTAGCATACCTTTGGACTTTTTCCAGCTTCGTCTTGTGCTTGACAAGGTACGGGCTCCATGCTGGGGCCGCATACTCCAGGATTGGTCTTACATATGTGGTGTACAAGATTCTGAATGATTCCTTACACAGGTTCCTGAACGCCGTCCTGATGTTAGCCAGCCTCGCATATGCCGCAGACGTTATTCTCTTTATGTGGGCTTCAGGAGACAGGTTTGGTGTGATATCAACTCCTAGATCTTTCTCTCTGTCTGTTTCATTAAGTACTTCATCTCCTATTCTGTATCCTGTGCCTGGCCTCCTGTTTCCACTGCCTAGTTTCATTACTTTGCATTTACTCGGGTTGAACTTCAACAGCCATTTGTTGGACCATTCACTCAGTCTATCCAGGTCATCTTGTAGCCTCCTACTATCATCCTCTGTTTCAATCCTCCTCATAATTTTTGCATCGTCGGCAAACATTGAGAGGAACGAATCTATACCCTCTGGGAGATCATTTACATATACCAGAAACAGTATAGGTCCAAGGACTGACCCCTGCGGGACTCCACTTGTGACGTCTCGCCAATCTGAGACCTCACCCCTCACACAGACTCGTTGTCTCCTGTTGCTTAGGTATTCCTCTATCCACCGGAGTACCTTCCCTCTCACTCCAGCCTGCATCTCCAACTTTCGCACTAGCCTCTTGTGTGGCACTGTATCAAAGGCTTTCTGACAATCCAAAAATATGCAGTCTGCCCACCCTTCTCTTTCTTGCCTTATTTTTGTTGCCTGGTCGTAGAATTCAAGTAACCCTGTGAGGCAGGACCTGCCATCCCTGAACCCATGTTGATGCTGTGTTACAAAGTTCCTTCGCTCCAGATGCTCCACTAGTTTTTTTCGCACAATCTTCTCCATCAGCTTGCATGGTATGCAGGTTAGGGACACTGGCCTGTAGTTCAGTGCCTCCTGTCTATCCCCTTTCTTGTATATCGGGACTACGTTAGCTGCTTTCCAAGTATCTGGCAGTTCCCCTGTTGCCAGTGATTTGTTATACACTATGGAGAGTGGTAGGCTCAGTTCTCTTGCTCCTTCCTTTAGAACCCAAGGGGAGATTCCATCTGGGCCTATAGCCTTCGTCACGTCCAACTCTAGTAAACACTTCCTTACTTCCCCACTGGTAATCTCAAACTCTTCCAGTGGTTCCTGGTTAGCTATTCCCTCACTTACCTCTGGAATTTCTCCTTGTTCTAAGGTGAAGACCTCCTGGAATTTCTTATTCAATTCCTCACACACTTCCTTGTCATTTGTAGTGAATCCTTCCGCCCCTATCCTTAATCTCATAACCTGTTCCTTTACTGTTGTTTTTCTCCTAATGTGGCTATGCAACAATTTAGGCTGAGTCTTTGCCTTGCTTGCGATGTCATTTTCGTATTGTCTTTCTGCCTCTCTTCTCATCCTGACATATTCATTCCTGGCATTCTGGTATCTTTCTCTGCTCTCCAGTGTCCTGTTATTCCTATAGTTTCTCCATGCCCTTTTACTTTGCTGCTTAGCTAGCCTACATCTTTGATTAAACCATGGGTTTCTCATCTTCATTTCTCTGTTTTCCTTTTGGACTGGGACAAACTTGTTTGCTGCGTCCTTGCACTTCTGCGTGATGTAATCCATCATATCTTGGGCCGTCTTTCCCCTGAGCTCTGTTTCCCATGCTATATCTGTTAGGAATTTTCTTATCCCCTCATAGTTTCCCTTTCGGTATGCTAACCTTTTGGTTTCGGTATCCCTCCTGTGTGTGTGTGTGTGTGTGTGTGTGTGTGTGTGTGTGTGTGTGTGTGTGTGTGTGTGTGTGTGTGTGTGTGTGTGTGTGTTGTGTGTGTTGTGTGTGTGTGTGTGTGTGTGTGTGTGTGTGTGTGTGTGTGTGTGTGTGTGTGTGTGTGGCTGTCTGTCTGTCTGTCCCTTTCTCTGCAGACTAATTGTATCGCCTGTCTTTGTAGTTGTATTACATGTATGGTCGCATGAATGCACGTGTATGCGTACATATGTAGGTATCTATTGATATGTGCTTACATGATAGTTGCAATATTTTTATTAAATTATAATTATATTTTAAAAAAACCACCTTTGCTAATGGATTTCCAAAAAGTTCTTCCAGTATTAACCACTTGACACCTGTAAAGATTTTTTTCTCACCAGCAGTAAACACTGATAATGTAAAGCAGCAGTTTCTTCTGATACTGCATTTATACTTTCAAAAGAAAACTCTTAACCGTTTAAAACTCAAAGGCAAAATATATATTTTTTTAATGACGTATTTGGGAATAATTCTGGATCTAACTTTTTCATTTCATCAAATTTAGCATTTAATCAACACTCTCCACGACCTCCTATGTCAGTGACCCCCGTCAAGATATTTGGCTCTGACTCGAGTCCCAGCCCTCGAATCCCACCAGTAGGCCAGAGTCAAGTAGGCCAGAGTCCACTAGGCCAGAGTCCAGTAGGCCAGAGTCCAGTAGGCCAGAGTCCACTAGGCCAGAGTCCAGAAGGCCAGAGTCCCACTAGGCCAGAGTCCCACTAGGCCAGAGTCCCACTAGGCCAGAGTCCCACTAGGCCAGAGTCCCACCCTCACTGCATCGCGGGTCTGAGCGAGAGACGTAACTCTCAACTAAAACAAATTCCTCCCTCATTAGTTCCAAGAACATTTTATTTTATTTTACTTTTTTATGAGACGACAGAGGGGGGAGGGGGAGGGGGAGGGGGAGGGGGGAAGGGAGTGAGGAGGAGGAGGCGAGAGATTTATATTCATTGCGAGTTGCTGTATTCTCAGAAAATCATGTTTATGGAAAGGCTGGAGCCTTTTGTATTACATTAAATTACATTTTTTATGGAGCAAATAAAATTTGGAAGACTACAAGCGGGTATAATCTAGGTTGGGATTTAATTATAGTAATCCTGAAGCAGGAACTCGACACGACCTCCGAGTGGGAGTGACACACACACACACACACACACACACACACACAAATCACAAAATTTTATTTTTAGCAAGATAATAAATATTGTGTCGGAGATATCATACCATTTTTATTAGTAAATAACTTGAAATTGATGAGCAAAAGAATTTATGGGCCGATGAATTGTTGAGTGGAGAAAAAGATCAGTGAGTGAAGAGATTAGAGGGTAAAGATGATGAACAGTTGGATTAGTGGGTAAAGAAATTGATGGACAGAATAACTGATACAGTAATTGACAGGTGGAATATAAGATACAGACTGACAGATGGAACACGTAGAAGCAAGAATGAAGAGAATGACAACTTAAATTACACCAAATAAGAAAAAACTAAACAAATAAAGAACAGACAACAAACAAAAAGAGAAAATACAGCAGAAGCGAATTAAAATTCCCAGAATGATAAACAAGGAAATGTAGAGAACACGACGCAGGACAAAAAAAACACGCAATAAAATAAACGGGAAATAAATAATAAATATGAAACGGAAGACGAGGCACAAGTGAGGGAAAGAAAGAGAAAATAAAGAGGGAAGGAAAGAGTAAGAAGAGGAGTTGAGAAAAGAGAATAAAGACACGGAAGCGAAGAGAGAGAGAGAGAGAGAGAGAGAGAGAGAGAGAGAGAGAGAGAGAGAGAGAGAGAGAGAGAGAGAGAGAGAGAGAGAGAGAGAGAGGATTGAAGGAAATGCATACATGGTAAATTAGATAAAAATCTATTGATGAGGAGAAGTGAGGGAGAACAAAGATAGAGGAAGGAAATATAATGAAAGAAAAGAGGACGTGGAAAAGGGTAAGATAAGAGAGAGAGAGAGAAGAGAAGGTATGGTTATTATCAGAAAAAAAGAGTTGAGGCAATATGACTATGTAAAATAGTATATATATATATATATATATATATATATATATATATATATATATATATATATATATATATATATATATATATATATATATATATATATATATATGTCGTACCTAGTAGCCAGAACTCACTTCTCAGCCTACTATGCAAGGCCCGATTTGCCTAATAAGCCAAGTTTTCCTGAATTAATATATTTTCTCTAATTATTTTCTTATGAAATGATAAAGCTACCCATTTCATTATGTATGAGGTCAATTGTTTTTTATTTGAGTTAAAATTAACGTAGATATATGACCGAACCTAACCAACCCTACCTAACCTAACCTAACCTATCTTTATAGGTTAGGTTAGGTTAGGTAGCCGAAAAAGGTAGGTTAGGTTAGGTTAGGTAGGTTAGGTAGTCGAAAAACAATTAATTCATGAAAACTTGTATATATATATATATATATATATATATATATATATATATATATATATATATATATATATATATATATATATATATATATATATATAGTAATGGTTTGGCACTTTCTCCTGCTAGTTCCCTTCCCTTCTAAGCCATCCCCTTCCTCCTTGGTTACTCTACGTCGTCTCCTACTCAACACACTATTCAAATGAGGCAACACGAAAGGGTTCGGTGTCTTCTCCTCCTCTTGCCCCTTTGGTAGCCCCTCGTTGAATATCTAGAAGAGGGGAGACTGGGATACGTTTTCAGTTCCCTCTAGTGTTCAGAGCGCTCTCTCTCTCTCTCTCTCTCTCTCTCTCTCTCTCTCTCTCTCTCTCTCTCTCTCTCTCTCTCTCTCTCTCTCTCTCTCTCGTGTTTCTTCCCCTTCTACTTCCCCTTTCAATAAATCTCACATTGCTGCAGTAATTAAGAGGGACACTCAACCCTGGGAGGATTGATGACTTTGTCACGCCTGACACACTGCCCGTCAACCCTTCAACCAAGGTCACAACTCCCTTATATTGCTGCCCGCGTCGCTCCGTTGATAGGATAAAAGAGGCCATACTTACCTAACGTTTCTTCTCATAATCACCTTTTACCGTTAATGGTTTCCCCTTCAGTCCCTCCTCTTCCCCCATGCCTTCCATACTCTCTCTCTTCCCTCTCACACTCTCCCTCCCTCATCCACTACCCCTTCCTCTCTCAACCTTACGTTAGAAGGCATCTTTCTCACAAAGGATGAGAGCTGCCTTGCAAGATGATATGTTGGACAGTTTCGTTAAATCCGAGTGAATTGCCAGCCAACAGCCGAGTAGTGGTGAATGTGGGGCCGGTGTTTGGGTGTGTGGGTGTGGGGGGGTGTGGGGGGGGGGTGTGTGGGGGGGGGTGTGTGGGGGTGTGGGGGTGTGGGGGTGTGTGGGGGTGGGGGTGTGGGGGGAGATGTGGGAGAATGGGTCCATCTCCGTATTTACACGATAGTACAGGAATGATCTCTGACACCTGAGAGAGAGAGAGAGAGAGAGAGAGAGAGAGAGAGAGAGAGAGAGAGAGAGAGAGAGAGAGAGAGAGAGAGAGAGAGAGAGAGAGAGAGAGAGAGAGAGGGGGGGGGAGGGGGACGGAACACCATGACTGCGTAATTGAAAATTCAGTTGAAAATTCAATTTACAGATATTTTGGGATAAGTGATTATTTAACAATACTGGTCCCGGTGCTATATATACCGGTACGGGACACGCGACCCGTATATACCGGCGTCATCTTTGACGCCACCGAGTTATATTAGTTGTTTATTGTTTTTGGTGACGACCATCTTAACCACACCCCGCCACCACTACCACCTTCTACTACTACCACCATCACCACAACTACCATCGCCACCATCAACATCACCACTACCACCACCATACTCACCACCATTTAGCCATTAATGAAACCAAAAAACATCCAGAACGTCTCCTCGCCACAAAACATTTCTCTCTATACACAATAACAAAAAACTGTTTTTGTACACGTTAATTGAAGGGGAAAAAAATACGAATAAAGCCTCAACTATAAATACACAATACAGACGCCATTCAGGCCAAGAAGCGATCCCCCTCCCCCCCCCCCTCCCCTGCACGTAACGAAGCAGTTGGAGGTAGTTAAGGCGTATACCAGACACAGACCAGGCAACAGGTGGGGCAGGCGCCGTTAATGAAAAGGCGGTATAAATACCGCCGTTCATGTGGGTATAAATACGAGCCGTTCATGTGGGTATATTTACGCTCCTCGTTCCCTTTCCCAGGATCTCCCATTGCTGAAAGGGAGAAATCTCTGTTGCTGAATGGACGTTTCCTTGCATGGTTCGAAGAATGTATTATTTTCGTGGTTGCTGGGTACTGCATACGTGTTGATTTATTCGTGATTTATTTCGCATTGGCATTGTTGTTTCGTGTTGCATGTGTGTGTGTGAGCTGTTGCGTAGTGGTTCAGAGGCAATCGGCTCTCAATCTGTTGGTCTTGTGGGGGGAGGGTTCGATTCCCGGGAAGTGGGAGAAATCTGGTCATGTTCCTTACAGCCAGTGGCACTGTTCAACTAGCAGTAACTAGATACGAGGCAGTTGGTCGACTGTAAAATATTGCATAGTGATGAGGATCAATTGCTAGCAACGGGAAACCCCATCACTACCATCACCATCACTACCACCACCATCACTACCACCACCATCACTACCACCACCATCATTACCTGGAAATCGTTGTCTGTCTACCTGGACTAACCAGGTGTAAAACACTGTAAATCCAATGCAAATTTTTAAATTATAATTTGAAAAATATTTAGCTTGCAATTTGAGCGGTGATATATATATTGGTACAACACTGTGAAGTAGTAATGACAGCGGTAGTTACGGCAGTAGTCCTAGTGATAACATAAATAAAGTAACTGGCCTAGTAAAAACAGTAAAAGTAAGAGGCCTCCATTCCTTGACAACAAGAAACTATATATATATATATATATATATATATATATATATATATATATATATATATATATATATATATATATATATATATATATATATATATATATATATGCGCAACGCTTGAACCCTCAAACTCTTTGTGTGCGTAATTTCCAGTCCATACACAGGCATACTCATACGCATGAATACATTTTCCTTCCCCCGCTACGTCTCCAGCCTCCTTGTATACATCACACACACACACACACACACACACACACACACACACACACACACACACACACACACACACACACACACACACACACACACTAGCAAAAACTTTTTCAGTGTCACAGTAGTTAACAAGTGGAATGCATTAGGCAGTGATGTGGTGGAGGCTGACTCCATACACAGTTTCAAGTGTAGATATGATAGAGCCCAGTAGGCTCAGGAACCTGTACACCTGTTGATTGACGGTTGAGAGGCGGGACCAAAGAGCCAGAGCTCAACCCCCGCAAGCACAACTAGGTGAGTACTAAGTGAGCACACAATGACAGCCAGATGACAGGCGAAAACCAAAAAATCCCGTTTTCATTGAATCCGGTTTTACGTGAGGGCAAAGCGAAAACTAGTCTGTTGCTTTTCAACAGATACACCAATTTGTTGCGCTGCTGAAAATCCATCAGCTGTATTGAACGAGCACGGTGCTGCAACTCCACGCTTTCCGACCATTTATGCTATATGCAATAAACCATAACGCTTTTTTAAAGGGACTTTCGCCATAGAGAACCTCCGCAAACCCATTTCTCCCAATTCACGCCACAGCTGCTTATTTATTTGGTTCAGATGCGTCAGTCAAACGTTGGGTTGCAGGCCAGCAGGCCACCGGTTATACGCTAATGATAACATGAATTGTACATATTTTCTTGTACTTCGAAGCCACACCCGTCCTTGTGTCGTACTTCGAGGCCATACCTGTCCTTGTGTTGTACTTCGAAGCCACACCCGTCCTTGTGTCGTACTTCGAGGCCATACCTGTCCTTGTGTTGTACTTCGAAGCCACACCCGTCCTTGTGTCGTACTTCGAGGCCATACCTGTCCTTGTGTTGTACTTCGAAGCCACACCCGTCCTTGTGTTATACTTCGAAGCCACACCCGTCCTTGTGTGATACTTCGAAGCCACACCTGTCCTTGTGTGGTACTTCGAGGTCACACCCGTCCTTGTGTGGTACTTCGAGGTCACACCCGTCCTTGTGTGGTACTTCGAGGTCACACCCGTCCTTGCGTCGTACTTCGAAGCCACACCCGTCCTTGTGTGATACTTCGAAGCCACACCCGTCCTTGTGTTGTACTTCGAAGCCACACCCGTCCTTGTGCCGTACTTCGAGGCCATACCCGTCCTTGCGTCGTACTTCGAGGCCACACCCAACAAATCATTAAACCGGACAACCGCACCAGGACCAACACAACGTCATTGAACAAAACTTGGTCATTCAACCTAAACCCATTAAATTGGTTACATAAACACGAAAGCTGATATTTTATATTTAGCCGGTTGTCATTCCCTGGCATCATGTTTCCTGCACAAGCACACTACACACACACATCACTTCCCTCATGTGATCTCTGCCTCTGAGGGAGTTCTCACACCTTCCGTTTGGGCTGAAGATTTTGTTAGATCAAAGACAAATCTGCCCAGACCCAAAGGTTTTCTTCATATATTGTTTCCTGACGAGCTGGTGTTTCGACACAGCATTGTCGTCAACACTTGGTGCTTCGTCTGTGCCCTCGAGTGCTGGTATAATTGAGAAAATCTTTGGCACAGGACAGTAGCATTGAACCAGCGTCCTGAGTAGCCCCAGACGCGAGCGTTAATTATGTAGCGCTAGGAATCTGGAGGCACCGAGCTGGTAGCCCGTCTAAGTTGCACATGTCACCCGTCTACGCTCTGGTGTAGGTAGTGGAGTTCTCCAGCACATACTTCCGTCAACTACAGAAGGTAAGACGTGCGTCTGGAGTTACCCACAACGCTAGTTCGATCTTGCTAATCCTGCTCCAAAGATTTTTTTCATAATGACATTATTGTGATTTCATTGTGGACCGCAATTGTCTCTCATTCCGTGTGGATGCCAATTATACGGTATTGTGACATGTGTAAACTCCGTTGCGAATTTAATAAATGCTCTAAATTTTTAGAGCATTTATTAAATTCGTAACGGAGTTTACACACATGCCACAATACCGTATAATATGTACCGCATTTGTACCGTATACAAATGCTCCCCGGGCGAGCATTTGTGAACATTGGAAATTGTTGTCTGGTTTAATGTTAACACCTACGCTTAAAGCTATAATTCACAATCAAATATTTTGTCAATATTGAATGGTTCGTCATGTTAGCCGAACTACCTCAGTGTTCAGGCATTCACGTCCCCGCTACTCCTGCCGCCATGTGTGTGTTCGACTCCGGGCTTATCACCGCGATGCTGACCTTCCGCAGCTGAGGTCAGCGGCTGTGGTGGTGGTACTGCGTTATTACTAACCACCTCGAAGACACAAGAAGCGGGTGTGGGAGAGACTGGGCGAGGGCCGCTATCGCCCTCACGAAGGTCCTCCTTGGCAATGGACTATTCACGGAAGGACGCGACGTCGGCGGCCACACACCGCCACCTTGCGACAGTCTCGGTTCCCTGTCATCTTCCGTGAACGCTCCTCCGTCTCTTTAGCCTCCTTTTCTTCCCCCTGGGGTAGAGCACTACGAGGGCCAGACGCTGCATCATCCCCCAGGGGAAAGAGGGCCAGGCACTGCACCTTCCCCAGGGGCAGAAGGGCCACCAGGCACAGCGGGACAACAATAGTTCCGGATAGATTTAAAGTCAGGTGTGTGGGGGGGTAGCAGTGAAAGGGCCGAGCCGGGAGCCCCGGGTCAATAGGATCTCGCCCTAAGACGATTATCTTCCTAATTGTTGAAAGCATCAAAAAGGCACACTCCAGGCGTAATGGAAATTGAGTTAATGGGATTCATTCAGTTGAGCTCAGTTGCTTTGTGCATAAATCAATACTTTACGAGAGAATGTCTCTCTCTGTCTGTTCAAAACTTGAAGGTGAGACGCTGGGGACAAACTTCACTCACATGTGCAGAGAGAAGATTGGTCTGGTTGTAGTGGATCTCTGATGCGTAATCCCAATAGTGGCTCTATTATAAGCGTTTACGTTACCTTACCTTACGGTTACCGTTACCTTATCTTACGCTTACCGTTACCTTACTGTTTACATTACCTTACGTTTCCCGTTTACTTACCGTGCTTGGAGAAATAATTTAATCAAAATATCGTCCTGTTACCCCTTGTGTGCACAGAGATGAACCTGCTCGATTTTGTAGGTAGGTTTACTGTAGACTTTGAACTGTAGTGAGTCTATCATTTACTTAAGAGTGTATCTAGGTAAGGAAGGGAGTCATATCTTCTTTTATTCGGGAAGTAAACTAGATTGTTTCTTCAATTTCATTAAGTCAATGACTAAAATGATCCAGGTCGAAAGGGCGTGATGTGGTGATTAAGATATCAACATAACGAAGCCATTTCACAGCGCTTGGGATAATGCTTAAAAATGACCCAGATTCGAGGGATTCAATGAATAAATTAACGCAGGTAAAACATTAATTGCCCGGCCCTTCCACCCCCCCCCCACCCCGATTGAAGATCGCCTGCAATGAGATTCTACACTATACACGATAATTGACAGGTACCTGCTTGATGGGGTTGGTCCGGCACTCCTTGGAAGAAACTATCTAGTTTTCTCTTGAAGATGTCAAGGTATCCTGACAAGTCTTGTCGACACTTCCAGGTGTCTTTGCAAAGTCTTTCCGTTCCGCGAGTTTTGAGGAGCCCCCGAGGCGCACTGGTGTTAAAACCTACCTCTTATAAAAGCACTGGGAAGAAACGCTGTCTTTTTCATCCCAGAAACTAAGATTTTTTTCAGCAAAATAAGAAGGGTGATAGAGAGAGGCTGTGTGTAAGGTGAAAGAGCCCCCGTTGCTTTTTGTTATTTACAGTTTACAGTATGTTTACAATGTATTTTGTGTGTAGGTGTGCGTGTGTAAATCACGAAATTAACATGTAATGAATCTTTTGAAAATGAATAACAACGAAGGGAAAATTAAACAATAAATTGCTTGAGCGCTTTCGTGTTAACCAAAACATCTTCAAAAGTATGTATGTATGTGTCTCTTGCGTCAGATGTCGCATTGCTGACGAAACGTCGAACAATAAAATGGAAAGATTAAGTGATCGTTTCTTCGCCCTCCAGATGGTAGAAGGTAGTTGCGTAGAATGGAAAATATCCATAAGAAAATTAACAATAGTCACAATGCTGTTGTGTTTAATCACATGTGTATATATCATAACATATGGAAACTTCAATTTTAGGTTACATAAAGTATTCATCTGCTGATCAACCGAATAATCTTGCTCACTTGCATATTTCAAAAGGGTGATGTTTGTCTCATGTAATTTAACATATATATGGGTGTTTATGAATGAATAATGTATATGTAACATTCACCCATACACACCAAGATGTTTATGTACACGTTTTGATGTTATGTCTCAAAGTCAATTTTTCCCCCTTCTCGTGTGGGATTTTCTGGAGCGTATTATATCTTGGAATGTTGTATAGTAAGGCGTAATTGCCCTCGAGATATCCAAACTTTTGAGTCACCAGCTGTTGGCCTGGGGCGTCTCAGCTTGGAGTAGTCTGCTTAGCACTGGATTTTGCAGCATTTTGATCGTGCTCCTCACCCTGGGGACTAACTATTGTTACCTGATGTTTAGTGGCTGTAACATTAGAGGCTTGGTGGCATTCGTGAATTGTTTGGTAATATGGTAGATGGTGTCTCGCCACTCCTCTTACCATCTTCCTTTTCAAAGCTTGTAGCTTTTACGTTAGTTTTTTTTTACGTTAGTGTGTAATAGTACTGGAGGGTGGTAGAGATGTGGCCAGGCGAGCGGCTTGTGTAAGTTTAGCTGTACGTTCGTACTGAGAGTACCGAATCTTCTCAGTTTGCTTAAGGCTATTTTTGCTTCGTTTATTCTGCCATTTAAGTGAATATTGATTCCTGTACTGTGCCGAACGCGAGGGTATTCCCGCACGCACTCATTTACGTATATCATAGTGTTATCGTATTTAAATGCCTCGGTATTTTCCAGGTTTAGATCCATTCCGCCCAGTCGTGTTGAGGGGCCCCCACCCCCCAATCCCTTGCCCAGCCGTGTGGAAGCACCCCCACTCCTCTCCTCTCCTGCGCCCCCCCAACACAAATCAGCAAAGTGTAAACAATGCTACATTAGAGAAGCATACGAAAATATGGCAGTTGTTGTAGCTCCTATTGACTAAGGTATGCCCTTGTTTCCCCCCGGACCGTCCACGCTAACTGCTGCATTATATCACTGATCGTATCACAGCGTTTTGGGGATGACAAGGGCATAAGAGCCCCTCATGATTGTAATGATTTAATGCCTAGTAACGGTGGTATTTATTTTCCCCCACGTAAATGGTTTCTGATTGTGTTGTGGTTCGTGTGTGTGTGTGTGTGTGTGTGTGTGTGTGTGTGTGTGTGTGTGTGTGTGTGTGTGTGTGTGTGTGTGTGTGTGTGTGTGTGTACGTGCTTGTGCGTGTACGTGCTTGTGCGTGTACGTGCTTGTGCGTGTACGTGCTTGTGCGTACGTGCGTGTGTGCGTGCGTGTTCGCTCGTGTGTTTGTGGAGGATGCATGAGCTTCTGCATCTATTACTTTCCAATAAAATTATTGCTGTGGCTGCTGGCGTCATCACGCTTCGTATTGATCGTTCAGCAGGTGTATTGACTGGGTGCTTCGTCATTCTAAGTGTGTGGCTTCGAAATTAAGCCCGTCCGTCTCCTAACCAAGGGATAGCAGGTAGACTAAAAGTGACCCATTCCCCAGGAATAAACCCCCCCTGGCCATGATGGGTGGTTTGATTCCTTTTCTGGGAGGGTGGGGGGGGATGAGGGGGGAGGGTCGGGATTGTAAACTTAAGCTAAACGTTAATAATGGTCTGTACACTTAGCCAGTGACGTTACGGCACCAAATAAGTTATTCATAAATCAGTAAATTATTGTAGTATGTTAGACCCGCAGAAATCTGTAGCAATAATTTTGTGAAATCTCCGCCAAGTTCTACATTCGATTTTTCATTTTGTTTTCACAATAACATTGAATAATTATCCGATTCCAACACGTAACTGGAATTCTCATTAGCATAATCTAATAGTGTCTCCCATTGAGTTATATTTTACCACACTCCTGCCACTTAATTAATTAGTTAAACCAATACTCGAGAAGTCATATACCGAGAGTCGATCCGGGCGGGTTCCTCGGCTTTCCTCCCCTCTACCAGAAGGTCTTATTCCGTGCGACTCCAAACCCGCCGCCTTGGGGCCTTTCTCCGTACCTTTGTCCCCGGCACAAAAGATATCCACCGCCAGGGACCTGATACAATACTTCGCACAAGCCTCCGCAGTTTTCCTTTTCTTCTATTTTAGTTCTTCGTCTTAAGGTGTCGCTCATTAATCACTCGTCCTCGTAATTCTCCGCCAACAAAGGTGGTGCTCGTGGCGTCAACAAAGGAAAACTGGCTATTGGTGTGATGTTTGTCGAGGCAAGAAAAAAAGAGGCCGTCGGGTTATGTTTCCTCAGTGAGGGAAGGAAGGAAGGCAGGGAGGGAAGGCAGGGAGGTACAGAGGTAGATAAGTAGGTAGAGAGGTAGGTGTGGGTACTCACCTAGATGTGCTACAAGGGTGGAGTGTCAGCTCTTGGCGGCTGACGGGTCTCGAACATAACATGGTTAATCATTATTAACTACTCATTCGTTCTGCTTGTTAAATTTGTATTTAAAATTGTGCAACTATTTTATCTAGTCCAGGTTTAAGGCACAGAACAGGAAATATCAAATGATAAACCTGAATAGTACACAGGCTTCACTTTAAATACTTGACAATTCCAAATGAAACTGGACTGGATGAAATAGTTGACCACATAACCCGAATGCACTCGGGCACGGGGTTGAATGAGTTCATAAAGACTCTCCCATGCTTTTGTAGTGTAGTGGTACAGTGGTACAGCACTCGGCTTTGTGGGTGGTGGTACAGCGGTACAGCACTCGGCTTTGTGGGTGGTGGTACAGCGGTACAGCACTCGGCTTTGCATCACGCGGGCGGAGGTTCTAGTATATATATATATATATATATATATATATATATATATATATATATATATATATATATATATATATATATATATATATATATATATATATATATATATATATGTATGTATATATTATACGTGTTTGATTTGGAGTGTGTATGATGACGAGTGTTGCCACATTGGCAGTGTAGTAACAGATATTTTGACCCGTCCCCAGAGCGTGCTGCGGGAGCTGTCCAGTCAGATGTGGACGGCCACTGAGGGTCGCGCCTCGCTGAGGGAAGTGACGGTGGCGCTGCCTCGCACCTGGAGGACGGACGCCCTCACCTGCTCCCTCCTCACCCCTCTGCTAGTGTCGTCGGCGCCCACTGAGGGCCACATCCGCATCACTGAGCCTCACCCTGTGTTCGGGGCGCGACCCTGGACACAGCAGAGCCAGGGCTGCGGCCGCCCGGGGGACTTCATCCAGCTGAGTGGTGACCTTCTTCGGCCGGTAAGCAACGACTCGCACGCCCACGCCGCCCGCTTGCTACTGGCGGAATGGGCCAAGTTCCGGTGGGGGGTGTTCGACGAGCGGGGCCACGCCGGCGACCCGCTCTTCCCGCCCACTTACCGCGACCCGACCAACGCCCAGTGGACGGCGACCGGCTGCGCCGACGGGACGGTCAAGGGCAACACGTGTGACCCCGCCCTGTCGGGGTGTTCCTTCCTCCCTGACCTCTACACCAACAGTCACCTCAGCACCTCACTCCTCGCCTTCCCTGACCTTCCCTCGGTGAGTCCTAGTACAGCTCTGGTTTGTTTACTCTCTCTCTCTCTCTCTCTCCAGCGCCTCCCTCAACACATAGGTGGATTAAGACTAATGAGAGGGAGTGAAGCGTGTCAGTGAGAGGCATTAATTACGACACAAAGTACAGAAGGTAATGTGCGAGGCACCTGCCTCCTTCTTGGGTAACTAACTTGCCCTAGTGGGACCTCACTTGCCTATTATCTTTACTATTTTTGCTGTTGCATTTTGTATAACTTTTCGATGTAAGGCTTTTCAGCATTTGATGAATTCATAAGATCCATCATTCTTTTGTATACAAGTAATAATTGACAGATGTTTGATGTAGTTTATTATGCGTTAATATTTTGTTGCTATATTTTAAAATATTTTTGTACGTTTAATCTTCATTCGATTTACAATTATGAAATTGGCGTGATAGCAAGACCAATTTGGTGAGGTAAAATTGGTACCTTCTTGCCCGACCTCGTGACTGCCTCAAGCTGATGTGGCTTGCAATATTGTTAAGCCAATACCGCGTGTGTACTCACCTAAGTGTGTTTGCGGGGGCTGAGCCTCAGCTCTTTGGCTCCACCTCTCAACCCTCAGTCGACTGATGTAGAGGTTCCTGAACCTCTTGGAGTCTGTGGTATCTACAGTTAAAGCTGTGTTCGAAGCCTGTCGACACCACTTTGTATCTGACTCCGTTTGTTGACAACTTTGTCACTGAACAAATTCTTTCTAATGTCTCTCTCCTAACTGGGTGATGACCCTAACCTGTCAGGTCAACTACCAACTCACTCCATATTTTTACAAAGGGCGTATCCTCCCTTCTAGTGAACTACAACATTTCATGTTAGATCTATGGTCTTCTATATTAATAGTTCTACTGTTACACTGAGTCACCTCTATCGTTTATTAACTATTCCAAACAGTCTGTTCTTGTCTCCCGTTTCGTCGGAGATTATATTGTGTGGTAATATTTGTCTTGATTCTCCTGTCGTCCAATGATGTGAGGTCTAAACCCCTATTGGCTTTTCTTTGTTGCTCATATATCTCGGATCCGGAACCTGTCTGGTGTTATGCTTATGGACCTTCTCCTGGTTAGTTGTGCTTACCGAACTATAAGAAGTTCGTGCTAATGAGAAGTTCGTGTTACTTCTTCTTCCTTCGTGTTACAGTGGTACACAAAGTCCTGATTGACCCTTGATATAGATTTTTAAAACCAGTTCTTATGATGGCCAACCTTGGATATGCTGTTGATGATGATATCCGTTTGGTGTTGTCTTCGGGAGAGAGGATCGGTGTGATATCAACCCCAAGGTGTTTGTTTTTCTGATACTAAGTTTGTTACGTTGTTTCTGGCCTCCTGTTCTTAACACCCAGCCTCGTTAATTTGAATCTAGCTAAATTACTTTGCACTTTCTCGAATTGAAATCTTGGAGCCTTTTATTTTTTACAGTTTTTAATTTCTCAAGGCCGTCTTGCAGTTTCTTGAATTCTTTTATATTATTTATACCTATTTTAATTTTGGGAGGGTAGACATAGCCTCAGCTACTCTATATCCTTTTGGGAAGTATTTTATCACTTCAGTAAACTTACTTGAACTTGAATTACAATTCCGATATAATCGTGAACATTGAGAGTAAGGAGTCTGTTCCTTCTGGGAGATCATTTATATCACTTAGGAACAACATAGGGCCTAGTAATTCCTCCTGTTGTACCCAGCTGGTAATATTTCGCTTCTCTGAAGTCTCCTTTCACTGTTGCTTAGACATTTTCTTGTGCACTCGATCACTTTCCCTGTCTCTCCTGCCTGATTATTTATCGTGTGCACTAATGTCTTGTGAGCTACTGTGTCAAAGGCTTGCTGACAATACAAATATTATATATATATATATATATATATATATATATATATATATATATATATATATATATATATATATATATATATATATATATATATATATATATATGCAATTGACGATCACAAAACACTGATCATTTTATGCGGAAAATCCACAGAGAAATATGAAATGAGGTGAACGTTTCGGCTTGTTAAAGCCTTTGTCAACACCAGACTCAAATGAGTCTGGTGTTGACAAAGGCCGAAGGTGTTGACAAGCCGAAACGTTCACCTCATTTCATATTTCTCTGTGGATTTTCCGCATATTATATATATATATATATATATATATATATATATATATATATATATATATATATATATATATATATATATATATATATATATATATATATATATATATACACCCACTCAACTCTTTGACCATGTCGTAGCTCAGTCGATTAAGGCAGCGTCTGGGATGCTCCCGGACGTATGTTCGAATCCTCGTCACGGGCCCTTGTGGATTTGTTCATATATATACAGTATTTGGCCAGGCTTATATGGCTTGCTTGGTGTCTGTCACTAGTCGTGTGATATTATGAAGATAGCGCGGTAAGGTTTACCGCACCTGTACCTAAACTGCGGTTGTGTTTTATAGGCTTTTCTCACCAAATATAATGTAGGTTAGATTTCGTTTGAGTTATTACTGTGTTCATTTGTTTCGCATATGTGTTGATGATGAGTTTGCGTGTGGGGCCTCGGTGCTAGACTGGAGTTATAGAAGCGCTCAGATTCTGATGTCTTTCAGGAAGCCGTCTCGCCATATATTATTATGTGGATTTAACCTTGGCTCCTGGATCCCGTCTCTGCCTTCAATCAACTGGTGTATAAGTTCCCGAGGTCCGTGTGTTACAACGTGTCCACTTGTAAATTTATGCTTGCGAGTCTGAAACCAAAGCTTCACCTCCAATATAGTTCGAGTTTTCCACTACCCTGAAGGTGATGGTTTGTAATATTCCTGAAAGTTCGTTATAACAATTCATTGTCATTCGCGTATTTTTATTTTGGTTGAATGATTGTTGCGTTTTATGGTGTTATCTGATTATTTGCACGAGTATTTGGTACGTTGTGAACATGTCTAACCTCATTTTTATTTGACCAGGCAACGTGCGGTTGACTTCATTTAGTTATATTAATTTTATACTTTTTAGCTCTGAGACGAGCCAAGTGCGTTCACCTTATAGTTCTCCCCAGCCAAGTTGTGTACGTTGTTGTTGCTTAAGATTCAGTTACTGGGAACAAAACGTTCCAAGTAGCACGGGCTATGGTGAGCCCGTAGTGGACTTACCTGGCACAGGAGCGGGGCAAGTAGCACGGGCTATGGTGAGCCCGTAGTGGACTTACCTGGCACAGGAGCGGGACTGTAACTGTTGTGTACGGGACGGACCAGGTTGTGGCTATGTGTTACACCTCGCCTGAAGAACCAGTAAGAGCTGTGTGTGTGGTGTACTGCATCCTGAATGACTCTGTGTTCTGAGCTCCAACGACAATTCTTACATTAGCCAGCTTTTCATATATTGTTGACCAGACCACACACTAGAAAGTAAAGGGACGACGACGTTTCGGTCCGTCCTGGACCATTCTCAAGTCGATGACCAGCCATTGATCATTGAAGGGACGACGGATCGTCGTCCCTTCACTTTCTAGTGTGTGGTCTGGTCAACATACCTCAGCTACGTTATTGTGTTTCATATATCTTTCGAAACTCTTTTTTTTTTTTGTTGAGGCGTTCGACGTGTTTTAATCGATCAATGAATTAATAAACCCTTGACATCACTCAGGAGATAGCTCGATATCCGCCTTTGGGTATTTTTCTTTCAGACTCTTGGAATTCCTTTTCTTTACTACCTTGCATTTACTGCAGTTAAAATCTAGCCACCACTTGGCAGCCATGCTCGCAATTGTGTAACGGTAATTTACGCTTATAGCTGGTGTCCTCATTAGTCTTGCATCACCCGTAGTTGTCCACACAAAGGAGTCCGACTCCTCCGTGGATCGTTGGCTTTTTCAAAAATCTTAGGAATACAAGTGCTGACCCAAGAGGGGACTCCGCTAGTTCTTTCAGTCCTTCTTCTCTCACCATGACTGCTGTTTCTCAATGTTGCCAGATAGTCTGCTGTATGTGTCTATGTACCCACGTGTGTGTGTGTGTGTGTGTGTACACGCGCGTGCTGAGAGTGACTTGAGAGGGGTAGCGTGACACATGTTTACTGAGCACTTTGTCGCGGGCATTAGCAGGTGTGTGTGTGTGTGTGTGTGTGTGTGTGTGTGTGTGTGTGTGTGTGTGTGTGTGTGTGTGTGTGTGTGTGTGTGTGTGTGTCTGCGTGCGCCGCCGCCGCCGCGCAGCGGGTCCAGCTAGAGCGAAGGGGAGTGACAACCGAATTTATGACCAAACAACCGTTGTATTTACTAGCGATGATGGCCGCGTGGCGCGTGATGAACACGTCTTTTGTGTTTACTCTACATTCACCTCGCTTTTTGGGGGGGTCTCTCTTTGTGGAATATTGAAACTTCATGCCGGGAATAAAATACGTTGTTGCGTTTATAAATGGATTCGGGTTAAAGCTGGATATTGCTAAATAAATATAACTTTGTCCGAGTGTAACGTAGGAGTTAACGCCATGCGCCGCTGCAAATTGATTCACTTTTATGTGTTTGTTGAAAGACAGACTGGGGGAAGGAATTTATGGGTTGATAGTGTGTATACGTAGTTATTTATGCCTGCATGTACGCCTGTACTTCTGGAGTGGTTTTCCGTTTTGTTGGTGTGAAAATGGCCCTTAAACATTGACCTGTCATCAGTCACAGGTTGGGAGCATCGATCATAGAGCATGACGTCAATCACGCATTGTGGTGGCATCAATCACAGGGTGGGTCGTCTGTCACACAGTTTGGCATCAATAATACGGTTGATTGATGCTCTCTTCCACTTACTATTGGGTCACAACATTAACCAGCTTGTTCTCGCACACAGTACGTCGTATTTTGTTTACGGAAATTGGGTAGTCCGTTAAAAATGCTACCTATTATTAAACATTAAAGCACGGTAATATTTGACGTTTTCTATGCATCGGTCTCGATGGGTTGGGTGGGTTGTTTGGGCTCGTGCGTTTCAGGTTAGGGAAAACAGTTAGATTTTTTACGGAGTGGCAAATCAAGAGAAAGGTCAGCACTGGGAAATTTGCCCCTCCCCTCTCCCTGTGGACCAATCATAACTACTCCCTCCAGTGGACGAATCAAAACTCATTTCAATCTACTACTGGATCAGTGATTGAAATATCAACATTTAATACATATTCGGTATTACAGAAACACATTACATGAAAGCATTACATCACACAAGTTCTGGGGAACACCCTCGCTTGACTTCCTTAATGTGATATTAACTTACCATCACCGTTAATATAGGATAAAAATACTACTTGTTAAATACCAGTCATTACACTACTTGTCAGGTGTGGAACAGCCGCCACCATCTACTACGAGGTATCAGGTGTGGGACAAGAACACCACCTACCAGGTATCAGGTGTGGAACAAGTACCACCTACTACGAGGTATCAGGTGTGGAACAAGCACCACTACCAACCAGGTATCAGGTGTGGAACAAGCACCACCTACTACGAGGTATCAGGTGTGGAACAAGCACCACCACCTACCAGGTATCAGGTGTGGAACAAGCACCATCACCTACCAGGTATCAGGTGTGGAACAAGCACCACCTACTACGAGGTATCAGGTGTGGAACAAGCACCACCACCTACCAGGTATCAGGTGTGGAACAAGCACCATCACCTACCAGGTATCAGGTGTGGGACAAGCACCACCTACTACGAGGTATCAGGTGTGGAACAAGCACCACCACCTACTACCAGGTATCAGGTGTGAACGGAAAAATAAAAACAGATTTGGAGAAGGTAGGACTGCAACGTTCCGCCTGGACCGTGCCCTGCGCTCCGCCCTCCCCTGGGAAAGGTCAAAATTGAATTGCCCGCCGAAGTGCGAGTTTATTGGGCAGCGTTACTCATCCTGCGAGTGAACGTTCCGCCGTACCTGCCGACACAACACTCTCCCAAACTCTCACAAGGAAGAAAAACCCCGGTTGTTCATCCTTCCACTTCCAGTCGAACGCAGCTGAGCTTCGCATCACTGCCTGAAGGCAACAGTCAAACAAAGGAATTAACATGTATAAATCCTCAAACATACGTTATATAGATGGTGAAAAGTTGGTATAATCTGTTAGGGACAGTTTCTGTATTTTAAGTAACGTGTGTCTAAGGTAAGGCAGTCTTAAGTAGTGGTCTACGTGATGAGGTTTTGTCGTGGTGTAGAGTGTGTGACTTCTCTGGTCAGCGATCGCTTCCATTCCAGCCTGAGTGACGGAAGATGTCGGCTGTAATTGCCTTGCACCGGCGTTCATATTCACTGACTTGGTCTTCTTTCCTGGTGATAGTTCGGATTTGTTAAAGGATCTTGCTGGTGAAGTGTTCTATTGTGTCTCCTTCAGCGCCCTCAGCAGCCTAGACATGGGCTCCGTCAATTACTCTGGGTCATTACTCTTCCACTGGACTAGTATTTTCTCCCATTGAACCAGTACGTTCTGCCGGCCTAATTTACATTTGTTTTCGTTCATTAGAATGAAAAAATGGCTAAAGGATGTTTGATGGCTGTATTTATTATACTTCTCTGATGGTCTTTTTCTTTTTTCTTTTCGTACAGGAGCAGATGGCATCTGAATCTCTTCACAACGCTTATCTAATTTTATATATATACAAAAATTGTTAGAATCTTGTACAGCCACCAGCACGCGTAGCGTTTCGGGCAAGTCCTTAATCCTAATTTTCCCCGGAATACGACCCCGCCGAATCCTTTAACCAGGTACCCATTCACTTCTGGGTGAACAGAGGCGTACAGTTAAGGAATGGCGCCTAGTCAATCCTCCCCCGTCCAGGATACGAACCCAGGGCAAATCGTTCGCGAAGCGCGAGTGTCATACCACTTACCAGGAGTGGCAATCCAAGATTAGTTACTCCCTCAGGCTGTGAACCCGGTCGCATAGGCAGAAGTAAATGGGATACAGACTCAAGTAAGATCTTGGATTTTCAGCAAACACTGAAGCCATACAACGGGATCAAACCCGTGTCCGTGTACTCCTCGGGCACACGTACTACCGACTGAGCCATGATGGGCTTAAAAAGGTAGTATACCAAGGAGTCCGGCCGGGATGCGTGTTCGATCCCATCTTAGAGCTTCAGTATTTCCCTCGTAGATATGTCTCGGAACTGTGATTTCTTTGTAAATACTGGATTATTAATGTTATAAAGCAATATATATTTTTTTATATCGAGACGGGGCGCTGTTTTAGAGTCTTGATTAAACTTTTTTTTCAAGATACACATTTGTTATGCCTATTATAAGACCACTTTTTTTTAGACTAAATATTTTATGATATTGACTTTAGGATCAACGTTTTAGGGCTTCTGTTCTACAGTTAACTAGAAGGGGTACCCGCCGGTGCCTGGGATAATTAAGCATTAATGTAAAGGCCTGTACGGAAACCTCGTCACTTTATAAATATGATGATTCAATATGACATTTGTTATAAATCAGTTTACATGTGATGGTTGACATTGAATTTTAACCCTAGATAACAGCACTTGAGATTGTGTAATGGTACAATGAGTGTAAATAGGATATAGTTGTATTTAACCTGGGAAGGAAGATTGTGAAGAATTGAAGATTGCGATTGGTTGTAGACTGAATGTTGTAGAACTGTGATGTTGGGCGATTGGGAAGGTTGTAGATTAGGAGATACTGAATCAGAGTGTGTCAAGAACTTCAGTTGTTCATATTCTTTCGTTGATAACGATAAGTGTTAAACATGCATTTATTCCTCTCTCTCTCTCTCTCTCTCTCTCTCTCTCTCTCTCTCTCTCTCTCTCTCTCTCTCTCGCAGCCATTCTAGCCCCACACACATGTTAATACTGCATGCCTCAGTAACATTTAAAATCCATACGAATCTGACGACCGCATCTGATGCCCTTTAAAGCTCAGGATTAAGAATTTACTTTTTATGTGAAGCCAGCTGGTTTCCGGGGCTGCCATTTTGGGGCTTTCATTAAAATAGTATTGCTGTAGTATAATATGTGTCATTGGGAGCCTGCCATATGGCCACTTTCCCATAGGGCGCTGTTTTAGAGTCTTGATTAAACTTTATTTTGAAGATACACATTTGATAGGTCTGTTATAGGACCACTTTTTTTTAGACTAAATATTTTATGATATTGATTTTAGGATCAACGTTTTAGGGCTTCTGTTCTACAGTTTACTAGAAGGGGTGCCCGGCGGTGCCTGGGATAATCTGCTACACTTCAGGCATGATAACTTTATTGCATTTTCAGGCTATATAAAGCCATTTGGCAGCATCCTGGATTTTTGTTTTTGTCATCTAAACTCAACCAATTACCCGACAAGTTAAACATCCCACATTACCCCCCTCCCCCTTTAAAAAAAAAAAAGACATAACCGGGCTATAAAAGCATAGTACTTAACTCGGGCTCTGAAATCCCTGTGCAATAACCCTGAATTAAAAAGCGCTCTACTTCATCCACAGTTTTACGAGAAGCGCACTAAAATTATCTTATTACCTTAACTATATCACTGAAACGGGTACGCTTATACATTCATACGCACATATACAAACAAATACTAAACACACACACACACACACACACACACACACACACACACTCACACACTCACACACTCACACACTCACACACTCACACACACACACACACACACACACACTCACACACTCACACACTCACACACACACACACACACACACACACACACACACACACACACACACACTCACACACACACTCACACACACACTCACACACTCACACACACACACACACACACACACACACACACACACACACACACACACACACACACACTCACACACTCACACACTCACACACTCACACACACATACACTCAGCTTCGTAACACTTCTGGCTGCACCGAGCTTACGAGCGGGACTTTATGAAAGTGTAGGCTGGGGACACGCCTGGCATACACCACGACATAGTCAAATAAGAAGAATTAGAACATTAAAACTGATATTTGCAAATAAACCATAACCAAGAATCATAAAACGCCAAAGAGCCGTTCATTATACGTGGGAATTAAACAAAGAGGAAGATAGAGTAAAAGGTAGAAAGAAAAGGAGGATAGCCAGGAGTGGGAAATGGATGCGTACACGTACGTGTGTGTGTGTGTGTGTGTGTGTGTGTGTGTGTGTGTGTGTGTGTGTGTGTGTGTGTGTGTATACTCACCTAATTGTACTCACCTAATTGTGCTTGCGGGGGTTGAGCTCTGGCTCTTTGGTCCCGCCTCTCAACCGTCAATCAACTGGTGTACAGATTCCTGAGCCTATTGGGCTCTATCATATCTACATTTGAAACTGTGAATGGAGTCAGCCTCCACCACATCACTTCCTAATGCATTCCATTTACTAACTACTCTGACACTGAAAAAGTTCTTTCTAACGTCTCTGTGGCTCATTTGGGTACTCAGCTTCCACCTGTGCCCCCTTGTTCGCGTCCCACCAGTGTTGAAAAGTTCATCCTTGTTTACCCGGTCGATTCCCCTGAGGATTTTGTAGGTTGTGATGAGTATGTGTGTGTGTGTGTGTGTGTGTGTGTGGTGGGGGGGGGGGTGCGTGTGCGTGCACGACTTAGTGATGCCAGTGATCCAACCCATGGTAATCAACCCCAAGAAAATGTTGGCTGTGCACTAATATTATATTTTCAGAGTTAACCTTTTCCGAGCAGTTTTACATGTCCATATGTGAGCTGTGGCCTAAAGAGCACATAACCTGGAAGGGACATATAGTTGACACTGAAGAGAATGCTACATACACTGGTCTCTACATAAGGTCAGATTCACGAAGCAGTTATGCAAGCACTTACGAACCTGTACATCTTTTCTTGATCTTTGACAGCTTTGTTTACAATTATTAAACAGTTAATGAACTGTTGCTCCTCCTGGTGCTCTGAAGCACCAGGAGGCTGTTTATAACAATAACAACAGTTGATTAGCAAGTTTTCATGCTTGTAAACTGTTTAATAAATGTAACCAAAGCCGTCAAAGATTGAGGAAAGGTGTACACGTTCGTAAGTTCTTGCGTAACTACTTCGTGAATCTGGCCCCTGGTCTCTCGGGGGGGGGGGGGGGGGGTTGTGAAGCTATAATCACCACGTAGACGTACTACGTCGTGTGTGACTGTCCACTCTTGTGCCGGCAGGTGCGACTCTTCTGCAATGACAAGACCCACAAACGCGTGGCGCCCACCAAGCACAACGCCCTGTGTGGGGGTCGCTCGGCTTGGCAGATTATCCAGCAGACTCAGGACTTCGCTGGTGGACGGTGAGTGCACTGACTAGGTCACGCACGCACGCACACACACACACACACACACACACACACACACACACACACACACACACACACACACACACACACACACTGTGTGGGGGACGCTTTCAAAGCGTTATATGACAAAGAGTGCTGGGAAGACGGGACACCACGAGCGTAGCTCCCATCCTGTAACTACACTTAGGTAATTACACTTAGGTGTAATTACCCTTAGGTGTAAACACACTTTCCAGGTGATGGATATGGGAACAGATGCTTGATCAACCTGTCCTCTTAAGATTACGTCGCTTTCCACTCGTTTGCCCGTATGGTCAACTATGGACGTAATTTGAAATGAAATCAGCTCACGAAAGTGACGTACTGTCCCGTTTTCTGTTTGGAGTCCTCAGGCTTACTCGGTTAGGTTAGGATAGGAAACTTAACGCTTTTCATGACGTTTTGAAACCTTAGGAGTACTTTCTGCCCTCCTAACCTACCAGAAGACCCGTAACTTGCTGTTTTGAAAATCGAAAATCCAAAATTTAATTTGCATTATTTTTCATGTTCAAATTACGTCCATTTTCGGCCATACGGGCAAATGGCCAAATTCAGACGTACTTTGTTACAGCTTGATAGTCATCTCATGACAGATGATGACACTATAAATATAAGGTAGAGTGATCTCGAGAGATTACTCGGACGAACATGTGGCTGGTAATTTTGATGTTAATGAGATGACTATATCATGTCTTCAATGTGTGTCTGTCGCAAGGTAATGTGTCATAATTTTTTATTTTCCTATGAAAGTTTCCCCGGACATACTTTGCCAGGTTTGAACTGCTCATTCCTGTTGTGTTAACTAGTGAGAGTGTGGCAGGCTTGGCTGTGTTGTTTTCCGCAGGAACTCCGTCAGCAACGGGAGTCGTGGCCTGGAGCCGATGCTGAGATTCGTCCACCAGTCCAGCCCCCGCTTCGTGTTTGTCATCGAGGACACTGCTACCATGAACCTCCAGGTTAGTTGGTCTCGCATGTGCGCGCGTACATCTAAACCCAAACACAGTAGTAGTAGGCATCCGTCAGTCTCAGGAGACTATGGAGTTGCACTCTGGTTGTCGATCTGGAGTGGCCTCTCCAGGGCGCAAAGACAGGGTAGGTTGATATGGGTCCATAGGTAGGTACAGAGGCTCGCTTATGCATACACGTTAAGACCAAGTATTATGTCATTCTTTGTAGTAAAGAAGGATACCTGCACACAGGATTGATGTTATATACAAGGAAGGCGCAGTAAACATCGATGATAAGGTGTATATTAAGAGCAGAGTTCACTTTTAAATGTTGTGTTGATGGCTACCTGATCGTCAACCTTTGGTGCAAGTTTTCACTCAGTGTTTGGAGCACACATTGTTGGGATGGTCATTTAACGTGTAATCTCTTAAGACTAAGAAATTATTAGAGTAAAGGAGCCTTTTTTATAGTTATATTGCTTATTTTTTGCATACATTTCGTGTGTACTATACTCTACGGACATGTTTTATCCCTGACAGCGTCGGTGGGAGTTCCTGCGGAAGGCCATGCGACGTGTGGTGGTGTACGACGTGCCTGATGGCGCTCACGTCGGTGTGGTCACCTTCCACTCCGAGGCGCGGATTGTCGCCCCTCTCACCTTCATCGAAAGTGAAGACTCGGATATGAGGCAGCGCGTCGGGTCATCCTTACCCCGCAATCCTTCAACAACTCCCGAGAGCCAGAAATGCATTCTCTGTGGTCTGAAGGAGGCGCTGAGGGTACTTGACGACAGCAACAAGGGTGACGATGGTGCCACTTTGATCTTAATAACCACTGGCTCTGGCCCGACGCCACAACGGGAAGTGAACGAGATGACGAGCCTTTCAGAGCAACGCCACCTGAGAGTCGAATTGGTGTTGTATCCGCTGACTGAACGTCGCGGAGCGGCTACTGCCTCCCATGGCCTCGAGGCGCTCATCGAGTTCACTCGTGGATCCATCTTCACCGTCATGGACGAAGGTGTCGGTAATGACTCCAAAGTGAAGATGATGGTGGCATTAATGGACGCCTTACTGGCGGCTGTTCAGCAGGGCGCACCTGCTCCAGCACCTGGAGACCCTGTCCTGGTTCACAGCGCTGCCTACCCTGGGGGCATTGCTTCCATGTCCGCTGGCTCCTTTGCTCTGGACGACTCTCTGGGCCCCAGCGCTCGCTTCTCCGTATACTACTACGATCTGAACCATGTGGGCAACGCCATCCAGCTGGCCGCCCCGTCCGGCCACATGATCGCCTCCGTCAACGTGCAGGAAGAAGACGGGGATGTCAACATGATCTTCATCAACTTGGAAAAGGCAGAGGTGAGACAATTTATAAAAAACCCAGCCAATTATGTATGATATTTAACACTTTTACAATAACCTTTCAGCAAAAGGAACGCAATTTTTAAAGAATCTCTGTGAAATTAACTTTGTAAAATACAGTGCTGTATTCATGGCTGCTGGCATACACCATCAACACTCAGGCTCACCATACATTCAGACGATGACACAGAAACGATACAGGGCCTAATTTTTTTTTAAATTGGACTGAAGCGTGACAGAAGAGCTAAGTTTTGATAATTACCTTACCTTGACAGAAGAGCTAAGCCTATAGACTAGATCAAACAAAACTAGATAAACGCAAAACAAGTATTGACAAATAAAGGGCCTTTAAGTCTTTGACATGAAAACAGAGGTGCCAGGATATCATTACTACTTTAGTGATGAAGTTTTGAAACTGAATTGTATAAAGGACCTGGTGGGCATGATCAGTAAGGACCCAACACCAAGATGACAATGTATTATGTTCGAAACAAGGTCATTACCCTTCTAGGATTCATACCTAAAAAATCTACAGATAATTTAGATGCAATTCAAGAGTATAAGTGCATGAGTGGGAGTGGTTGGAAATATAAACGAGCTATTTTACGTGTTTCAATAGTTTTTTTTTTTTGTACAGATTCCTTTCTAAATGAACAAATCCACAAGGGCCGTGACGAGGATTCGAACCTGCGTCCGAAAGCATCCCAGACGCTGCCTTAATCGACTGAGCTACGACATGTTCATTTGATGCATCACGTTATTGTGATTTCTGTGTGTCCTTTCTAATGTCCTTTCCTGATTACTTCTAATCTCCCGTGACAGCGTGGACTGTGGACGTACAGTGTGGAGAACCGCGCCGACTCCCACCAGGGCCTCTACGTGCAGGTAACGTCCAAACGCAACTCCTCCACGGGGCTCCAGGTGCGCCTCTGGACCAGCTCGAGCTCCAGGTCGGTCAACTCCTCCGACCCGTCGACGCCTGTAGTGATCTACGCCGAAGTGAAGGCGGGCGTGGCGCCCATCATGGACGCTCGCGTGGTGGCCAGGCTCCAGAGACTCGGCACCAACGCCACCGGCAGCAACTTCCACCCCATGTTCCTGGAGCTGTGGGACAACGGCATAGGGGGTGAGGCCTCACTGTTGACTGTTTTCTCTGGGCACAACAGGCACCGCCTTACTGGACAACAGTGTGCCCCTATTCATCCTACAACTGCCATCTGTAAATTTGTTCAGGATCCTGGTTTGTTAAGCTAATTAATTCCCATTAGAGCTAACGATCCTCTTTCTGTTTATAGGATACCTGGAGGGGTACACGACGGAGCCCCAGTGCCCTCTCCCCTTCATTTAGCCCCTTTTCTCTTTCATAAAATATCACATTAGGCGGCACTTGACGATGGCTGTAGGATTCTCTCTCTCCTCCTGTCTTAGCCCTGACCCTCCCTCGTCCCCATCCCATTTGTCTCTTTTCCCCCGTCTTTTCCTGTCTCCCCTTCGCCTCTCCCCCTACTCCATCTCTTTATTCCTCCCCACCTTTTCTGAGAATATATATGGGTCTCTTCCCCCACCACCTTCCCCTCCCTCCCATTCTCTCCCGTTCCACCCCCGCTTCTATCTCTAACTCTCTCTCTGTCCTACAATATTATTAATCGCATAATAAGCTCAAGTGTCGACTAGTGGTTCTATAATATTGAATGACAGTATATACAAAATATAATAGTTTCCTCATTCGAATTGTCAGTTGCTCTTCAGTTTTTTATGGGAAAGGGAAGGTTAATTTGAGAAAATAATTTATGTATTTTGTAGGATTATGGCCTTAGTTTGAAAATCAGGAAATTTCGCTTAATTTTCATGAGATCAATGAATGATGTTGTATATTTCTATAAGACTAAATCGGGTTTGATTTTTGTTTAAATTTTCTCGTTAGTGTAGTGGAGGCAAGTGCCAAAAATCGTCGTGGAGATCTGAATGTGATCCTGGTACGCTGTTCCCTTTTGAATTCCGGTGACCCCCGACCAGCCTATGTTCATCCCTTACCGAGTCGGTCGCTCGAGCGGACAGCACGCTGGACTTGTGATCCTGTGGTCCTGGGTTCGATCCCAGGCGCCGGCGAGAAACAATGGGCAGAGTTTCTTTCACCCTATGCCCCTGTTACCTAGCAGTAAAATAGGTACCTGGGGTGTTAGTCAGCTGTCACGGGCTGCTTCCTGGGGGTGGAGGCCTGGTCGAGGACCGGGCCGCGGAGACACTAAAAAGCCCCGAAATCATCTCAAGATAACCTCAAGATATACCCTAGACCATTCCCTCTGCCAGTTTGGGTGAGGCTAGCCCCAAGCCTCTGGCCTCTAATTTTGGACAGACAGATAGGCAGACACTCTTATAGTATCTATATTATAACAATGCCTTTGTTTTTCTGTTTGTCCAAAGTTGGAAGCCAGACGCTTTAGGCTAGCCTCATCTAAATTGGCAGAGGGGATGGTCTGGGGTAAGGGATGAACATAGGCTAGTCGGGGGTCACCAGAATTCAACATGGAACAGCGTACAATAGTCATATTCAGATCCCCACGACGATTTTTGGCACTGTCCGCCAGTATACCAATTAAAATATTTAGACAAAAATGTCAGAATAGATTTTTTTCATATAGAAATGTACACCATTAATCAATGATCTTGGGAAAATTAACCGATATTACCTGATATTTAAATTAAGACCATAAAATACACGAATTATATTTTGAAAATAACCTCCCGCATTCCACTGAAAACTGAAGGACAACTCTCAACTTCGAATGTGGAAACTATTATATTATGTAGAACTGTCATTTAATATTATTGAGACATAGAGACACTTGACCTCATTATGCGATTAGTAATATGTGGGACAGAGAAAAGCGGGGGTGGAGGGGGCAAGGAAATGGGAGAGGGGGTTGTCCCTCCCACCTTCCCCCACTCCCCCCTCCTGACCTCCCCCCACCCGTATCCTATCCCCCCATCCCGTCCTCCCACCCATCCTCCCCCCCCCCCCTACCGTTCTCCCAGAACCGCATTATTGGCTTAATATGAAAGTCCCACTTTGTTTGCCTAACAGGCAGAGCTATTTTAGTTCATATATTTCTTTCCAAACAGGTTTTCTCCAATATTATATTAAGAACATTATTGCTTTTGTTAGATCAGATTAAATTTGTTAAAACTAACTAAAATTAAAAAAAAATCATAATGTAATGAAAGGCGTTATGTAATCATTCCTCAAGAAAAAATTTTGAACAATATTTTAGGAAAATTCGGCTTATTGGGCAACTTAGCCTATTAAGTACAGGATTATATAAATATATACATACCATATTTAAACCATTTCATTCACCCTCAGGCACCCGTTTCTCTGATACATGAGGCGGATGTTCTACTGATTGCACTACGGGTTTGTGTTAGTAGAGAAGGACAACTAACCGCTGCCCAAACGGGAATTGGCTATCTCCGTGGCTACCGAGTTATATATATATAATTGGGGTACCACCTCTGGTTGCGTTTGTAGGGACCCTCGGCCTCGAAGAAGAGGATATGTTGCATCTGGCGGAGCCTTGTCGGGCACCCGTGTATATATTATATATACATATTAATTTCTTGTAACTTGAGGCAGTTAATGACACTGGACCATGTGTCCATAGGCTCGTGCTACAGCTTGAGTGAGAGGAAATTAATACTGAACTCGGTGGCGGACCATAACACAGATTGTTATGGTCAGAAATAATTCGAGAAGTGTATGAATGCACCTCCCTTGTGACTTGTGGCGTGTTATGTGCATACTATTGGTTATTACGTTATTTAGATGCACCCCCTACTGAGTTTTTTTTAAATACGTCACCAAATGCTTTATCATTTAGATACAAGGTATTTGTACCAGGATTGTACCTGGATGGGGTTCTGGGGGAGTTCTACTACTTCCCCAAGCCCGGTCCGTAGACAGGCTTGATTTGTGATTTGACACGTCTGATTAAACACTTCAGCAGCATTTATTTTCACGAGCAGTCTGATACGTCTTTACCGTTGATCTAATAAAAGATAAATACGAAATTTTGAGTGTTATGCTTTTCCACACCAATGAACGGGACTCTATGATTATAGGCTACGTTGGATGTTAGGTGTGAGCCCCTATCCCAACCTATCCTCTGTGCTTCCCCTAGCTAGATTAACGAGCATTTGGCGAATGTGTAGGAAGGTCTGTTAAGAGTTTTTATTTATTTATAAAGAGGGAGGGCGGCTATACTCTCTAGATATATCAGAATTCAGTGGCTGTTATTTTTCGCTATTTTAGACCCGGATATAACGAAGGGGGACGGCGTATACTCTCGCTACCTCCCTCCGCTCCCTGGGAGTCCCGGCCGCTACCTTCTAAGTGCCGATATCGACTACAACAGCGGGCTGGCGACTGTAGCTAAGGGCCCACCGACACGCCATCACAAGAGTCTATCCTCGCACCTGCCTCACTACTATCAGCACGGCTTCGACAGTTGGAATAACGAGCAGACGTGCTGTGGCTACGCTCTCCCGCACGTGCACAGTCGCCGTGCGCCGCCCTTCCTGCGACACGTCACCTGGGGCGTGCTGGAAGTGGTGTCCCAGCCCTCCCACCGTGACAACGTCCCCCCCTCGCGCATCCTCGACCTGCGCGTCGAGGTCAACAACACGGTTCACGAAATCAAGCTGCGTTGGACCGCTCCCGGGGACGACTGGGACGTGGACCGAGCCCATCACTACGAGGCTGTCGTGGCGCCCTACTGGAAAGAAGCCCGGGCCTTCCAGGGGGACCGGCTGACTGGCCTTCCTCAGCCACTGCCAGCTGGCACCCTCCATACCACTAACCTGCACTTCACCAGATACGAAGAGGTCAGTGCCACTCCCTTCATACAGGTCAGCGTTCAATCCCCGACCGTCTATAAGTGGTTGGGCACCATTCCTTCCCCCGTCCCATGCCAAATCCTTATCCTGACCCCTTCCAAGTGCTATATAGTCGTAATGGCTTGGCGCTTTCCTGTCTGATAATTCCCTTCCCTTTCCCTCCCTCCCATTCCAGAAACTTGTTAACATATTTTCGTTGCAGCATTCAATGAATAAAGGGGAGTCCTAAGCGTTTAAAATAACGTTACACATAATATTATTGATTTCGAAGCTTATTGCTGACTGTATTTCAAGAATAAAGTTTAAATCTGAAAGCATAAGACATAAACCTACAGTCGAGTTTCATTGACACGTTGACCATGAGACATGTCAGAGTATAACTGTGTGTGTTCGTGGGCAGCTGTGGTTCGTGACGGTGCGGGCGGTGGACGAGGCCAACAACATGGGCGGCGTGGGCAACATCGCGGCTCTCTGGGTGCCTCGCCCGCCCACCACCTACGAGATCACCACCAGGACCCACCCAGCACTCACCACCTCGGGTAATTCCTCGCCTGTTTCTCTCCCCCATACTATGTAACGTGGAGCGGATTATTTGGGTTCGTATATCTGGATATATACAGCATACCTTCAACAGTTGTAGTTCACAGAAAGCTTAGTGATGATTCAATCTAATATATATTTCTTTTTTCTTTTTAGGAAATTACACGATGCCTTCAGAGCTTGGATCTAATCGACCTATGGGCGTGTCAGAGCTGCAGCTTGAGGACGTGGCTGTAATTCTCGGCAGCATCGGAGGGTTTCTGGTAGTGGTGGCGGTGCTGGTCACCTACTGCTATTGCCATACTACCAAGAGGCGGAAACAACAGCACGAGAAGGACGCGAAGAAGGCGCAGGAGGGCGGAGGCAACGGCAACGTCATGATTAAGCCCGGGACGTTGAGTATGGAGGAGGGCGGGAGTAGTCATGAATCTTTGGATAGTATAGTGAAGGACGCCCCAGGGACGGCCCATGACGGTCGCCCTCTCTCCCCTATCCAGACTTGGGGAAATACTACTATGCTGAAAGAACACGAAAGCCGAGTGTCGGTTCCCAGCGAGGTGGCCGACGATGGATCCGCAACTTACAAAGCGAACGGCCCTCACCCCCATGCGCCCTTCCCTGACGTCACAGTGACAAGCAGCCGACCAGTGTCTGAAGGCGAGGGCGGCGACGAGCTACAGGTAGGCCTGCCCTGCACGCACGAGGACAACACCTCCCTCTGTGCTGCTCCAAGACTTGAATATAACAGCTACACTCCCACCTGGGACGAGCCTCTCACTGGTCACCTCCTCACTCGTGCTCACACCTCCGCCCCCACGCCCACCCCAGCAGCTCACCAGCCCATTCTTCCACAGACAGACCGCAAACGTCGCAATGTGACCCAGGTGTGATGTGTTCTGCATCATCCCGTGCGTCACCACGGCTCCAGGATTTTCAAGCCTAAGATGCTCCATGTTTGAGCTTCACAGATAGACAAGTTTTTTGTACACTCATGAGCCTTGAGGTGAAAGAGCATTCAGAAACAATTACGGGAGATCTTCCAAAAGATGGGCCCTGGCAATGTGTTAGAGGTTGTTGCTCCTGTGAGTGACTGAGGTACTAACATCAAAACTGCAAGATGCTGGATTTCCAGGGACATTTAGATTTCCAGATTCTCCCGAAGAAAATGTAAACATTTCCTGAGTATTTTAGTAGCCATACAACTCGCATAAAATGACGATGACTACATAAAACTGTCTCTGTGAAAAGCCAAATCAGACATTAATTTTAAGGAAGTGTAGACGAGTTAAATAAGAGACTTGTGACCTGATCAACGTGAACTGTTGTGTTATCTGTGTCTCGAAGCTCATCCTAGAAGTCAACTATGTCAGTTATTATTGGTTAATATAATGGTTTCTGTTCTGCGCCATCATCACATTGCTATTAGAGCTGTGTGACTGAATGCTGACTGAGCGAAATGTTGCAACTTGAGTGAAGTTGTTGAGCATGAGAGCGTGCTAGGGACCAAAATAAAATGCATTTCGCAGTGTAATGAGAAAAATCTTTATATTTCCAGTTAATTTGGTTATCTCTGCGTGGGAAAAGTCATATCATTGCATATGTAA